>NW_026000169.1:11591459-11711755 GCF_001458135.2 Marmota marmota marmota
GCAGGAATTTTTTTTTTTTTTTTTTAATCTGCCCTCCACTTAAAGGAGCGATAAAACGAAATGGCAGGAGAGGAAGGAGACGAGGAGAGTAGGATATCTCCAGATCTCGATGGAGCTCGCATCTATAAATACGCATTCATGTTGAGTCAAGTCCCCTTTGTCAACTTCTTCCCCGCGCCCGAACCTCACCCGCTGCCCTACCACCATTACCTGGACCCCTCCTGGGCCCCCACCCCCGTTTGCAAACAGTAAGGCTGGCAGAGAGGGCGCGCGTGGGGGTCTGCGGGTGTCCGCGGAACCTTCCGGGAGGCGAGCCGCCGCCTGCCCAGCGCGAAGGCTGGAGCAGCCAGAGGTTCGGTTTTTAAAGCGACCACTGCCTACCCGAGCCCGGCTCTGAGCGGCGAGTCCCCGCAACCTTCGCCGCCGCTTCGCACCCACCTACTCCTGGCGGGGGTGGGGGGAGAAAAGTTTGGAGGCTCTCTCATCTCTGCCTCCCGGGTGGTTGAACTGGTTTGAATTTTGTGTGAGTGAAGCCAGAAAAAGGAAAAGAAAAGAAACCCCAATGCCCGAGAACCAGGGAATGATATTTAGGGTGAAATAAGACTGGGCACTGGGCTTCGACGCTTTTGCTGCGACACTTGGTTGGCGCGTGAAGCCGAGAGAGGGACCCTGAGTTACATCACCATCAGAAGAAACTCCGTAGGTAATGCCCTAAGCAGAAGCTGTGGGGCTGACTTAAGTGTGGGCTCTGACAGCTCCCGCGCTGCTCTGGCGCTTATCTCTTCTAATCTCACTTTCATTGACTTAAAACAGCTGCCGGTTTGCCAGGGGGGAAAAATCCTATTAAATCTCAAGCCAGAGTGGGGTGGGGCGGGGTTACTGACAGTGATCTTTTAGAGCTGGTGTCCAGGAAAAGGCAAGGAGGGGGTTTTAGGGAGATGCTGCGGGTTTAAGAGGGTGGTGGAGAAAGGGACTGAGAGAACCAATTCGAGCAACACGTTTTTCTCCTTGATACCCTCCTCTCCTTTTGCTGTAAGCCTATTTGCATGTTCCCTTTCCCCCATCTCTGTCATTTTCTTCAGAAGCGCATCCACTGACTGCGCTGTGTCCCTGGGCACCCCTAGTATTTCCCAGAGTGCAACAACACTACCAGGAGATCAATGACCCTACTCTGTTTATTCTTCACGCGCCTGGAAGAGCAGAGCACTGAAGGAGCTTGGGAGAGAGGCATAGGGCTTGCCAGTCAATGTGCGATCTCTCTCCCACTTTTTCTGGCTGATGTCAACAAGGCAGTTAGCAAGCAAATACAGTTTCTTAATGCATGCAACACATATCAATACAATATTCACCTAGGAAAGTGATGCATCCTTTCTCTCCCTTTCCACCTTTTGTAGATTTGTTTCTGGAAGTGATTTGCTAATACCTGAGATTTTGCACTTGTCTGTGGTGGAAACTTTCTGGGGTGTTTGACGATTGATTATTCGGTACCTATTTCTAAAAATGGCTAAACACCTTTCCCTGGAACAAAAGTGAGAAATGCAAATCTTAATAACTCAAGGCAAAAATTTCAAAGTGTAAGCACAGTTATTATCCCCTCCCACAAAGAAAAGCTTCCTCTTCCACAAATATTTGATAGTATAAAGCCCCATAATTAAGAGAACAATCAAATAAGCTCAGGGCTTTCATGAGGACTCTAAATTATCATCTGCCTAGAATTTATAAGCAGTGTAATCATTTGCTGCTTGGCTATCGCTCTGGATATGGCAAGCTAAATGTGTATCCTTAAACAATTTTACTATATTTTCTCAAGTACTTAACTAGAGAGACCAGGGATGATAGTATTAAACAGCTGGGTCAGTGTGGCCTCACCTATTTAAAAAAAAAAAAAAAATTCTGTGCATGTGCTTGATACACCCTTCCTATACTTTTCATTATACTTCCTCTTTCAAACATCAAGCTGGAGCCACTTGTATATATAGCATAAAAATTCATTGATAGTTGCACTCTACCTTGAATTTAAGTGTTTCTTTTATTTTGAAGAGTTTTTGGCATACGTTGAATGGTTTATTCTCATAATACGTATGCAGTTGCTTTTCAAAATTAGCTACTACTATGGCAGGCCCAGTTCCTATAATAAATGTACAAAAGGCAAATCGGCCCAACTACAAAACAGTTACTCACTATTATTTTTATGAAAATACAGTTGAAGAGGGATTGTCATTTACAGTGAACTTTTGCTGGGTTTTAATCTTGTGAAGACTTATACTATTTGGGGGAAAACAGGGGAGGGGACTAAGTGAGTCCTCTTTCCCGGGGTCTCTGGTGCTATGTTATGAGTGTGCCTTCCTGGACTAACCCCACCAAGCAGAGAGAGCAGGGTTACTCACCAGCGATTCAACTCCTGAATCTTCAGTGATATTGGCAGGAGAAGCAGGGCTGGGCACTGGGAGTGAAGGGGTGAAGATTCAAGCTGCCTAGTGAGATCCTAGTGAAACTTAAATTATACCAACTTCTTCCCTCCTTTTGCTCCTACAGGCAGCAAACTTCCAACCACTTATGGTTATTGAAACCACATGCCCTTAAGACTAAGCCATGATCATTATACAGCAACAACATAGTTGATCAAAAACTTCCAGTGGGATGTTTGTTTTGGGGGGAAAAACACTTTTGAAGTAAGACTGACATATTAAACATCAGTGTTTGGTGTTTCCATTTATTAAGCATTTACTATGTAACAGGCTCTTGGCCAAGTACGTTTTAAATGCATTTTTGTCTCCCCTTCTCACTAAAAATTTGCAAGAAATGTTAAATACTTGTTCTGCAAATGAGAAAAAGAAAGCTCAGAAATGTTAAATGACTTGCCCAAGACCTTGCAATTTGGAAGTGGTACCACCAGAATGCAAAGCCAGACTTGTCCATCTTCAAGCAGTTGGGGGATAGGGGTTCTTCCACTTCCCCTTGATACCATGCACACTTTATCAGAGTTAGTTTTCAGTGGGAAAATATTTAAAAATTAAGTCATTATATGGGTATAAAATACCAAAGCTATACTATGTTCATTCCAGACATGAGCTATGTTGCTATTCTCACTCACCTTGGTCAATAGATAACCGTAAAATTTCCAAGAAAATCCCAATGTGCCCTAAGTGGAGTATACAAATACATATGCTGTGTGTTAAATATAAAAAGTATTTAGCAATACACATAAAATTTTCTTATTGTTGTAGGCTAGGCAAATTTATAGTATACATAGACATTTTATATAGTCATATAATATATATAGTAATGTATATAACATTGCTAAATAAAGTTTTTGAATTCCTATAATTGTACAGAATTGTTATTTATTTGTATTACTACAACTATCCCATGAGTTACATAATTTTACCATACCATTTTACAGATAAACAAACACAGAGAGGTTCTATACCTTGACCAAAGTTATACAAAGTTATAGCATGTAATGGAGCCTGGATTCAAACCCAAGTAATATAACCTTAAGAAACACACCCTAAACCCCACATTACTATTCTGCATATAGTGTGTGTTTATATATATACATACACACATAGAGAGAGAGACATATATACATACATATCCAAATATATTCATAGACAGATATATAGAACTAGAAACTATAGCTCTGGCAACTGGAAATACTGATGTAAGTGGGTCTTTCATTTGCCCAAGGTATTCAAGATTCTCTAAACATTTTGAGGCCATCCTAATCCCTCCTACCTATTTGCAAATATCAGAAGAGTGCTAGGAAATATTAGGAGAATATAATACTTGATTTTGGCCTATTAGCATGAGTTTCATTTTGCATTTTTTTTTTTTTTTTGGCTATATGTGTTTTAAATAGCAGAGGAAAGCTACTTGGGAATCTAAAGAAAAAAAAAGAGAAATATGGGCTCTATCAGTTTTCAGTTGCTACAACAGAATACCTGAGATTGAGTAATTTATGAAGAGCTTTATTTAGCTCACAGTTTAGGATCTGGAAAGCTGAAGATCAGTCCCTGCATCTGGCAAGGACTCATGCTGTGTCATATATACCATGACAAATGGCAATACCTGGTGAGAGTGTTCCAAGAGAGAAAAAACAGGAGATATAACCTTGCTTCATAATAATCTGCTTTCCCAGAAAACAATCCAATCCCTGGAGAAGAGAACTCACTCCCACCAAACAGCATCAATCTCTTCATGAGGGCTCTACCCACATGGTCCACTCCACATTGACCAGGCCCCACCTCCCAACAATGCTACACTGAGAAATTAAGCCTCAACATGAGTGTTGATAGGGACAAAGCATATTCAAACCACAGACAATACTGATAAGCATGAAACTTGTGACTCAAGAGGTGGAAGGAAATAAGTTTAGGTGATACAAGAGACCAACTATGTCATCCTAATGGTGATGATACCCATTTAAAAAAAAAAAAAGCAGTAGCTTTTCAACTCTCTACTAACAAGTGTATAATATAAAATGTTGACATATAAGTTGAGCAATTATGTAACTATATATATATACACATATATATGTGTGTCTATATATGTATACACACATATATATAATTATATGTTAATATTAGACACTGACAGTCCACAAAGGAACTCTAAAATATTTGATAAGAATCCCATACACAGAAATGATTCGATTATCCCAGGCTATTTTTACCTGTCTCACCAAACACAACGTACATATCAATTTTAGAAGTGAACTTCTCCAAAATCAACCAGCTTTGAGAAAGCATTTTGAGATTCTCTTCTCTCTCTCCTTCTCTTCCTAAACAAGATATAAGGGATTATCTAGGGAAGGAGAAATAACAGACAACAATCTTCCCTGGGCATTCTTAATCCTGATAACACCTGAGATACAGACATCTCAACTATTAACTGTACAGGGCCAAATGTGCCTCTTCAGAAAGACAGGAAAAGATACCCTATACCTAACAGACGCCACACACCAAGCTCTTACTGAAAAAAAAACTTTAAAGCCCTATTACAGATACATATGTTTTCATTTAAAAACTACTATGAAATAGAGTGTTCTTTTATTTAAACATTCCCTTGTGGTTCTACAAATTAAGGATCGGTAGTATTGTATTAAAAACTGAGAGCCAGACTGAACTGAACTGGTTAAAAACAGTTGGTAAAACTGCCAACAACGGTTTTGTTGCCGAAGTTGACTGAAATGTCAGGCAGCCTATGCATTAGAAAATAAATTCACATTTTTAAAGTTTTCCCATTTGGGTATGTATTTTAGAATGAACTTCTTTTTATTTCAGCCACAGTTTTGAAAGGGGGAAATAATATATAAAATCCAGATACTGTATCCAACCCAAAACCACAATCATATTGCTCTTATTAGTTAAGAGTGTTTATTATGCTGATTGTTAATTTCTCCCTTCCTGGTAGAAAAACCAGAGGGAACAACAAGATTGGTTCTATTCAACTGAAATCACTTGAAGTCCCCACATTTTTGTCCCTTAATTTACTGTTTTTCAATTTGACTTCTGGCCTTTCATTTTAAATAATGAGTATACAATGTGGCCGGGAAGATGGGGGATTAGACATATAAAAATATTTTTCTTAATGTGAAAATTTCTTTCAGACTCAGTTTTCAAAATTCCGTCTGTTTTCTCTATTGCTACAATGTTTTTGTCATAAATACACAGAGCAGGAGATTTACATGCAATGAGATACATTCATTTTATTTATAAGGAAGAGGAAAATGACTGATATACCTCGCTATTCAGAACTAGTAACATATCTAATTGCCAAGCAAGGACATAATATTTTAAGTTTGAGTCCCAGTAGAGCTTAGGTATTTGGGTCTATGAACTAACAATGAACCCTGATTCTGTTATTTCTTTAAGGTTTTCCGTGCTGTATCACCAATTACATTATGTAATATGTGGACTATGGTGGACAAAGGCAACCTAGACAAAAGCCACAAACATGCCACAAAGAGGGTGGTTAAAAGACATTACTAAAAGTTGTCTTTCTTGTTGAATCTCAGAAAATTATGTAGAGAGAACAAATAACTTTTTAGTTTCTCGATATCTATGACTTCTAATCTCCATCTTTTCATGATGTTAATGACTTAAATTTAGGATTTAATTCATAGATTGACTTTGTAAATAGAATATGTTATTTTAATGCACTCTACACCAAACTGTTTTTCACACTCAAAATGACTATTTTTCAGGTAGCTTTGCTCCAGGACAAAGTAATCAATTGGATCACTATTCCACTTACTGCATTTGGTCATGAACCAATTATTTTAAGCTTCTCTTTGGCCATACAATAGATTCAATAATTTTTCAGCTACTTTTAATTTTTGTTGCATAAGCAAATAAATTATCAAGTTCTTTAACAGGAAAAAAAAACACCAACCTTGAATCCAGTAGGCACCTACTGAATACTGAGTGTTCCCATAGACACAGCTGAGGCCAGTGGTGCCCATTCCTGCCTTCCAGTAGGAGAACATTACAATATATAAAGTCCCATAAATTTTTCAGTCACAAGAGAAATGAAAGAAATAGTGAAATTGTTTGTTCAAAACACGATAAGGAGAAAGAAACATAAATGAGTGTGGTATTGTTTGAAGGTGGAAAATGGCTTTAAATGGTTATCCAATAGTATATGTAGCTAAAAGATCTGGGAATATTGAATTGGTTTGAAAAAAAGATGAGAAGAAATCCTCAAATTAACATCAAAAAGGCCATTTTGTCTGTTCTAGGTTTACATGTGCAAAACATAAGAGAATCTGGATTAAAGGGGAAAAAATGACAAAATCATTGAAATAGAATGAGAAGGATGGGAAAAGATGGATGCTGAGTGATTGAATATCTACAAATGTTTCCTGATAAAGATATTGACCAGTTGTTCTGCAACTTCAAAAGAAATAGAACTGGAAATGATAGAGAACATTAGATTTGAAGTTAGAAGACCTACATTTGAATTCCATCTTATTAAAAATAAAAGATGCTGGGCATGATGGTGCACACCTGTAATCCCAGCAGCTCATGAGGCTGAGGCAGGACGATCACAGGTTCAAAGCCATCCTCAGCAACTTAGTGAGACTATAAGCAACCTAGTGTTATCCTTTCTCAAAAAATAAAAAAAATAAATAAAAAATAAAAAAGAGAGAGATGGGAATTTGGCTCAGTCATTAAGCACTATTGGGTCCAATCCCTGGTTTTAAAAAAAAAAATGTGGCTCTTTATTTTAGTTTTAAATTAAAATAAGTATGAAATGATATCAAGAGATAATAGAGCAGGGGAATAAAGTGGGTCCAGGAGTGAGTTCCCCACAAAATGTACTTTAAAGTTCTATGTCTTTCTTTAGCATTATTTATTGAAGATTTATTGTGCCAAAGATTGTGCTAGAATTGGAGCCATATACTTGGCTTCAACCTCTCCAGTGGCCAAGATGGAGGAAAACTTGTCTATTTTACTATTCTTAATTGTAAAGGAGAAGGTCAAGTATTTCTGACCACAAGATCAGACAGATCATTTTCCCTGGGGGCTTTCTCAAAGACACTAGGGAATGTTAAGACTAACTTCCTATCAGTGAAAAAAAGGAAAGCATTTTCAGAGAACTGTTTCTGATATTCCTTTAGGGAGAGGTAATCCTCCCTGGAGCTCACATGCTCCAAAGGTTACACTGGGTATGCTAAGAATGCAGTGCTCTGACCATTCTTTACCCTACCCAAGCCATTTCTCAGGAGTATGTTTACCACATCAAATGTGTAGGGATGTGATAATAACTCCCTCCAATACAGAGCATTTTTATTTACTGCTTGCTATAAAAGCATTAGGTCCTCCAAGTTCACTGTTCTCATGTGCTATGCACACCCACATATGCATAATCTCTAATCCTGAATACTACTAAGCACACAGCATCTTTCTTTCCCTGACTGTGACCGTGGGTCATTCTGGCTGGTCCACTCTTTGGGTGATAGCCCAATCAAAGATGGGCCTAGAGGATTCAAACTTAATTCTGTTTCAACCACCTGAAATATCTTTTTTAGATTGACAGGGTCATAGATCATAAGGATGACAACTGGTTTAGAATATTTCTCAAAACTGGGAACATAATGATCACTGTAAATTTTGTAAAAATGTATTGTTTCCCATGTACCTCATCCTTCTAAACAGAAGGTCTAGCATCAAGGTAGAGGTGATTAGAGAAAGGTAAAAATATAGCTTCTGGAATGGATACATAAATTTCATGGCTTGGAGGGAAAACAACAATGCTGACACTTGGAAAGGGAATATTTGAGACCCAGAGAGAACATCTCAAACCTGGAAACATGCTACATGTGGTATGGGAAAAGATCAGCTCATTTTTTCTATATCCCACACCACAGCCTGGTAAACAGCAGCTGGCAAAATGATCACTGCTGGCTCATCATCCTCATCTACAAGCTATGAAAGCACAGCAAATCATGTTAACCTGGCCACCCCCAAACTATTCTGCTGTGCCTGATGCCACCAAGAAAAGCTTCACAGGTGGACTCCACTCAAGTATGTGCAAACACACAGAATGCTCTCTACCCTGCACATGAGCAGGTCCTCCCATGCCTGAGTTACATGGTCTTATCCTTTTATGCTCCACTATATAGAGACAGTGATTGGCTTATGACTGACCATATGATCTAAACTGGCTCAATCTCCTACTTGCTCAATTCCAAAGAAGGTGACAGGTGAAGCAGAGAACTCACAAAATAGACTGCCAGATCTTTCTTGTTTTTGTTTGTTTTTATATGTAGCTATCACTCTTTTTGTCCTGTAAGCCTCAAGCTGTAAGAACGTAAGCCCAGGAGATGCTGTCTAGAATGAATCCAAGTTTACAGAGGCAACCAACCTGAGAGACTGAGTGAAACATACTGAAAGATAAGGAAAAAAATCCTGAGGACAGAAATTCATTACTCTAGTCAGAGGGATCATCTGAGCAGCCTTAGTTTCTACTGTTCACTTTTTTCAGATCTTCCTTTAATTTTGATCCACTCCAGTGTGTTTCTAATAGATTTCCTGAATTTTATTTTGTTTCAGTTAGTTCAAGTTTAGTTTCTGTCATATGCAAAAGAACAGAAACCAATATAATGGGGAAATGGAAAGTGATATGAGAATACATACAAGGAACGTCTATTACCTCCCACTTGGTGAGATCAAGGAAGAGCTCTGGAAGAAATTCCATCCATGCTGGAGTATAACATCCTGAAGCTGTAAACCAGGAGAGACAAGATGTGATTTGCATTTCAGCAAGATCATTCTAAATGCTGTGTGGAGAACAGATAGAGAGGCCCAAAGGTAGAGAGCCTGAGCGAGGTGACTACACAGCAGCACACACAGATATGGTGATGGCCTGGACTATGGAGGTGTGGCAGATCTGTTCTTCCCAGAAGCATTTGCCAAGAAGAAATTAAACATGCAAGAAACTGATTGGGAGAAATGTACGTGAAGGATGAGGAGAGATGTAAAAGCAGGATGTGATGCAGTCTGATTTCTACTGAAAAGAGAGGAAAAGTAGCAGAATTGGGGGCTGAGGATATAGCTCAGTTGGTAGAGCGCTGCCTCACATGCACAAGGCCTTGGGTCAATACCCAGCACCATACACACACACACACACACACACACACAGAGAGAGGGAGAGAGAGACAGAGAGAGAGAGAGAGAAAGAGAGAGAGAGAGAGAGAGAGAGAGAGAGAGAGAGAGAACAGAAATAGTCAGGAAGGCCCTCAGACTGCATTATAGCTCTGAGAACATCTTTGTCTGGCTGATGGGTATCCTGAATAGACACTGTCCATAGAAGAGTCCTGTGTTGGGAATAGAGGACCTCCCTCTAACACCGCTTCATGCTGTTATTACTTGGAAGCAGTTCGGAGATAGCAAGGCAGGAATGCACAGTGGATCAGAAGTTTCTACAGTGAGAGTGAATCAGCTAACTACTCTCTATGAAGTAGGCTCCCCGATAAGGGCCACACTTAAGAATGGGAACTAGAGAAAAGGCAGATAGATGTAACAAATATTTGAGTTGTTGGTTGAATGAAGTTGAGATTTTCACTTGAACAACTGGTACATTGGAATTTTTGAACAGGACTTTTATAGATCCCTTGGCTGAGAAATTACAGCAAGCTCTTCAAGGATCAGCAGAGACCATTTAAGATAAATTGTCCTTAAATTTCTTCAGATTGGTACTGGAACTCATGTTGCAAGAAATATGTAAGGAACTCCTACTGCTTGACAACTATCATTCTAGGTGCCAAAGATTCACTGATAGGCAGAAAAGATCATGTCCTCATTCTAAGAAATCAAGAATTCTACAGAAGCAAGGCAGGTATTAAGGAAGTAAATAATGATCAAAAGATCGGAGAGTGTTCAGTGTTTTAAAGAAAATGAACAAATGTACAATGGTCTTGATTGACTAAAGGGATTACTTTGGACCAGGAAGCCATTTTATTCAGGAAAGATCTTGCTCAAATGATGACTAATCTCATTTTTTTCCTTCTATTTCCAGGTCTGTTCCATGCTTCCTGGAGTTCCCTACATCCAGCCGTCTCTGTACATTCCTTGTACCAAGGATTAGGGGCAAACTTTGTCCCTTCCTTTTTAAAATAAGAATCCTAGGGAAATAGAATGCAAAATCTTTTGTATTTCACGAGGAGACATCAGATTGCCATGTAAATCAATTGCTAGAAGACTGCTTCAGTGCCCTAACAGTTCTAGGAGAGCATGTAGGTTTGGTTGTATCAAAATTCTAGCATCAGCTGCTTGTCTCTCCCTTGTTCACTTGTTATTACAAAGATCAAACAAGACGAGGCTTACAAAAGTACTTTGTAATCTTCAAAGGTGATTGAATCAAGCTCTATTAGCTTACAAAAATAATTTGTCAAAATTAAAAATGCTATACACTCATAGAAATGATAAAGAGGTTATAGAATTCCATTCTTGGATATTTTAAAGGAAAGCCTAGAAAACCATCTTTGGTTACATTCTAATAAACTTTGATAGGCTAGGAGCTGGACTAGACAAACATTTGCTGTCTCCTCAAGTATCCCTCTAACAGTATAAAAGCATTAAACACCAAAAACTTTGCATGTGTATGAAAATTTACATAACTTCAGAGAAAGGAAATGATATTATTATAAAAAAGTGAAATTAACCCAAATAATCAAAGGTAACATAAATGTACGAAATTATGACACAGAGACTAGATTTCTTCTCTTATCTACACTAAATGCAAAACACTGGCTTATTGAAAGTTCACATAACAATGTTTTAGAGAATCAGGCATCCTCCATTGCACAGCTACTCGTCATCATTCAATGCCACCATTTTCAGAGGAGAATGCTCCTCTTAGGCACTGTCAGAACTTCCAGCCTTGGTCCTGACATAAATGGAATTTTAGAAATGAGCTTATGGTTATGCATAAGCTGAATCAGGCAATACCTTTTTTGAAATTGCCCACCCCATCTTCCTTCCACCACCAATACCTCAAAACAATACAAATTAACACAGTACAGTATGAGCCAAATTGAGAATTTCTACCTAGAAAAATAATATTAAAGTAAACCAGTTGAAATCTATTAATGTGCAATATTTCTATCACAACTGAAGATGAAAAAGTTCTTTTTTATATTTAAAATTTTTACAGAAGAATAACAAAGAGGAATACTTGGTGTCTTTCTCCAGGGGCTACTTTCATGTTGGATTGATCTAAAGCAATTGTCTATGTTGTATTTGGCTGCCGGCATAGGCTAGGGGAGATGAGACTTCAGAGGAACTAATTCAGTGACCTGTGGCCCTGGCACAGTTAGGATGAGGGCACTTTGTCTGGCCAAGTTCCAGTGTGGTCGAGTCTATGGCTCCCACAGCTGTGCTACCAGCTGCAGGTCAAAGTTGCAGAAAATTCTTAAATCAAGAATCCACAAGAATGAAGTGGACTTTTAAAAAGAAATTTTAACTTTATTTTCTCTATCTGGAAACTAAGATTGAAAATAAAAGTGTTAATAAGAAGTTAAAATTTATAAAGAACATTTTTATGTGTGTGCCAGGTATATACTATGCCTTGTATACATTATCTCATTTAATCTCCATAATAATCCTAAAAGTCTAGCACTGTTAATACTCTATATTACCAATGAGGAACCTGCCGCACAAAGAAGCTAAGTAACTTTCTCAATATCACAATATCTGCATTATAGAAATGTTGGGACATGCTAAAACAATAACCAATCTCTGTGGTAAGCAAGATAATAGAATCAAATATGAAGAAAATTTTAAATTAGTTTACATTTTTAAAAAGTTTTAAAAATTGTTATTATAACAAGTAAAAAGAGATTTACACTATGAATACATTATCAAGCACAATTCCAAATGGATTTCTAGTTTTAGCTCTGATATGTAGAAAACTTAGAAGCCATCACTCTACTCCTTAAATAAGAAAAAGCTGGACAAATGAAAATTTCATGACTTTTCTGGAACCAGTGAGAGAATTATTCTCTTTTGGGCAAACCATCACTCTAAAATATGGAGAGAGGCACATCCAAAGAGTCTTATTTGGACTAGAGGAACCACAAATTCCTAGAAACACTTCTATGATCATTTTGATGAATTACTAGAGTTGTGTGCAAATTAGTAAGAGAGTGTGAAATTCCCGTCTTAAAATAGCAACTCTCCTGATCTTGGTGGACTTTACATGGAGGAGTGTTCCCAAGTTCTCATGATGAAGATCCATAGGTTTCCGACTCTGGCAGGGTTGGAGACAAGTAATCACTGTAAAACAGGATACTCCTTCATAGCCCAGCTCTGTTCTTCTGGGGGAAAGGACTTTACCAGAGCCTCATTCCCACTGGGAGAAGAGTGTCGCTCCCATTCCAGACCAACTAGTCATCCTGTCCCATCTATCTCACCCAAAATGGGAAACACAGTCAACAATTTTCAAGGAAATATGTAGGGAACCCTGTCGACAGGGAAGGGAACGCGGAGCTTGGTGAAGGTGGGGGTAGGGAGACAAGAAGGCCATACCACAGGAGAAACACTTGTGACTGTTTTAACACCAAGACTCATTTTAAAACTGAGATTTAATCAGATTATAGAACATTCTCCTCTACTCCATACCTTTCCACCACTGTAATAGGTCTTCAGTTCATTGACAGTGGATAACAGCTAAAAATGGAAAGACATAGACTGTCTGAGAAGGAGCATCTAGGGAAGTACAAAGTCAATAAGGGAGACAAAAACAGGAACACTAAAGAATTTGATGCCTCTGGCAATACAGCTACAAACACAAACCCATTGCACGGATTTCAGTTTTATGCTCACTGAGGCCACCATGAGTTGTAACTGACACAATTGCTCTGAGTAAGACTGGTTAGATTTCCCTGCAGAGTTTCCCAGCATACTGAAGACATACAGAAAACCATTCTAATGGTTTGTGGAGCTTTATACCCAGAGCTCCTCACCAGAAATGTGCCCTTCAAACTATCTTGAAACAAACTGGGTGCATTCTGACTTGGGTGAAGTCACTTTTTTGTCCTAATAGATACAGTCATACTCAAATTGTGGAGATACATTTGTTTTTGCTGGTGCCGAGGATAATGTTTCTCTCAGTGAGTCCCCTGATAAATTGCATTCTGTGTAATCATGGATGTTTCCACCTCTTTTCTTTGGCCTCATGGTACCTTACAGCTGGTTCTCTTATATTAGGCCTGAGTTATCCCCAAACAGCTATCTCTTATAGGGAACCTACTTTAAATATAAAGACTCGGGAGTAAAGGGATGGAAAAAGATATAGCATGCTAACACTAAGGAAAAGAAAGCTGGAGTTGCTATGTTAGTTTCAGAAAAAGACAACACCAGAAAAAAAGCAGATTATCAGGAATAAAGTGGGGATACCCCATAATGATAAAAGAGTCAATTCTCCAAGAAGACAACAGTTCTAAACAGGTTAGCATCTAACACCAAGAGTTCAAAATACACAAGGCAATAACTTATAGAACTGAGAAAGAGCCAGACAAATCCGCTATTGTGAGTGGAGATTTCACCATCCCTTCAATTGATGGATCCAGTGGGCAGAAAATCAGCAAGGATATAGAAGGCTCAAGTGGTACTATCAACCACCTTGATCTAATTGACTTCTATGGAATGCACCATTCAACAGCAGAGCATACATTCATCTCAAATGAATTTGATACATTCACCACAATAGACCACATTTCAATCACAGAAGGCTCTTCAACAAACTACAACTTACTAAAAGTTATACTGTACCAAAAGAAGTGCTTAGAGGGAAGTTTATGGTATTAAATGCATACAAAAGAAAAATATTTAAAAATCAACACTTTAGCTTACCTTATAAAATTAGAAAGAGACAAGAAAACTTAGCCTAAAGTAAGTATAAAAATAAAATAAATAATATTAGAATAGAAATCAATGGAACTGAAAATAGAAAAACTAGAGAAAATAAAGAAAACCCAAAACTGGTTCTGTAAAAAGTTCAATAATGTTGATAAACCTTGGATCTAGCTACTCAAGAATAACAGAAAAGACACAAATTATCAATCTCAGAAATGAAAGACAGTTTAACAGTATTGATCTCATGGACATTTAAAGAAAAGGATAATAAAGAAAAAGAAATAATAAAAACCGTTTTATACCCATAAATAAAATAACTTAGCTGAAATCAACCAATTCCATGAAAGACAAAAACTACAAATAGCCTAAAAAGACACATCTAAAGAAACTAAATCAATAATTAATAACCTTCCAAAAAGAAAAGACCAGGTTTTATTGGCAAATTCTACCAAAATTTGAAAGAAGAAATAACACCTATGTCTTCCATAAAATAGGAGAGAGAACGCCTCCTAACTTGCTCCATGAAGCCAGCACTACCTTAATACTAAAACCAGATAAAGACATTACAAGAGAAGAAACAGATCATTCTCTCTTATGAATATAGAGACAAAAATCCACAGCAAAACACTAGGAAATGAAATCCAACAACATATAAAAAAGAAATATAGCTCATGACCATAAGGGCTTTATTCCAAGTATGCAAAGCTAACTCAACATTAAAAATTCAATTAATATAATCCATGTTATCAACAAGCTGAAAAAGTCATATGATCATATCAATTAATATAGAAATACATTCCAAAGAATCAAATAGTTGAAAGAGACCACAATATGAAAAATATTTTAAGTATTTTTGAAATCCTAAGCTTAGTTTTAGGTCTCGTAATCAGAGTGCACAGTGAATTTGTTTGCAGTTACCACAAAGTGCTTTACATTTGACTTTTGAAACTAACAGTCTTAAAAATTATGTTTACTAAATAAATGCCAAAACCATGATTTCTTCTATTTTTACTATCATGAAATTGCATCTTGTCTGCTAATTTGTAATTATCAGAGGTACAAACCTCTATCAGAATCTGATCAAAGTTATGAACCATCTTCCACAGAATATGCAAACATACTAAAAGTGTTAGGTTATTTCAGAATACTAGTATAATTTTACTGTTTTAAAGACTTTAGACTATATTCCTTATTATTATATCCCATTTTGCTTGAGGGTAAAAATTATAAAGACCTTGAAATTCTGTTGAGACTGACTTTTAAAGAAATTATTCTTTCAAAAAGTTAAAGAGTTTCACATTTAATTTAGAATTTTACTTCATAGTTTGATCAAGATCTAAATGTAAGAAAGGAACATTCTTAGAAAAAAAGCAACTCTATACCATTTAGCTAAATTGCATATTTATCTAAGGAGCAATATTATAGAGTCCTGGTCTTAAATTCATGATTATATTCATTCATTTCTTTCACTAATATTATTACTAATACTAAACCACTTTGTATCTGCTTTGCGTTGGATGGATGTAGTTCTTTTGTAACTGGATAGAATACAGATTTTTCCTTGAAACCTCATTATATATGCTTATTTGGGGTATGTGAGTCAAGAATTGAAATACATTCTTAGAGATCAAAGAAAATGAAGCTATGATCAATTATCAGAGATTCTATTATAAATGTCTTCAGCGGTAGGGGTGGGAGGGTTTAGAAGGGGGATGCTCTGTATTGCCTTAATTATTATTACCTTAATTATTTCAATGGGGATAAAGCAAGGGAGATTTATAAGTAATGCAGAGAACTTCCTGAAGAGCTCAAATTTGAAGAAGATAGGCACACATCACAAATGAGGGGAGATAAGAATAAATATAAAGAATGACATAAATGTTTTTTAAATAGTTCAGAAAAATTGACAGTCTGAAATAAGCTAAGGTTATTGGGAACGGAAAAAAATATTGAAGCCAACCAAAGCTACTAAATAGGAAAATAAAAAGAAGTAAGTCTCTTGTTATAGGTAATTCATATAATTTTGACCAGAGAGCAAGCAGGTGATCAAATAATATTTCTACAAGTAATCTCCAGAAATCGTGACCATACAGATGTGCTTATGTGTGAGGATCTCTAATGCATATCATCAAGTGAAACAGAGGTGAATATGGATTGCATGATCTCATGCATACAAAAACATAATACACATGTACAGTCATCAATATTCAAATAATTCAAAACATGAAAAGTGAAAGCAAAAGCAATAAATAATGAGGCCTTCACGTCATAGAAAGACATGAAGAATGGAAGAAATGGAAGTGGGAAAAAATGTACAATGATACAAACAATAAGGTCCCCTTCACTTTTAAGAAAACACACACACACACATACCCCTACCTATGTGTATGTAGTACTTAGCGAGAAAAGTAAAATATGTGCTCTGTATTAAAAAATTATTAAGAATTTTAATACTGCAACAGTGGCACTAAACCAAGTGCAGGACCCTTCTAAACACAGAGACCTGTGCAACTGTATAGGTTGCATATCTATAGTAGGCATTATATCTATGGTCCTACATATAAACATACACATACATACATATACACATATACATGTATGCACTGGTATATACATACACATAAACACACATATTTCTTGGGTGCAAGGTTATCATCAGAGAAGGTGGTGTATACTATACACCTGTGGTTGTATTCTGGAATGCTAAGTTGCCCTGTGATTACTTGATGTCCTGTTGTTGCCCCACTAGCCTGGTTGCATCATCCCTCTTTGCCTTCTTATCCAGGATACTATTTTCATTTTTCGAAGGTTCTCCATGTGGTTTTCTTTATGTTTTAATAGGCCACATTAGAAACAATTATTAAAAATCACCCTAAGTTAATTAATGGGGTGCAAATTATATGTGAGGAGTTTGATATAAGATTGAAATCAAGACTTACACATTTATTCTTTTTCTTCTGTACTTTCCCAAGGTAACAACACTTGTAAGAAATAAAAATAAAAATAATTCTAGGTACTTATCAGACTATAACTATACCACCATCCTAACCAAGTGTGTGAATGAGTCCAAAGGCATGTTCATAGCTTCTATATCATGGTGAGTGATAATGAATAAATAAAATAATTAATTAATTAAATGTCAAGCCCTAGATCAATGGAGAATATTGAAATAAGACACAAGGAAAAAGATTGCCCAAAGCAAGAGAGCAAGCAAAAAAAAAAAAAAAAAAAAAAAAACTCTGTTATACAAATCATTTCCAATTCCCAGGGAGAAAAAGGACCTAAATCTTAAAAATGAAACAAAAAAAAATCATTTATTAAATAATTACTTTGTGCAGGTCACTCTACATGTAATTTATCATTTAATCTTTTCAATGACCTGAGTTAATTTGCTATTGTTTTTTTATTTATATATGAAGGAACTTGTCAAGAAAGTATTTATATATTTGTCAGTTTCATCTAGACTCTGTTGTATTCAACTTGACTTCAGAAAATAAATTGTCTATATTATATGTCTCCCAGGCCTTAAATGGTATCCAATACATTTATTTTTCAAATACTGAGTTCCTTAACATCCAACCCAGTAGTTTTCCAGCCTATCCTTGAATTTCCCTAATTTGGGAACGCCTCTAAAATAACCCTAAATTCCAACAGCCAATATTTCTTTGTATTGAACCAATGTGTAGCTCCTTGTAGCATCAGTTCATTACATCCAGATGGACCATGCATGAGAACATGTCTGATTTCTTTTCTATTTAATGACCTTTCAGATATTTGATGACTAATTTGAAGTTAACTCTCATTGCTCAAGAATCTTCTCTTCTATAGGCAAACATTTCAGGTATAGCTCACGGGAATTTCCTCACCTAGAGATTATTCTCTTTTGAATATAATCTAGTTTATCTATGTTTTCCAGTACTTCAGCTCTAAATGTAACACAACAGGACTGTTCCAACCAGCTCCCAGAGTAGGACAATCACTTCCCTCTTTCAAACCATTATAGGTCTATTACCACATTCAAAAAGGTACATTAGCTTTCTAAGCAGCCACATGCTGGTTTTCATTAAGATAAAATCCATAAATCTTTCTTATACAGGTAACAATAAGCCATGCTCTCCCCAGCCTAGCTTTGTGTGTGTTTGTGTACATCTATGTGAGAGACAGAGACAACAAGACAGAGAAACCAAATGCTAAGTCCTAAATTTACCACATTAATTTTCATGGTGTGAGATTAGGCCTTTCTTTGCAGATGTTTGAGTCTTTGGTTTGATTTTTATGGATTTTAAAATAAATGGAATATTCTCACCTCCCCAAACTATGTTCAAATGTAAATTGCATAATCATTCTTTTATATCTTCCTCTAAAACTAATGAACTGGAAAAGACAGAGCCCTTCGGCTTACTTTTAGAGACCATCTTCTACATTGGTCCTTTTAAGTACTGCAGTCCTATTTTTTGGACATACACTAACGACCTACAAAAATACGAAGGTATATAGCCCCTAATTCTCCATCCTAAGTGTGATAAGCATCATGTATGAAATACAAGCACGAGACAGAGGAAGGCATTGTGGGTTCTTCCTGGAAAGTGCTCTCTGGACAACACAGATGATTTACAGGTTCTCAGGTCAGAACAGTCGATCAGCCCTCCTGCAGCTCCCTAGAAAAGCAGGTTTTCCCTCTTTGATGTTGAATTGAAAACAAACTTGGGCCATCAGGTCAGATTTTCTTTGTTATTCATTCATTTTGGAAACAAAACAATAAAATGTTTCATTGAACCCCCCTGGGCCCCTCCTCTCCACATATGAAGTCTGTTGAGTCAGAGTCATAAATCAGCCTGATTTTCAGTATACTCCAAATTTATTTTTCATTTCATCCCATTGACCAGTGGGCAGTCATCCACTGAGCTAGGTAGGGAACTAATTAGGGCAAGCAAGCTCTTGGCCTACAAACAGCCCAAAAAGCAATGGCCTAGGATTCCCTGCAAATGTCATAGGATTTTCAGGATGAATTTTTACTTCTCTATGCCTGTCTCCTGGTTGTCTAATGCCTCAACACTGTGAAGGAAAGAAAAAGTCATAAATCCCACATAAAGTCAATGACATCAGGTGTTCTATATCCTTGCCTATGTGGTTTAGGAAGAGAAAATCTGTCTGGAACTATTTAGAAAGAGTTAACAAATAAACACATATTATTTGTTATAAGCTTGAAAATAAATATTCTTAGACCTCACAATTGTCATAGTATATAATAGTAGCTTATTTTTGAAAGACGCTTCTTCCCACCTTGTTCCAATAACCAGAGCTGTTGTTCCTGTGCTTGTGCACTCTCCCTGCTCCCTCTACTAGCCTCACTCAGATTGGCACCTCTTTCCTGTAATTCTTGACCTGCTTCTCCAGCTTGGCTGTCCTGAGAAGAGCATGTGAAGCCTTTTCTCTGTGCCCCAAGGATGACTATGAGAGCAGCAGTACTAGATCATTCACTTGGGGGCTGGATGTTGCACAGGGGAGGGAAGGGTCTTCTATTCCTCAGGCCTCTCCTCTCCTCTTATTTCTTGCCTCCTGCCACTTTTCATCAGTTCTTCATTCTTGCTCTTTTTTTCTCTTAATTCTTTTTTTTTTTAACTAGTCCCTTCCCTCTCATCCTCTTTTTACCTTTCCCATTTCCCATATCACTTTCTCCTACTTGGAACAACTTTCCCCTCCACTCCCTAGCATCCACCTTCATCCATTGCTATCCACTCATGATTTTATTCATTTGCTTATCTTCTGTCACCGGTTCTTTGGTTTGCAGTTTCTTACTTTCATTCTTATTATACGCAGTTGACTTGTTCAGCAAAGAACCAGCTCCCAGACAACAAAGTGAGTTTGCTCTCAGATGAAAGGTCAGGATTGATATTCAGGACACTGGAAACGTTGACAAAGCCATAAAAAAACACATCACCACCTAGGGCTACCAGATTTAGCAAAACAAAATAAGCACAGAAGAGCCCATGTGCAGTGTACACATAGTTGAACTGAAATGTCAATTTCAGATTAAAAAAGGGGGGGGGGAACTTTGCCCCCCCCCCGTGAAACTGTGTCCCATTAGTATTTTTATACAAAAACATTATTTTACTTATCTGAAATTCACATTTTATTGTGTCGCCTATATTTTATCCGGCAAACTACCACTACTATATTGGTTCATGTTCTCACTTAATGAACAGATGCTTACTGAATCCCCATGGTGCATCTAAATGGCACAGTAGACAACATGAAAGGTATTACATGTGTATAAAATCAATGCCTTCACTCAAGGAATTCACAAAGGAAAGAGTTAAGAATTTTTTAAAAGTATTAAAGAACAAGAAAACAATGGAAAATAGCATATAATTAAATTTTTAGCCACTCCTAATTAATTGTAAGTGTAATATAAGTTCTGGTATTGATCTGGTGGAACAGGTCAGAAACAGCTGTTGGAGTGGAGGATATGACCTGGGTTTAAGGGACAAACCCCTGCTCCAAATAAACTAGAAAAACAAATGGTCCTCAGGTGTTTCCCCAACCTTTCCTGCCTTTGCCTTCTGAGGTTGTTCCTTTATCCAAAAACAGTGTTACCTGGATTTTAATACCACACACCTCCTAGAGATCTTTCTTTCTTTAACATCACCTCTTCTCTGTAGGCTCCCACGTCATTTTCCATACTCTGAGTTGTTCTTCTAACTAGTCTTGGATGACCCTCAGGGATTATCTACTTTTTGAAGGAAAAGTGTTATGGCTATACAAAGTAAATATGCTACAAACTTTGATGAAGTAAATGACTTCATAAATCCTGGGATTTTTTTCTGACTGATCTGTGATTGTCCCTTCTCCTTTTTATCTGTTCTTAGTACACATACCTATTGTTAGTGCCCCTGCATGTACACACACACACACACACACACACACATAAGCACAACTGCCACTTTCACTGTGAGACCTCTTATAGGCAAAGCTGGATGGTTTTTCTTCAGTCTTCTACTCATAGCTCTTGACATCTTTAGAATATGCAGAAGGTGGTACTACATTGTAATTATTTGGATACATAAAAATTCCTTCTCTTGGCCTGAGAGCTATGCCTTGTTGCTCTTTGTAAGCACAGGGTTTTTTTCAATAAGAGCTGAAAAACAGAATGGCAAAGACTCTTTGAGAGGGAAAAAGGGATCTTTTTCTGTTTTACACTGTTCTAATCTTGAATAAAGTAAACAATGCATTATAAATTAATGGTAAATCTAATATATAGAAGATATTAATTATAGTAAAATAAAGTATAGATAGCACATATCTGGTTGAGAAACAGATAAAATTCTTTTTGGATGCACATAATTTAATTCCTCATTTGTTATAAAATCTTCATTTGAGATGAACCTCTATATAATTTGTTTTAATGTATATAAGAGAGAAATATGTTGCTCAATTTTTAAATAACACTATTTGCATGGTAATATGTTTACAAGAACATGATAGTAATTTATAGGGTTTGGGTCGATTTGGAATTATTGTTTGTAAATATTTGTTCTTGTCTATAGCAAAAATTTTTCCATGATGCTCTAAGTTCTTATAAGCCTTTGTTTGCTGTATTTGGAAGATCTCCAGGCAGCACAAATTACTAAGAAACAATGAAGTGTTTTAAAAGCATGGTTATTTGCACTATAATATGAATTTCACTATCATGCATAGGTATTTTGTGGCCCTTACTTCTGCTCACACGATAGAGGGTTTCCTGTAAAAATTTGTTATACTTCACTATAATTTTCTTCTTTTGCCTCTAAAGACTTTTTAATACTATGCCTTCTAGGGGTTGAAATCAAGAAGGGAAACTCTAGTCAGGTACAGTTAACTCCTTATGCAGTGCAGTGATGCTCAACCAGGGCTGCATATTAGAGTCAATGCAGAGATCTTTGAAAATTTCCATTCTATGATCCCACCCCAGACCTGCTGAGTCAGCATTTCTGCAGGGTTGCTCTTTGCATCTGTATTTTCAAAAATTGTATGGTGATCCTGGATTCACCCACCATTTGAAACTGCCACTGCAGCTATTATTCAAAGGGAATCATCTATAGGAACTAGAAATGTATTTTATTTGTAGAAAATTGTTAGAATTATGAAAGATATGGTCAATGCAATATACTTGCTTTTGACAAATTATATCTCTTCTACTGAACTAATTATTCTGCATTTTGATTAGGCTTTTTCTTATTCATAGAAATAACTAAACAACTGACCTAATAGCACAGTTAATTATAATTATGACATCTCATCAGTTTGGCAACTGGTTATTTCTAACCAATTATTTTGATTATCTTTTAACAACTAAATATGATTGGCTATTCTGCAATTCAAACTATTTTTCTGAAGGTTTAAAAGACAAACTACTTGTCTTATTGACTTGGAATTTTTTTAAAGAAAAATTGTTACCATGATAAAGAGTGACAATTACATATTTATATGTGATAAACCAACTTTGTATCTATGTTATTAATCTTCAAGAATTCCAAAGCTTAAATTGTGATCCAACCATGTTACATCACATCTAGTTGATTTATTTATGATACTTATTATAAGCATCTATACATCTACTTAATTTTCCCACTATTTTTTAAATACATCCTTTAAAAAAATCAAAAGGTGATTGTCTCCTTACTGAACAAAATAACCAATTATCAATCCTGATAAATGGAAATTAATCCCACAAAATGTGCATAGTGCTTTTTAAAAAAATGGTTGCAGAAAATATTAGTTTATGTAAATTCTCCTCTCACAACTAAAACAAATTTTCTTATCTTTACAATCACAGATTTTGCGGTATTTTAAGATACACAAGAACAATAAATACTTCTGATCCTTGTGTCACAAATGTTTTCAAAGCAACTTTCATTGATGATTTTGGCATCCCTTGTATTATATTATTTAATTAACCTGGTTTCAAAATAAACTCTGTCACTATGTGCATTTAAATCGTGTTTGGATAATCCGATAGCCTTTTAGGATGGAAGAACATTACCCCCTCTAGTGGATAAAGGCAAAACACATGAACTTGATGGGTTGAAAAGACTTGACTGGGTTTCCTTAAACCATCATCTGCTCTTAAGAAGTTAATTGATTAATTTCTTTAGATCATACTTCATTTCAAGCACACTGTCTTGGAAAAGGTAGTTGTGATGTTAGGATGTAGAGTGGTACTTGGAATCTAGCACACTGCAATAAGAAAAGGTAGTTCATGCCAGGCATCCTGTTTCATATTGATAAGAATGGACTTGCAGGACACCATCCTAAAATACTTACATCTAGTGGGCAAAGCACCATAAAAGCATGTTCTTTCTAATGAGAGAAAACAGAAAAATAGCAGAAATTAAATGCACATTTTTTTCAGCCTAGAATTTTTAACCATTAGTTGTGCCTAAAGTACATTTTTTCATTAAGTCAAATGAGTCAGCTTTTTGTCTTTAGCCTCTTTATTTATATAGAAAGTTGTTAGAGCTCATTATTTAGTTTTCTACAAAAGAAACATTTCTTTGCAGTTGAGTAACTTAAGTGTGTACACACACACACACACACACATACACACCAACTGGGGAGCTGGTTTATTTTTTAGAATTTGTCTATCAGGAAATGGTCCATTAATTTCTACTCAATTATGGAGATTTAAGGTCTTTAACCCACATGATGGTTAGCTTTAGATAAGTAGAATAAACAAATCCCTGCTCAAGTATAAACTAGTTTTACTTTCTCTATGTTAGACTATCAAAGCCAAGTTCTCAAAACTGGTGTCCAACGAGTTTCCATCATTATCTTGTTCGTATGTCTGTCACTAGTGAAGTGATGGCATCTGCAGTTACTTCATCACTAGAGGCATTTCAAAATATGCAGCAAATGGTTTTGCATTAGCCTTCTTCCCCTTCATTAGGTCAGATCTGATTGGAAAACAGGACAAATCAGTAATCCTTCAATAAACATACCCTAAGGCTTCTCTCATTTCCTTGGTAGCCCCTGTTATGTCCTGTGTATGGCTGTCACCCAATAGGCAAAACTAGAAGGGGGGAATTTTTTAAATTCTCTCATAAAAACCAACATCATCAACTAACAATCATAAAAGTTACATATCAAGATACATCTGACAATACAAAGCATTTAATACCTTTATCAACTATCAAGAGAGGACATGTTATAAGGAAATTCATAAAATCATTTATACATGAAAGAATGTAAGATGTAGTTGGCAAAACTAATAAAGGAGTAGATTTAATAGCAGGTATGGACACAAGATTAAACATCATTATCATTGTTTCTCAATTCACAAAGTATTTACAAAACTTTTTTGCCTCAGTTTCCTCTTTTGCAAAATGAAAATAAGACCTACTTATAACATATCACAGAATTTGGCATGTAACAAGTCAATAAATACTAGTTCCTTTGATCCTCATGAAAACACCCTAAGGTTGAGAGGTTAGGTATTATAAAACTTCTCTTTACAGAACAAAATCAGACTCAGAAAAGTTCCAAGAGTAGTCAGAAACAGAGTAAGGGCCAAATTTCTCTCTCTCTCTCTCTCTCTCTCTCTCTCTCTCTCTCTTTCTTTATGTGTGTGTGTAATCATTATGAGCAAATACATGGAAGTGGGGGAAAGGAGAGTGATTAAGAAGGAGTGAGTAAACCATTTGACCTAAACAGAAACCTCAAACGATTTGTTATACATAAAGGGGACTAGGTTGAAGACAAATTGAAGACCAAACCAAGGAGTCCAGGTTTCATTTGAAGCTTGGTGGGGTTAAAGGTCTGCCATACACCAATTATAATTGAGGCTCAAGGGCTTGAAGCTTAATTTTTGAGGCCTTTACAACATATCACAGGCCTGAGCAACATGATCTAAATGATGTTTATGAGAACAGCTTTCAGAATGATTAGCAGAGAAGAAAACACTGAAGGCAGGGAGATAAGTTACTAATACATTATCTCAGATCGAGGTAGGACACAGGGAAGGAGAGAGGGATTGTAAAAGAAAAATGAAATAAGTGGCCCAAAACACAATTTATAAAGTGAGAATGAGGATTGGAATGTATAGTCAAAGGTGGTTTTGAGGTTTCAAGTCTTGTGTCTGGTACCATTTATAAAAATAGGGGAGTTGGCTTGATCACGAAGATGAAATTTTCAATTTTAGATTTGCTGAACATATGTATCTTACTATGTCGAGCAGCTTCTTTGGGAGACTAATTGGATTCTGCCACTAAAGCATTTACAAAGCATGACATTTTTCAAATGCTAAGAAAATTTGTTCTCAACCAATGCAATGACTCTAGGGAATCCTGTATTTCCGAAGTCAACTTCCCTTTTTCAAGGCAGCTTTTGCATGCTTTGCCAGTTGTGGTTGAGGTTGGACACCTGTGGGCACCACCAGCAACAGTTTTAGGCAAAGCTGTAGAAGCACTAGAGTTGGATTCAGCAAATCCCTACCTCCCCCTTTTGTTTCCGTGTCGTTTTCCCCTTTGAATGCTATCACCAGATTGGTGTTCTGCTGCCAATGGAGTGAGCTATTCAAGGGCATTTCTCAAGATTCCCATCACCTAGACACATGCTTGGCACATAGAAGGTTCTCTGTAAACGTCCATTGTAGAAATAAATAAGGCGAGTGAATGAATGAATGAATGAATGAGTAAAATATCTGATTTTGAGTATTTTATTTGGGCATCTCTTCTCAAATTATTTCCATTTAAAAATGGCCATCTGGAAAAATATAATGTACTTTAATGAAAGACATTATTACTGATACATTTCAGAGATTTTAAGAGCAATGGACTTAATTTACTCCTTGAAATCACATTATACAGACAATCATACACACACAAGATTGGTTGATTTTGACAGTGGTCCACATTTTGGTTGATGCCACCTACTATTTAGCCATTGTCAGTGAAATAAAATTATATTACATGAAAACAAAATTCTGTGTAATGAATAGCGGTGATACGGTCTTACTATGTGAGCCTAATATACATGTCTGCTCTCAGTAATTCTCTTTACAATATAGAACCTGAGCACTGATAGACAGATATGAATATCACTTTTGTGCCTTGGATCATGGTATGCTAGGAAGCAGCTTCACTTGCCAGAGATGCCAAATTCCATAGCCAGAAACTATCAAAATGATGAGTTAATTTGGGCTTCTGTTGCTTAGTCATTGAGAGGGGGAATCTTGTTTAAAAGTGGAACTAAACTTCCAGTGCTGCTAGTAGTAGTGTCCATAATAAATCAAATATAACATTCATGGCCACTGATTTTTATTGCTTTTATACAAATGTTTTAGTAATGTTTCTAATAACCAGGGATGGATTGATGCATAACAGATATTTGAAAACAGTTATAATGAACAGTTACTTCCATGTCTCTTGAATTCCTCTAATTTTGAATTTGTGGCCACAAGTCTTGAGAGAATGACTCAGTTTCTAGCCCTCTTCAACAATGACTTTTGTCCGAGGTTTAGTATGTCTATAGTTGTGCATGTGGCTAAGAACAGGAAGCACTGTGGAGAAGACAGAAAGAGCACTAACCAAGGGTTCTGAATCACCAAAGAATGTGAATGAAATTTTGCTGTTAGTTATGTAAGACTTTAATGGCATTTCCTGGATGACCATCTAGTTGTTATTACTCATATCTTTGGTTAATACATGAGTTCATGTGTTAAAACATTTATGTGTGTAATATTAGTATCTAAACATGTATGACTTTCAACTTTGTATTATAAAACAAATCATTGAGTAAAAAGCTATGGAGTCTTAGTTCAAAAATGCCAATACATCAGACTCCAGATGTGACTTCTGTGGTAAAGAACAGTATGGTTAGACAGTAAGTATGGTACTATGCATACAAATTCATATTTTAAATGTGTTTCACAGAACATGGTAATTGTGTTAACTATTTTCAAGTATAATAAAACATTAACTGATAAAAGCAAAACCACAAATATCAAAATACAAATTATTAATGGGTTTTAGATATCTTTTTAAAATGGGAAGTTTTATTTAATTTACGTATATCTTTGAGATCTAAATTCTTTATAATATGCCCTATGGCAAATCTTGAAGGAGTAACTGAAATTCCTATAACTTTCCAAGAATCGTTTAATGAATTTAAAATAATACAAAGTAAAATAAACCAATAGAACTTAAAATTTAAGTAGATCATCTTTTTTAATATTTATATTTTTAGGTGTAGATGGACACAACACAATGCCTTTATTTTTATGTGGTGCTGAGGATCGAATCCGGTTCCCGTCCGTGCTAGGGGAGCGCTCTACCGCTGAGCCACAATCCCAGCCCCGGATCATCTTTTTTTATGAAAACTTATATCTGAAGTTCGTGTATATCAGCAAGTAAATATTGAGATTACAAAACCACGAGATGGACTTATCAATTCAAAAATGATCTAAACTTTTTATTTGTGAGTATTAATGTTTTTAAAATTAGCAAGCTTCCCAGCTCTTCCTCTTTATGGAATCAAATACTCGATAGAACATCTTTAATCTTCTTTGACACAGGCCTCACACTTAATAAAAGATCAACATTCATGATGAAACCTAATGTAGGTCCTCAATCCCAACATCCCCAGGTTCTCATCCTGTTTTGTTTTATTGAAGAAATGGAAAAAGAGTATTTTTCTTTATGTTGAAATCTTCTGATTAGACCCCTCTGTAACAGTAAAAAATGAGGCACATAAGCAA
Organism: Marmota marmota marmota; assembly: GCF_001458135.2. Classification (NCBI taxonomy): domain Eukaryota; kingdom Metazoa; phylum Chordata; class Mammalia; order Rodentia; family Sciuridae; genus Marmota; species Marmota marmota. The sequence goes on from NW_026000169.1 coordinate 11,619,555, forward strand.
GCAAGAAAAGCTATATTTGAAGAAAAAATCTAGTTATTTCCATTGTAAATTTATTTTTAGGAGATTGAAATATAAATAAAACAAAAAGCTAATAAACATAACAATTATTAAAATGCTTTTGAGAGAGCATGTGCACACACACACATAGTAAGAGCAAGAGAAAGAAAAATTAGCTATAGGGAAATGCAGATACAAGTTAGAAATATAATAACTTAGGGAAGGACTTAAAAAAGAGACAGGAGTGACTATTTCATACTAACAAACTTATATGGAATAATATTTGCATTGTATGGTTTTAGGATATTGCAATAAAGACTTTAAAATCACACTGGAAATTTATAAACTTAAGCACAAACAAGTAGTTGGATCTATGTATTTTGCCACCCAGATTACCCAGCTCTGAGAAAACTGGAGGCTAGAATTTGCTCATAGAATTGAAGTTCCCTATTCTTTTTTACAAGAAAAAAAAAAATGGTGGCCTACCCTTTGGCCTGGAAGTTGGCAATAAAGCTTATGCAAACCAGAAATTGTTGGTCTCTCTCAGTTTTAAGTAGTCTAAAGCCAAGAGAGGCAAAGTTCACCCTGTATACATCTTCTTCCTTAGTGTTGTCCTACTAAAACATAGTGATTTTGTGTTGAGCATCTAGTGTGCCACTGGGCCATTAAGCCCACAATTATCTCCTCTGTGGCCACTGGGTTTATTAGGGTTGTTTTTGTACAGAGCTGCCAGGAAGCACAGGAGATGAGCTTAGCATATTGCTGGCACAGAAGCAGGACTGCCAGACATCAACACATATCATTACTGTGATATTTTTGTTTAAATGTGTGATGGTGCCATTGAAGTTAATCTCAAAGTCAGTATGAAAATACTATCTAGAGAAGGTTGAAATATTGACATAACTAAAAAATAATCTAGTAGGACTATACCTTCAACAGTCTTCAGAATTATTTTAATTAGTTTTACCTACTTCCTAATTTGCTAGCTGCTTATTTCTTATTTTATTATAGCAGATATTTTTAACCTAGACTCTATTTAAAGTATCAAGATAGACAAAGAATGGAAAATCATTACCGGAACACTTAATTGTGGAACAACACAACAAAAAGAGATTTACATCATTTTTTTTTCTTCTTATTTCTTCTTTCAAGGGATAGTGCTAACAACTTTTCAGAAATTCTAAAAATGTTCTTGGTCAACTCAAGATCAATAAGGTATGGTAACCATTTCATTGATCATAGAATTAAGAAATCACCTAATTTTTCTCGTAAGACTTCATGCCCATTTAAAAAATAGAGTAGAAAAACAATAGAATGAGACATGGTATATTAATAGGTAATAACTAATATTCCACCTCCAAATGTTATAACTGTAAATGTACAATGACTAACTCTTGGTCGCTCATTTCAGATGTGGCTGCTTTGGCAATTCCTGTTCCAAATGGCAGTCTAGTATTTTCTATCCTTGTGCTCAGTGGTTTCAATGAAGGTTGGTGCTTTCACAATATACTCTAAAGAGACTAATTTATTACACTTTATGACTTAATTAAAAGATTCTAAGCATTAATTCTTCAACCATTGATACAGTCTAAATTTATAACCCCTCATTATCATATCTGGTAGGTTATATTGTTTTTCCCATCTATAACTCTCATATGTCATAAATCCATGTCCTCCTAAAGAAAACAAAACAACAAAATTCCCTTTGCCATGTAACTTCCCATGGTTCTCCAGGCGGGATATACAGCACCATGAAACCACATTGACAGGTTGCCTGAATAATTTCTTTTGGCATGTTGATTGGGTATTAGGCACACCACTTCTTAACAAACACTATTGATACATTTAGATAGTTCAGGTTGAACTTTTATGCCTGTCTGTGCCATGAAAATCTCCAGATTAGAGCAGTGCCTTTAGCCTGGGTCTTTCAGCCCAGGATGTGAAAATATATAGAGCAGAACTTAATGAAGCCATAAACAACCAGCACATTCATGAACCAAAAATACATGTTTGATGTTGAAAGCCACTGAGGTTTAGGGCATGTGTGTTCCCTCAGCAAAAATTATTAGTAGACCATTCCATTAAGTAAAAAAAGAAATAGTGATTCAATTTTATAAGAAGACTAGAGAAGGCAACATTGCAAACGAGGGTAGAGATGAGAAGAAAACCATAGCTATACAGAGCTATGGTTTCAATGGTATATTCTGCAACTCTTCCACTCTGGGCATTAAACATTATATTAGTTTTCTGTTGCTATTTTAAAATTACCCCAAAACTTAGCAGTTTAAAATCAGGAACATTTATTATATCATAGTTTCTATGGATCAGGAGCTCAGATGTGGCTTAGCTGGATGTCTCTGGCTCAAGACCTCTCATAAGGTTGCAGTCAAGCTGTCAACTGGAACTGTGTCCTCCTCTGTAGGTTTGACTAGGGGTAGAGGGGGAGGATCTATTTCCAAAGGCACTCACATGTTGTTGGCAGGCTTTGGTCCCTTGCCATATGAATTTCTCCAAAGAGCTGCCTGACAACATGGTAGCTGTTTTTCCTCAGGGCATATGATCTGATAGAGTAAGACAAGATGGAAGCTGCATCATTTATGATCTAATATCAGTGCCAATCTATTGGTTCTGTTATATTCTATTCAATAGAAGTCAGTCAACCCAGTGACTTGGGAGGCTGAGATAAGAGGATTTTGAGTTCAAAGCCAACCTCAGCAAAAGCAAGGTATTAAGTAACTCAGTGAGACCCTGTCTCTAAATAAAACACAAATAGGGCTGGGAATGTGGCTCAGTGGTTGAGTGTCCCTGAGTTCAATCCCCAATAACCTCCCTTCATAAAAAGTCAGTCAATAAGTCCAGCCCACACTCAATAAAAGGGGATCACATAGGATGTGTACACCAGGGCTCAGGGGATACTCAAGAGCCATCTAAGTAGGTGCCTACTAGTCCATAGAACACTGAAATCTCTGAGCCTCAATTACTCAGCCTGTGAAATGAATGTAATTGTGCCTACCCTGCTTACCTCATAGAACTCTTATAAGGTCGAGTGGGCAAATATATATATAAATGCTTTATGAACTCTAAAGTATTATTCAAATGTAAGATGCTTTTGTTCATGTAGGTCTTCTGAGAAGCAGAAATCCAGATGGGATGAAAGATGCGAGGGTTTTATTAGGGCAAACATGGGTGAGAGGAAATGGGGCTGGAGCTGGGAGAACTGTCAGACTGCAATCAATCCTGACTCAAAGAGAGAGGAAAGGAGTGTTGTGCAGAGGTTTACACAAACCATCTAAGGAAAATTCAGCAAGGTTTTGAGGAGCATCCTTGAACAAAAGTAGCACATCCAAGGAATCCCATGTCTCCCAACAAAGGATCTGTCTTAGGACTCCTGCTATACTCAGCAGCAGTCCAAGACGGGGCTTGCAAACATGGTGATCAATTCTAATCTCTGTAGATTCCCTTCTCTTCTTTGACTTCTATCTTGGTGCCATTACTGGTATTTCTAGTTCTTCTAAAACATAGGCTATACCAAAAGCTTTGTCAGGGCACTGCAAACAATTGCCTATCTTAATTTTCTCTCAGTGTTTTCACTCTGCCTGTTGGAACATCCCGAACCCAAGCTGAACCTCTTTGGGTTTGACTGCTGGGCTGTACAACCACCTGTGGGCTATTGCCACACCCTCCAGACACATGCTGTGCCCACAGAACCAAACTTCCTCCCTGCACCTGCTGTATGTGGGTTCATTCTTCCAGGAATCAGCTCCATCCCAAGGGCGGTTTTCATTCTGTATCTGAGATCTGGGTGCTCTCCAAGCTACTCCAGTCTGTAGTTGTTTATAATAATTGGAACTAGACTTCTCATGTTCTGATCTTTGCTCTGCTACTCTCAAGCTCTATGACCTTTGGCAAGATAAACTTTCTGTGTCACTGTAAAATGCAGATGGCAATTGTAACTATCTCAAACATGGTTTGTAACATGATAAGACTGATGCTGGGGCTCACAGGAAGTATTCTATAAATGTTAGCCCTTATTATTATTTATTATCTTGAAGATTCCACAATGTCCAAACTAAAATATGCAATGCCATCTTGAGTTCTGTGGCTACTCTGGAGTTAATCCAATTTCAAGTTTGGATAAGAAAAATTAATACATAATTGCAGAGAGAGTACATGAGAAAGACAGAACTTTTTTAATTTTAATTCATTGGTACAACTTCTGAAGGCCTTATTGTAGTTCAAGAGCATGCTGTTTTGCTTACTTATTAACTCTGTTTGGGATTCTGAAGCTAGTTGGCTCACCTCCTCATTTAATTTCTCAACTCTGACTGGATTACATCATTGGCTGGATGCTTCATATGGTTTGATTCTGGAGCCTGCTCCCAGGATTTGCCCTTGAAGTTAAGGTCTAATTTCCAGGTCCTGGAACTGAGCTGAGCTCCAATCCCATGCAAAGAGATTGGAGTAGGCAGGGATTAGGGAACCACCATGCTCATTTTTAGGTGTTTTTCTGTAGTTTGTTCCCTTCTTCATCTGCTTTCACAATAGGTTTGTTTTCTTAATTGCCTTGTTACTCCCTGAAATGGGACCATCAATAAAGAAAAGTGGTATAGGATTTGGTCTGGAAAAGATGGAGGTGCTTTTGTTCATCTCATTTGTTATTGTTGTTTTTTTCTTTCATTTCATTCTTCCTTTTTTTTTCATATTATACCTGTTCCCAAAGGCACTAATTCAACATTGTATTTGGTTTTGTGCACACTGGATGGAGAGGTTTAATTAAAAACACTTTTCACACAGCCTTGCAGCACAACGCAGAACTTGCAAGGCCTCCTTCTCACAGTTGTGTTCCCCCCACCTCTCCTTTTATCACTTCATTATCTCAAGCCAAATGTTGATTTGGTCAATTTCCTGTTTGAGTGTGAGCCAATCCCTTGATGTTATTTCAGTATTGTGGCACTTAAAGCACAAGTTTTGCCTGTAACATTTCCACCATTTTAACACTTCATCTATTGTTTCTTTTTTCCCCAATGACAAGCACCAATGGATATTTTCAAGTCCACCACTTAATGACCCCATGTGTTTTTGATACCCTAAATACCACTGGTCTGTATTGATAGTGACTAATCCTCAGAACTGTTAAAACATTCTGTGCAAATAAAGGTACATCTGAGGAATTTTTTTATATGAAAACTTTATTTAGGGAGCTGCTTTCTTTCCTGTATTTGTTTATTCAAACTTTCCATTTCAACTTGTTTTGAAATACTGTCAAACTACATAAATCACAGTTTCCTTTTTCAATTTTATTAATCTAGCTCGATAAAATAGTCAAAATTGTTGATTAAATATCCCTTAAGAATAGCTATCTTTGATATGAGAATACCTAGACATTTGTCAATTTGAGAGTTACAAAGAAAGGTCATTTTGTTTAATATCTTTGTTTTATGTTTGGGGAAACTAAGGGTCAGAATGGTTATGTGATTTGTCCGAGGTCACCTATTTGCTCAATGAGACAGTGATATTTCTATTTCACCATGCCATTTCCCTCAAACCATGACAGTGTTCATACTGGTTTCTTGAATTCCTTGCCTCAATGATTTTGTTTTCAAATTCAGAAAATTTTAAAAAATTTTTAAAATTGTTTTTATGTAACTTTTGTACAGCAGAATTATTGAAGTGTATACTTGCATGAGTTTTGACCATCACTCTAAATAAACTGTAGAGCATCTCTTCATCACTCCACATGATACCCCCTCATTCCCCTGTGCAGTCAGTCCTCTTTCTCTATGTTTTGAGCTGTAGTGCTCACTGTTCTGTTTTCTTCTCATTATAGTTTAGTCTGTTCTAGAATATTTTGGAAGTAGTACCTTAGAGCTTGTACCTTTATATATCTAGCATTTTTTGTTAACCCACATTTTATACATTAGTAGTTTGTTCCTTTTATTATTAAGTAATATCCCATTGTACAAATATAACATACTTTATTGATCTATTCACCAGCTGATGAACCAGGTTGTTTTCAGTTTCTGGTCATTATGAATCCAAGTGTTATATAAGTTTTTGTATGTGCTTTCCATTCTCTTCAGTAAAAACTTAGATGTGGAATTACTGGGTCATGTATCAAATGTACACTTATAAGAAGCTGCCATGCTGGTTTTCAAATTGCTTATGCTATTTTACATTCTGACTAGCTGCATATGAGACCTCCAAGTGCTCCACAATCTTGGCAATACTGGGTATGGTCAATTTTTATTAATGTAGTCATTTTAACTAGTGTGTCATGATATCCTGTTGTGGTTTTAATTTCCCCAATGAATAATAATACTGAGCATGTTTTCATGTGCATGTTTTTCCATCTGCATGCTTTATTTTGGGGAAAATGTTTAATCTTCTGTTCATCTTTAAAAATAAATTGTCATCTTTTTCTCCTTAAGATTTAAGAACTCTTTCTATATTCTGGATTTGGTTCTTTAATATACGACTTTCAATCATTTTCTGTTACTTTGTGACTCGACTTTTTATTTTCTTAATAACAGCTTTCAAAGAACATAAGATTTTAATTATGATGAAATTTAATCGATCAATTGTTTATACGTTGTGATTTTTGTGTCTTCAGTAATCTTTTCCTAACTCAAGGTCACGAAAAAATTCCTCCAATGCTTTCTCTTAGAATTTTTGTAGTTTTAGGTTTCATATTTGTGTCCATGATTCACTTTGAGTCAACTTTTGTATGCATTTTTTAGTCCATTCTGAATCTTCCCTTTTTTCATCATAGCATCCCCTCTGCCTCTTTCATTTTCTTAAGTCATTTTCTTTCTCTAATTATACAACTTCTAGTACAGATTCTTTATGCATATATTCCTGAAGCTGCTCTACATGGTTTCTGCAAATGATTGAATCATTCCCCTTTTTCAAAGTTCCTTGCAGATGGACAAATGGAAGTTTGGTCCAATATACATTGTTAGAAGGTCAAATGGGAGTTATCAGTGCTTAGGTCCTTACTGAAATATCAATTTGAATAATCAGCCACACTTGAAAATAATATTCTTAGCAAGAGCTAGCGAATTCAAGTGAGAGTTTATGGCATGTGGATAGAGCACAAAATAAGAAAAGTATTGAAGGGGTAGGAAGGACATTTTCACATTACTTCTGTAATTGTTTCCCAACCCAAGGCCACACAGTATACACATAGGTATCATCCATGTGGGCAAAGGAGAATGAAATGAGCATTCAACACTGCCACCGACCATAGCACCAGGTTTACCCAGAGAACCCTGGTACTAGGCCAGTACCTGAAGCCTCAGGTACCAGCTGGCACCTGTGGTCTCAGACTCCAGGCTGACACCACAGTGCCTGGCTCTAGAACATCTTCAAGTACCAGATCCACCTGCCTGCTGATCTAGGTACCAAGACTGTTAGAGTCTGTAAACAAGTCAAAATAACACCTGGCATTTTGCCAGGGGAATGTTAGAGTTCGTAAACAAGTCTGGATGGTGCCTGGCAAAATGCCAGAGGGAGTGGTTTGAGAAGTAACAAAAGCGAGCCATTAAGTGTGGAGATTCCTGATTGGTTGACTGCTGTATCTAGTTTATGTTAATTAGATAAGCTGTGTGGAATGTATAAATACTGCTCCTGTCCTGCAATAAACGGCTCCTACTCCTGCTGTATCAACGTACACAAGTTATTCGTCACCCCCCGATTATTTTGCTGCAGCCGGACTGCGGCACAAGACAGCCAGATAGAAGATCCCAGTAGCAAACCCATTAAAGGATATTGCCAGCCAGTACAGTTAGATTTTTTTGAACAGGATTATGGTAAAGGGCTTTCCTTGCCAACGTCTGTCTGTAAAGAGTGGAAGAGATGCATGCTTCTTGAAATGGGCTGACATCTGCAAGGACACAAGGATCACAACTAATCAGGGAAACATGATACCACAAAAGTTACAAAATAAAGCCTCAGTTAGCAGCTCAAAAAAAATGGAGATTAATGAGGGGTTTGACAAAGAATTCAAAGTGACCATTTTATAAAAACTCAGTGAGGTATAAAAGGACGTTGGCAAATGACGAAAGGAATTCAGGAAAACAATATATGAACTAGATGAGAAGTACAACAAGTAAACAGAAGATATATATTTTTTTAAAAGAGCAAACTGAAATTCTGGAACTGAAAAACATAATGACTGAATTGAAAATCCCATAGAAAGCTTCAAGAACAATCAAGTGACAAAAGAAACCATAATCTTGAAAGCAGGTCATCTGCAATTATCCAGTAAAAGAAAAAAAAGGAATTAAAATGAGTAAAGATTGCCTATAGGACTTGTGGGATACTTTAGAGGGAAATAAATCATGCAATATGGATGTTCCAGAAAGAGCAGAGAATGAGAAAAAGCCAGAGAGTTCATTTTTAAAAAATGATGACAGAAAACTACCCAAATCTGGAGAGGGTAATAAACATTCAGATTCAAAGTACCCCAAGTACATAAAACATAAAGAGATTCTCACTGAGACACACAATAATGAAATTGTCAAAAGTAAAAGAGAGAATTTTTAAAGCAGCAATAGAAAAAAATGACTCATCAGGCCAGGACAGAGAGGGATGACATATTCAAAATAGTGAAAACAAAAAGCTGCCAACCAAGAAAACTAGATCTTTCAAAGTCCTTTTTCTAAAATGAAGGCAAGATGATGATTTTCCAGACAAACAAAAGCTAAAAGAGTTTTATCACTAATAGACCAGCCTTACAAGAAATTCTAAAGGGAGTTTTACATGTGGAATGAAAGGATTCTAACATCCTGAAGACACATGGAAGTATAAAACTCAGTGTAAAATGAGAATATAATTAAATTCAGAATACTTGAATACTGTGATGGTAGCATATAAATCACTTTTAACTCTACTATAAAAGTTAGCAAAGGTATTTAAAGTAACTATGATAATTTATTAGTGGACATACAAAATAATATAAATGATGATATTAAGAATAGTATGTGTGGGGGGGTGTTAAAGCACAGAGTTATTAATATAGACTGCTAGGACTATGTTTTATGTAAGACTCCTGCTCATCACAAAGAAAACAACTATGGCAGAAGCACTAAAGATATGAATACAGCCATTAAAGCATACCACTGTAAAGAAAAAATCAAATCACAAAGGAAGACAGCAATAGAGGAAGAAAGGAACCATAAAGCAGAGACAATAAAATGACAATGAGTAATTCCTTAACATCAATGGTTATGTTAAGTATAACTGGACAAAATGCTCAAATCAACAGACATAGAGTAGTTGAACATATTTTAAAAGAAAATGGTACAAGATCAATCCATATGTTGCCTACAAAAGACTCACATTAATCTTTAAGAAACTACATAGGCTAAAACTGAAGGGATGGAAAAAACTTTATGTAATAAGAAAGAGCTCAAATAAATAATCAAACTTTACACCTCAAGGAACTAGAAAGAGAAGAAGAAACTCAGCCCAAAGTTAGCAGAAGAAAGGAATAACAAAGAACAGAACTGTAATAAATGAAATGGAAAGAAGAACAATAGAAAAATATCAGTGAAACTAATTTGGTTTTGAAAATGATGGGCAAAAGTTTAAAGTTTTTAGTCAGGCTAACCAAAAAATAGAGGAAAAAACCTGAAACTAATGAAAGTATAATAAAGGCATTACAACTGATGCAACAGAAATACAAAGGATCATAAGTCAATTACAAACAATTAAACTCCAATGAATTGGATTGCTTAGAAGAGATAGATTGATTCCTAGAAACATACAACTTACCAACACTGAATTTGAAGAAATAAAAAATCTGAATAAACCAAAAATGAGTAAGGATAGTGAATCCATAATTGAAAACCCAATACCTGATGTCATATATGAATCTCAAAAAAATTTAGAGAAGAAACAATGTCAGCCATTCTCAAATTTTTCTAAATAACTGAACTACCACAGGATATAGCAATCCCACTTGTGGGTATACATCGAAAGAAATGAAATCAAGGGCTGGGTTTGTGGCTCAGTAGTACAGCGTTCAACTAGCACATGCGAGGCCCTGGGTTTTATCCTCAGCACCACATAAAAATAAAGAAATAAAATAAAAGCACTGTGTCTAACTACAATATATATATAAACAAGAAATGAAATCAAGATCTCAAAGATATAGATCTGTACTACAACATGCACTGCAATGTTATTAACAATAGCCAAGATGTGGAACCAATTTAAATGGCCACAGAGAAATCTCTCTCTCTCTCTCTCCTACACACACTCACAGACACTACAGGAAGATTATTAATCCGTAAAAAGAGGGAAACCCTTTGTGATCACATAAATGAACCAGGACATTAAGCAAGATTGAAATGAGCCAGGTGTAGAAACACAAATACTACAAAATCTCTGTCTTACGTTTGGAATCACAAAAAGTTGAAATCGTGTCAGAGGTGGGGGGTATGAGGAAATGGGGGAATGCTGTTCACAGGGTACTAAGTTTCAGTTTCAGTTATGTAGGATGCATAAGTTCTGGTGATCTAAAGTACAGTGTGATGACTGGTAATTAATAATGTTATATTATGTACTTAAAAGTTGTTAAAACTTGATTCCAAATGTTCTCAACACACATACACAAGTTATAAACGTGAGGTGATTATCACTACCAAGCTGATTAAATTATCAAGATCTCAAAGATATAGATATGTATTACAACACGCTAAGTTGTTGATAAGTTAATCAGCTTGGTATTGATAATCATTTCACAATATGTATTTATATTAAATCATCACAATGTACACTTTAAATATAGCATGTTTTTTGTTACTATAAAATCTTATTTCATCAAAGCTAGGGGAAAGAGGACTTTTGGGGAGCAATTCAAGAATATTAACATAGACTCTATTAAAAATTGTGGTTTTCAGTGTTACATGTTCTGAATGTGATGATTTGCCTTTGTTTTTGTAGATACATGCACAAATGTTTATTAAAGACAAAGTAGATATGATAAAATATTACCCTGTGGTGAATGTACTATTCTGATAACTCATGTAGTTTCAAATTTTTCAAAAAAAAATCAGAAAAAAATAATGCAGAAGTCCATCCCTTTGGCAAAAGTTATCTTTACATTTAAGGATTTGTTTCCTATTTTCTACTTGTTATGTAATTATGGCAAGTAGCCACAGTCAATTCAATTAGGAAGGATCTTGGTTTTTAAAAATTTTGTAGGATGAAGGTATTTTTAGGTAAGTTGACTAGAACTAAAGATTATTTTTAAATGTGTCCTTTAACTCAGTTAAGGAAAATGCTATTATATCAACTAGAAGATAACACTCAGGAAAGTCCTGATCTAGGTGCAAGCTATAAAAGCCGAATCTTTAGGGATCTTGTGCAGCTTTGTTCCCTTGATCTTGTTCAGCACTCACAATTCTTCAGTGAAAGACCAAAATGGGAAAAGGGAGAATCTCCATAATCAAATTTTAAGGTTTTGCAATGTCCATCCATATTTTTCTTACCACCAAGTGAGATGAGAGGGATGGTTTCCTCCTGAGGCAGCTAGGAGGGACTCTACATCCTAGCACACATCATTTAGTTTAATTAATATGGTTTCTAACTTAAGGGGGAGTTCATGAATCCAGAGGCAACTATTTTTTTGGATAAAGTGATTCTCACTGTATTTCCATTCCAACTCTGGTTGCTGCTGCTCAGGAAGTTTCTCTTGGGGAGGTGGAGACAGCCATGGTCAGGTTGTAGTAAACTGTAGTAAGAGAAGAGGCAAAACCACAGAGACGCAAGCAAGGGGCAGCTACTCACCTTGAGGGGCTTATCATGTGTGAAGGAGATCTGTGCCTAGTGGCAAATGTGAGATGGGTGGCTTACTGAGTTTACAATTGTTTTACTGAAAAATAAATAAATATAAAAAAAATAAAAATTATGATTTCTTTCCAAGCTCAAAACGCCTCTCAGAACTGGTAGAACTTGATGGAAGTAGTTATTCTGTGTACCTCAAACTGATTCTCCATTACTGGATTCTCAAATCTTCAGGGATCTGATTGGACAGAGTTCTATTGTAAATCCAGTTATAAAGTTTTAGATTTAAATAAACATGAAAACCTAATGCAATTTGCAAAACTATAAATTTACATATTTCTTTCCAGGACACTAGTATACTAAATGAAAGTAACTGGAGAAGTCTCAGTAGATCTTGTGATTTTTTAAATAAAGACACTTGAACACAAGAATCATGTTCTCCTTTGTCACTTCCAAGCACTTGGAAGATATTCTATAAACTTTACAGGACTAACTTCTCCTGAGTTGTATAAATCATAAGCATAGATAATTATTTAACCTGGATAAAATGAAGAATAACTATTTCTAAACTTTGGTACTCATGCATCATTATTTTTCTATCAGAATTATTTAAATGAAGGTAATTCTATCTAAAAACGGTGGATGCTCATAAAATGTGATGCCATACAGTTTCCCTTCCAAGGTAAGTGAATACCAGCCTCAGTACCTGAGTGAAGAAGAAATTCTTGCCATGTGAGTGAAAAAATGAATGAATGCTCTTGTCCCAACTGGCCCTTAGTTGATAATATTATTTAAGGCAAGACTGTATTTTTCTTTCACATTAGTTTTATTCTGAGTCGAGGAGGAATAACATTGTCCTAAACCCTTCAGCACTTTGTCTTTTAAAATAAAGAGCACAACCATGTCAGAGTAAGAATTTTGTGATTTAATGACATAATACAGACAGTATTATCAATTCTACACATACATATATTTATATAACTAATCACCACCTTTAAAAAAAGTGCTGATCTGTTAACATTAATATATTTGAATGGTAAAATTCAGCAGACCATGGATCCACGGAATTCGATTGATGTGGCATCTCCAGATGTTCTATTATTGTTGCTGGTTAGGCTGCAAAAAGACAGAGGGATTAATGAAGCCCTATCTATATTGGACAGGACTAGAGCATGAATTAAAAGGCTCCTAACTGTAAGTCCATAAGGAGCACTTGCCAGTTGAAGGTCACGCTGCTGGTCACACAGCTCCATTACTCACTTTCAACTGTAAACTAACTAGACGGTAGTGAGTCAGGTTTGTTTCCTTTCCTTTCCCCTCTGGCATCCCTGGGGAGCTTCTCAATTCAAAGAAACTCCAGGAGAAACAGGCCACTTACTGTGAATAATCCGAAACAATCTATAAATTCAAAAGCAGTCGAAATTCCTAGAAGAGATTGAATGTTATAAGAATAAATGGGTTAGTATTTTAAAGACAAAACTGCCCTTGTTTAATATCAAGGGAGTATTAGCGGGATACAGGTTTATAGTAACTTTCATTATTTATGCAGCGGTCTGTATCACTCTACACCTCAGGAAACGGAGTCCGTGTATTCAGAGTCCAAGCAAACTTTAAAACAGAGGTTTTTTTCTTTCCTTTATGTCTTTCTTCTTTTCTGTTTTTGAATGTAACAATAGCAGCCATCCATAAGTGGTAGTTTTCTACTTATGCCACAATAAGCCCTAATACATGGACTGGTTTCTTAGAACACTTATACAAATTCAATGTATTGCTCCAAGAGGGAAAGATTATGTGTATTAGGACACGTTTCTTAAATGCAAAAGGAGAAATGTTGTAATGGATCAGAAATAAGCAGAGTGTTATACATGATGGCTTTGGGGAAAGAAAAAGGAATTGTTTTTTTACTAGCCTATTTCAAATACATCATTTTTTTTTTTAAAAATGGAGATAACACCCTGCTGAGCCTCAAATCTACTTCCAATGGTAAAGACAGACAATTGTATGTTTAGAATATCTTTCAGAAAACTTTGGCTTCCAGGGACACCATCAAAATTTTACCCTCATAAGAATTAACATCTTTGAATATATCTCATCATTGGAAGAGCGAAAGGAGGGGAAATGTCAACTTCTATATTTATTTTAAAATTTGTATGATAGAAATACTATTTCTCAAGACAACACATGGAACTCAAAAAAGTTACATTGAAGTGAAAGCCAAATCAGAGAAATATGTCAAATTTAAATCATTTTGATTCTAATATATATTGAGATTTTTAGTTTATATAAAGCATTGATAATGGAAAAGCAAGTAAAATACAATCCTTTCTCTCAAAGAGTTTATAATCTCACTTGAAGCATATAAATGCTAATAATAAATCAAAATGCTAATTTTACAGAAATGGATGCAAAATATTTAAGAACACAATGGATTGATTTCCACCTACTTGGGTTTATCAGAAAAAGCTTTAAGGAATAAACAATAATTTACAGGATACATGGAATTTCAATATGCAAAAATAACCAAAGGGGGACTGAATAGGAGGAAAGTGAGCAAGTGACATGAGGTGGGAGGGAAAGGGAGAGAAAAGGGAAATTGCATGGTAATGGAGGGAGACCCTCATTGTTATACAAAATTACATATAAGAGGTTGTGAGGGGAATGGGAAAATAAACAAAACAAAACAAAAAAAAAAGAAAAATTCTGTTCAGACACAGGGTGGATACATTTCTATTTGATAGCCACAGAAGATAGAGAGAAAAGTGGGAGGAATATGGAAATACTTGTAAAGGTAATTTGAGGCCAAACCTGGCCTTGAAGATCATCCCAAGAAGTTTGTCCTAACTTGCTAGGTCATCAGGGGCCTTTGTTTTGAACAATCATGTGGAGAGCCATTATCTTCTGTGTATAGAATAGTACAGATTGGGCATGGAGGCACTAGTTTAGAGGCCAAAAGTTTCAGAGTGGGATAAATATGGTGTGAAGTAGGGTGATGATAAAATAGGTTGAGTTACGTGATCTTGCATAGGTAGCATTTACAAGAGTTTATAGCTAATAGATGTGAAAATGAAGAGTAAAGGAGAGATTTAGCAAGCAATTATAAAAGTGAGTCTGGAGTCTAGGAAAAAGGGTAAAGCTAAGGATAAGAAACTTTCCCAGAAAAAACCTATGTTTCCTTTAAGAATATTGCTTTCAGTATGGATATTCCATCAGAGATTATTTAGCACTACAAAGCAAAATGAATGCCATACTAAATGATTGTTTTGATTTTTTTGGTGGGGGATGCTTGGGATTGGACCCATGTACTCCTACACCCCCAGCCTCCAAAATAATTTATAAAATTGACCTTCTCATGATTCTTGTGTGTATTTATTGAGAATATTGATTGATTTCATAGATTAAGTCGATCAAAATCATAGGTTAACTTTATAACCTTACCAAAATGTCTCTAAATGTAACTGTAATGTTTTCCTTTTTAACTTTCATTTCTTTATGAGCTTGATTATCTTAAAATATATGATTAAACAGCTTATTTTAAACTGTTAAGATGAAGCACTTTTAGATATTTTTTGTCAGTACGTGGTGTGAGCTCTTAAATGGAATACACGTGGCTTGTATACTGGTTCTGCTTACTGGCATAGGGAAGTCCACAGGTCGCTTTAGGTCTCATGTTTAATGAGAATATTTTTTAAACAATAGGGTTTATAGATGTTATTCTTCTGATTTCATAGTTTAAGAGAGTGAGGGAATTTAGTTTGACAAAAGTTATTGTTTCACATAGTGCATACCCTAAGCAATTTAGTAATTAAAGATTAATTTCAGTTAATAAATACTAAAATGCCAGCACCCCTATGGAGAGCTAGTTTTATCAGACATTTACATCTTTATATGAATTAATTGAATGAGTTAGTCTGTCCAGCCTAGCTGATACCTTCTTCCTTAAGGAAATGGAAATGTTGCTGGACTAGTGGGGTACTCTTGCAGGATTTAAAAGTCCAAGGTGGGGGCTGGGGTTGTAGCTCAGTGGCAGAGTGCTTGCCTGCCATGTGTGAGACATTGGGTTTGATTCTCAGCACCGCATATAAATAAGTAAAATAAAGGCCTGTTGACAACTAAAAATATATTGTTAAAAAAATGTCCGGGGCTGGAGTTGTGGCTCAGTGGTAGAGCGCTTGCCTCGCACACGTGAGGCACTGGGTTCCATTCTCAGCACCACATAAACATAAATAAATAGGATAAATGCATGGTGTCCATCTACAACTAAAAAAGTATTTTTAAAAAATTTCCAAGGTTGAAGTCAGGGGTGTGTAGGAAGAAAAGAACAGAAGAGCGAAGAGATCTGAGAGGCCAAGGAGGGAAAGAAATGCAGGGAAAAGAAAAGAATGTAAGAAAAAGTGAGGGATCTCCAAAAAATGTGTTTTACTCACATTTGTTTTTTAGTTGAATTAAGAACTTGCCATAGTATATAGCATGAATATTCATTTTTCGATAGAGAATTAACCAGGAATGTTATTAAGTTGTGCTAAGATGGACTTTTTGTCAAGAGCAGTGTGACAAGTATTAACTCACAAACACGATGTTGGCGGACAGTATCCAACGTTCTGCAGACAGACATGAAAGGCTCTATGTAGCAGGTTGATTTCTTTCATGATGTAGGCTCCCAGACTGTAATTATTGTCTGGTGGCACAGCAGGTGCCCATGCTTCTTAGAACTCCTCCACGGGGACTGCTGAGGTGACCCAATGGCCAGAGGGATGCCTAGGGATAACTCATCAAGCATTTTAAACATTTTTAAGGTTTCATTATTCCCTGCTGTGTGCGCCAGAATGGAGTGCCAAGGTCTCTGGTGAACTTCATCAAGTTGCTGCTTCCCCGGGGAAAATCCTCACATTGGCTACATGTGCAAGTGGGCTAAAAGAATTTTATTCAAGCAAGAATAAATTCTGCTAGATTTCCTAATTTTCCTAATAGAACATTAATTTTACTACCTGTTTATTTGCTAACAGCGCTGTCATAGACCAGCAATAAAAGCACTATTAACCCAGGTTCTTGTTAGAATAAACTGTTTTATACCCTGTGCTTAACAATACCCAGAGTGGGAGAAACCAGTTTTAGGGATAGCCACTCAGGTGACAATTTATCAAGTCACTTCTTCAGAAATTCAAAAAAAAAAAAGATCTTAGTTCAATATTGCCAATAGATGACCAAATTTTAGAACACTGTCAATTTTGCCCTAAATAAAATGACTTGTACTGTATGGTATTTTACTGTAAGGCTTTTAACTTTCAGCAACAATCACCTGAAGTATGGGGAACATGGTCTGGCTTTGTATGCACAAGAACGTTGCTTATTCTTTTACACTCCAAACAGTTATTGATTTAGGTTCACAGTTCTGATGATTATATCAGGTAGAAATATGTATATTTTCATTGTATTTGCACAAGTTGTAGGGAAAGGAACTTTATATTTCCTAAGAATCATTTATGTTTCATTCTTGGACCGTGTGAGAAATAAATGGTACTTTGGAAACTATTTTGGAAACTTATTTCTTGTCTCAGTACTATAGTGAATAATTACATGACCTTCAGCAAATTATTTAATACTCTGCTTCAAGCCATTAAAAAATATTTTAAGAGTTTCAAACATTGCTTGTTGAAAATTATAAAATACAGAAAATTACGAAGAAAAAAATTTCAGCAATGGATGATATATGAAAGAGCCCATTTCACTGCACCATTATGAATATCAATGAGCAATTCCATGGTTTTTTAAAAAAAATGTTTACTAATTTGAAAATTTTTAATCTTTATTTTACCTTTAAAAAATGTATACTTTGCTTCTTAGAGCAGTTCTAAGTTCACAACAAAATTAAGCAGAAAGCATGGAGAGGTCCCACATATTCTTTGCCTCCACACATGCACAACCTCCCCCATTATCAACATCCTCCACCAGTACCTTTGTTAAATTCCATGAACCTCCACCAACACATCATTATCACTCAGAACCCATAGTGACTTTAGGATCTGTTCTAGTGTTGTACTTATACTGGTTTTCACAATATATAATAATGTGTATCCACCATTATGGTTTCACACAGAGTAAGTAGTTCTACTGTCCTAAAACTTCCTCTGTGTTCTGCCCATTCATCTCCCCTTCCTTCCAACAATTGCTGATCTTTCTACTACCTCCATAGTTTTCTTTTCCACAATATCATATGGTTGAAACTATATAGGGTGAAGCCTTTGGCTTCTTTTAGTTGGTAATCTACATTTAAGACTTCTTTATGTCTTCTGAAAGCTTCATAGCCCATTTCATTTTAGCACTCAATAGGATTCCATTGTTGGAATGTGCCCCAATTTATTCATTCACTGAGTGAGGGACATCCAAGGTTGCTTCCAAGCTTCCACAATTGTGAATTTGGATGTTATAAACATCCATGTGCAGGTTTTTGGGTGCATGACTTCAACTCATTTGGGTAAATATCAAGGAGAATAATTGCTGGATCATATTGTGAGAGTGTAATTTGTTTTGTAAGAAACTGCAAATGGTCTCCCAAAGTGTCTGTACCATTTTGCATTCTCACAAGCAGGGAAAGAGAGTTCCTGTTGCTCTACATCCTTGCCAGCATTTGGTGTTGTCAGTGTTTTGAGTTTTGGCTGTTCTAAAAGGTGTGTACTGGTAATTATTTATTGTTTTCATTTGCAAATCCCTAATGAAATATGAGGTAGAGCATCTTCTCATATATCTATTTGCTGTCTATCTTCTTTGGTGATGTGTTCATTATTTTGACCAAATTTAGAATAGTTATTGAGCATTCTTATTGTTGAATTTTAAGAGTTCTTTGCATATTTTATCCAGTATGCAAATATTTTCTTCCAGTCTGTGGTTTGTCTTCTCATTCTCTTGAAATGTTGTTTGCAGAGCAGGTTTTTTATTTTAATGAAATATGGCTTATCAACTCTTTCTTTCATGGATTGTGCTTTTGGTGTTGTATTTTAAAAAGTCATTGTTAACTATTGTGAATTGAGCTTCTGTAAACATTGATGTGGCTGCATCACTATAGTATGCTGATTTTAAATCCTTTGGATATAGACCAAGGAGTGGGATAGCTGGGTCCGATGCTGGTTCGATTCCTAGTTTTCTAAGGAATTTCTTTAACTGCTTTCCAGATTGGTTGCACCAATTTGCAGTCCCACCAGCAATGAATGAGTGTGCCTTTCCACCCACCTCCTCGCCAACATTTATTGTTGTTTGTATTCTTGATAAATGACATTATGAGATGGCTTGAGATGAAATCTTAGAGTAGTTTTGATTTGCATTTCTCTAATTACTAGAGATATTGAACATTTTTTATATAGTTGTTAATTGATTGCATACCTTCTTTGAGAAGTGTCTGTTCAGCTCCTTATCTCGTTTATTGATTGGGTTGCTTGTTTTGTGGTGTTTTTTTTTAGTTCCTTATATATCTTGGAGATTAGTGCTCTATGTGATGTGTGTGGTGCAAAAATTGATTTCCCAAATGTAGGCTCTCTCTTCACCTCATTGGTTGTTTCTTTTGCTGAGAAGAAGCTTTTTAGTTTGAATTCATCCCATTTATTGATTCTTGATTTTATTTCTTGTGCTTTAGGAGTCTTGTTAAGGAAGTCAAGGGCCTAATCCAACACGATGAAGATGTGAGCCTACTTTTTCCTCTATTAGGCACAGGGTCTCTGGTCTAATTCCTATGTCCTTGATCCAATTTGAGTTGAGTTTTGTGCATGGTAAACTGTGGAACCAATCTAGATGCCCTTCAATAGATGAATGGATAAAGAAACTGTGGTATATATACACAATGGAATATTACTCAGCATTAAAAGAGAATGAAATTATAGCATTTGCAGATAAATGGATGGAGTTGGAGAATATTATGCTAAGTGAAGTAAGCCAATCCCCCCAAAAACCAAAGGCTGAATGTTCTTTTAGGTGAGTGGATGCTGATCCATAATTAGGGGTGGGAGGCATGGGAAGAATGGAGGGACTTTGATTGGGCAAAGGGGAGGGAGAGGAGGGGAGAGGAGGGAGGGGAGGGGTGCAGGAGAGATGGTGGAATGAGATGGACATCATTACCCTAGATACATGATGACTGCACATATGGTGTGATGCTATATCATATACAACCGAGAAATGAAAAGTTGTGCTGCGATTGTGTACAATGAATCAAAATGCATTCTACTGTCATATATACCTAATTAGAATAAATAAATAAATAAATAAAAGCTACATTAGGGATCCTTGGAGTTCAAATGAGATGCATTTTCATGATAATACTCAGAGCTTAATGTTTATAACATTTCAGAATTTTAAAAAATCAGTTCTTTTATAAAAAGTCATTGTTATACACAAATACAAAGGTTCCTCTAGATTTTCTAATGTTATTTTCTGGGAGTTTTACAACTTGGAATTTTATATATAGATATAGATCTATTTTGTGTTAAATTTTTGTGTTTAGATTTTTTTTTTTTTTCTTTTCTTCGCTTGCAGATGTCCAGACCATTTACTGAAAACAGTATTCTGCTCTGGCTATATTTATATGGGTCTATTTCTGAAGTCTTTGTTTCATTGTTTTACTTAACTGTTCTTTTGCCACCACCACACTATCTTGTTTATGGCAGATTTTTATTTGTCTTGAAATTAGATGGAGTCAGTCCTTTGATTTTGTTATTTTTCTTCAATATTGAGTTGTCTATTCTGGGTCTTTTGCTTTTCTACATAAATTCTAGAACCAGTTTGTTAATATCCATGAAATAACTTACTGAAATTTTAACTGACATTACGTTGAGTCTATAGATCAACCTGAGAAGAACCGACATTCACAAACGTAGAATAGCTCCCCATTTATTTAGTTCTTCTTTGATATCTTTCATCAGTTTTACAGTTTTCATCCCATATATCTTGGACTTATTTTTTCAGATTTATACATAAGTATTTCATTTTTTGAATGCTATGCAAAAGATAAAATGTTTTAATTACAAATTCTACTTTTTCATTACTAAAACATAGAAAAGCAATTGACGTCATATGTGAATTGACTAATATTAGTTGTCATTGAAATGACTACAGTATAAATTACACTTTTAACTGCTGTTTTGCCTTGTAATTTTAGGTTGAATTCATTAAAAAACATTATCAAGTCTGTAGGAAAACTTAGTTTCAAAACCATTCATTGTTCAATTATAGTAATTGATGGTAGTATTCACAAAATGTCATCTTTGGCCTGGAGTTCAAAAAACTCACAGTAAAATATTACTCTTGCTGGCAATTGATTGACTATGTGGTAGAGAAGTAAAATATTGAGATTCTATTCTGATAAAACTTTGTAGAACTAATCATGATTAAATCCAAGAAAGTGAATAGATTTCAATATAGACAGTTCTATTTCAATTATACATGATAGATTTCAATATTTTCCACAAAGCCACCTGCTGGTGAATAACACAACAAATAACCATAAGCTCACAAGCTATGTGAATTTACACACATTGAAATAATTGTGTTCATAGGCCTATATTAGAGAAAATTATACTAAAAATTATTAAATTTTCAATTTTTGTCAATAAAGATTTGGAAATTAAAAAAAAAAAGAAAAGCAATTGACTTTCATGTATCATCTTGTATCCTGCAACCTTGCTTTAATCATTTATTAGTTCTGGGTTTTTTGTTGTTGATTCTTATAGATTTTCTATACAGAAAATCTGAAGAGGCAGTTTTATTTCTTCCTTTCCAATATGTATGCTCTTATATCATTTATTGTCACATCATCTAAAACAATAAAGTGGGGAGCTTTTTAATATCAGAATAAGAGATTGCTAATATTACTGAATCACTTAAAAAAATTCAGGAAGGCACAGAACACCATACAAAATCATGACAACTCTGAACACCAAACTATTGACTTCTTAGTGACTAATGTAATAGGTCTAAAATTAATATATGTTGAATTAAATATTGATTAATAACCAATGAGGTTCTCTATGGAATGACAGTTAACCACAGTGATCTCTGAAATAGCTTAGTCAAACCAAAAAATGGAAAAAGTCTCCATTCTTCAATCTCTTCTCATCTAAGCTCACCATAAAATATAACTTGCCTGCTTCCTTCCCCTCCCCTACCATTCAGATTCTGGGACCCTTTTCTGCAGAAGGCACTCTCCTTTCTGTCTGTAGTCCTCATTCTACATTTGGTTAAGTCTACAATTACCCATATTGCAGAGACATAATTGCAGATAGTTTACAGCAGGAGGAGAATGACATTATGACATTCATTTTGGGAAACAAAGTTGTCAGAGACATGATGTGCCATAGACACAATGCAATCTCAGTTTCTGTATTCACATTTTATACTTTTGTAGTGAAAACACAATGAAAAATGCTTCATGTTAACCTGAAACAAGCTCTCCCCTCATTTCAAACTAGGAGGCAGCAGAGGTAGGATATTTCTTCCTGTCCAGCAGAGTAATATTTTATATAGTATATGCATGCAGAATTTATATTTTTATGTATATATTTAAGCCTAATTTAGATATTGTACACCAGCAGATGCCTTTCTGTTTAAGATAAAAGAAGATTCTAGCAGTCCTCAAATGAAGAATAATGAATATTAAGGTAAGTCTACATGACCCCATTGAAAAATGGCATGCCTGAGTCACTCTGTGTTTCTGAGATACAACAAATGGGACATGGGAAGAAAGCCAACAAGTTGTTTTTAAAGTAGTTTATTCTTGAAGTATTGCAATACATGCATTCAACCTATCCCTGTCTTTTGTTGGGAAAAAAAGAAAAAAAATCATGAATGGCACCATGACATTATTTGTTAGTGCACTAATTTCTGATGCATGTTGCCCTAATGATAGTAATTATTTTTATGGAGACAATAGTTGGTGTTTAGCCAAAGGTCTCCCCTTAGTTTGGATGTGCTCATTTGTGTAATGCTTACCCTCCCATGAATACATTAGGGCAGATTTCCCACAGCCCGCTATCCCAGAAGTCTGTATTCTCCAGGATGATTCTCTATAGATCTGGATGCCATAACTCAGAAATGCACTCTACTCATAGGTGTCCAAAAATGAAGTCTTATCATGTAGATAATGTTTTAAATGTGTAAAAAGCCCATTATTCAAGCAATATCAATATTTCCCAACCAAGTGCCCTTTGCTGCACTGTAGGCAACCTTGATAAAAGCATTTTTTTTTCCTTAATAAGAAAAATCATTCAAAAGTCAGAAAATTTAGATACAATTGCCTGACATTAGATGCTGCACATTATGCTCCCTTCCCAAGAAATATATTTTTTTCTGAATTTATTTTATTAAATAAATTCTTACACACACATATGTATACATATATTTTAATTGTCTTACAGAACAATGTTCTAAAACAATTTTGTTTTGTATTTGGGATACATATTATACCTATTTAGAGCAAACATGAATATGTTCTTAGCCAAATGAGGAAGTCCTCATAACCTTAATAAGCTCATCCCAGATGCAATTTTAGAAAAACATATGGCCCTTCTCAAATCCTATGTCTGCATTTAATTTTGGAAGGTGAAAAGGTCAAGAAAATCTAGGTCATGGACAATAGTTGCTGATGTAGCTGCATTTTGTGTTAAATGATACCACCATTAATAATTTGCTTGCCCGCGACCCCCCCACCATTTTTCCATATATGTTTTCTCCATGTTTTCTTTGACTGTGCACCCATGCTTTGCCCAAAATTTTCTGCACGAATCTTCATCATTTTATTTTGTTTTTGCTTATTTGTTCTGTTTGTTTGCTCTTCTCTTTCCAATGTAACCATATGTATGTGGCACGGCATATATGTGTGTGTGTGTTAATGTATGTATATATGTGTATGTGCATCTGGAGATCTTGGTCTACTTTATATATATATATATATAAAGTATATGTGTATGGTTGAGTATAAGGGAGGATATAATTTGTAGCTATAAGGCTCTGTGAGAGTACTTAGGAACTAAAATAATTGTAATTATTACCTGAATCTATGATGAATTCATTTTAAGTGATATGATGGGACAAGTCATCTTGTAATTTTCTCCGTGTCCATTTCCTTTAAAAGCACAGAATAAGGAATCTTTTAATGTGCCAAATTTGGGCAGAATGTTGAAGCATTATGGACATAGTTGTTTACCGCTTCATGCTTACTATTCAACAACTTTAAGAAAAAGATCAGTGATAAAACACAGAAATTATTTATAATTAACTAATTAATTCATTGTACCCACAAATCAATTTCTCATTAATATTTGGGAAACTATTCTGATGATGTCATTACTCCAGATATTTTAAATTCATCAGGTATTGGAACTACATGCAGATGACTCTGCTATGCTTTCAGAAATCAGTTCTATTGAAATGTCCCACTATTTTAAGTGATCTTGAGGTAAGTTATCAATGTTCCTCTTGATTTTATGAGTAGATTGTTCATAAAGAGCCTGTGAAAATTATTATTTTCTCCAATTATCTTTAAAATTCTTTCAAGATATACATGATTTTCAGAGAAAATTTTTAATATTGAGTGAAAAAGGAGAAAGCTTTTGTGATTATTACAAACATTGATTAATGAGAAATGCAAAAAATGTAACAAGATTTGGTATAGTAATTGAAGATTGATCCTAAAATTCATAAAGATTCAATATATAAACATAGGCAAAAATCTTAAAAAAATAAAACCAATACTAGGAATTTGCCCTATTGTGTACCAATACAGAAATTTTTAAATATAGGAATTTAAGTATTCTAGCTTGGCAAAGAGATAAACATGTATCAATATAATGGGAAGGAATAGAGAAACCAGAATATATATAAAACATGTGTAATATTAGAACATATATAGTACCTATATGTAATACATATTTAAAAATGGTTTTATTAGAAATCAGGAAAAATTATGCAATATCCAGGAACCAGTGTTTGGAAATTGGAAATTTGTTTTAAAGATAAGTCATATGACTACATAAAAAATACACAAAAATGAATGGATATAAATTAAACTTCAAAATATAAAATAATAATAAAAATAGTAGAAGAATGAAAAATTTTATAATTTTAGTGTAAGAAAGGGAAGACTCAAATTTAAAGGTCATAAAAATAACCACAGGTTTGGTTATATAAAAATGTTAAAACACTGGTAAGCTCCAACACCAAAAATTCAAAGATAAATGACAAAGTAGGCAAATATGATAGAAGTATATAACTTACAAAAGGTCAAAATACACCATCAGTTAATAATATAAAATCTGATAGAAATATGGAAAATGATCACATAACAAGACAAAACATATGTACATACATGACAAAAATATATATTCGTATTATTACAAAATAAATAACACATGTATTTCCAATTAGAGTGTTAGCAAATTTGAAAAAATATTGTTTAATATTGACAAAGCTAGAAGTGGATATATTCCTACAGAGTAGGTAAACTGTTATGGCATTTGGGTAGAATTTTTTTATTATTATTTTAAAAATCAAAGTATTTTACTTTAAAATTTTTCACACAAAAATATATGTACTCAGATATGAATGTACAAAGGCATTCATTTCAACATGGCTTATAACAGTGAATAAGAATAAACAAACAGTAATTCATATTAAGAAGAATGATTAAGTAGATATGGGATAGTTACCTACGAAATAAAATGTATCAATTAGAAAAAATGAAGATTGTAGGGCTGTACTTGTGTTTCAGTGGTAGAGCACTTGCCTAGCATGAGTGAGGCACTGGGTTTGATCCCCAGCACCACATAAAAAAACGTAAATAAACAAAATAAAGGTATTGTGTCCATCTACAACTAAAAATATTTTTTAAAAAGATTGTATATGTTCAATATTTAGTAATCTTCTAGATGAACCAGTAAGTGAAAAAAATCAAACTGCAGAATGACATAAGTCATTTATGATAAAACAACCTTTACTTACATGTATGTGTATGTACAAACAAATGTTGTATATATGTTGTTTATACATTCTATAAAAAGAATATATCCCACATTGTTAATAACAGTCCCCTCTTGGGATGAGAAGTGAGAAAAGGGAGTTGAAAGAGAAGGAGGTATTTTGAAATAAAAGCAAGTTCTTTCATTTTTTAGTCCAAATACTTCGGTGTATTTTAACTTCTTACAACATACATGTATTTTCATCACTTATTTAAATTTAAAATAACGTATTCGTTGCTAACACCCAAAACCTAATGCATAATTGTGCCAGTCTCATATTTTACCCATTGTTTATGTTCCAGCCTTTGTACCAGCAAAGTTATACTCACTTTGAAGTTTAACTAAATACCAGAAAGATTTTCTAAATTGTGATTTATTCATCCAACTTCTAGACTAATAATAGTCTTATTTTGTTACCATCAGCAGATCTTGAAATCACAAGGAAACTTATAAAATAACTGAGTCTATTATTACTACATTAATCCATAATTTTCCAAAGAGAATAAAGAAAGCTTGAGACCAAAGGATGCAGTATATCACAGTATACCTATGTTGTTCTGGTAAGTCATGATTGACATCCAAATAGTCTTATGAAAGGTCTTTTACTTGTATATTTTGAGAATCTCAAAACATGTATGTCCTTAATGTGCAAAATTCTGTAAGATTAAAAACTCCATTCTTCTTCCTGATATATAGTCATCTAGAGACATGAATGTTCTATCAGATTAAAGGTATCCATTTGCTTTCAGTGACTAAAAAGCTGGGTCAACCTAACTCTAATCTCTTGTGAAAATTCTCAAGAATAATATAGAGTTAATATCTAGGGATGGTTTATTAGTTGTATTCTTCCCTGAGAATATTCTTCCCTGATTGCTTCTGTATACATATTTATGCTTTCATATTTCATAATTTCTATATCTCTCTCCTCCTCTTCTACAGTACAGCACTTGTCTATTTAAATAGAAAGAGCTTTAATCTAAGTCAGAGCCAGCCTTGAGAATCAGAGGGAAGGCAAATCTCTCGAAGTTCAAAATCAATTTGGTTGCTATTAACAGCCTTGCTCTTGTGCCAGTTTCAGCACTCAGTGCTGAAGCTTGGAGCTTTTTTATCTGTAGCCACTTATTTTGTCTCAGAGTAGGGTGAGGGTCCCAAAGAAATGACCCAGAATCAAGTGCTGGGGAGGTACTGAACTTTTATAGCCTGAGACTAAACACAAACTTGAAAGTAAATTTCATCATTAAAACTAGAAGGTATGACAATAGGATTCCTGCTTCTTTTAAGAGCCAACACCAGAACACCCACTGGCAGTGAACATCAGGTATTGAAGAATTTTTTCCTTTTAACAAAGGTCATCTTCTTTATCCAACTGCCTTTTTCTGTGGTAAGACAAAAATCGACTCAGCTCACACAGGATTTACTTTATGTTTCCCTTGAATAATAGAGTTTAAAATATGCAATAGAAGGCTCACTGGCCACTCCTGAAACAAATTACTATTTGTGATATTGAAGCTGTTCTTATTTCACCAATAGTAAGTAGAAGAATGAATATGTTTGCACCTTATGGTACATTTCACAAAGAGTTTGAAAGTTTATTTTCATGGATCAAAAGACAGGTTTATTAAAACCACAAAAGTTTTAAATATGTACATATTTGATAAACATAAATTTAGGCATTGCAAGTTTAACATAATTTCTGATATCAAATAAGAGCAACCAAAAATCTGAAAATAAAATTCAGTATTAATGACTTCAGTCAACAATATTAGGCAACTAGTTGTAAAACGAAAGCTACAAGGAAAGAATAATAGAACTGGAGGTATTTGGTTGAGTAAAACAGAAAGCATGACATGCTTTATTTACATGTAGATAACCATACAAGATCTACTTATACTAAGGTATTGGGTGCCAGAAAAATTGCTAAGTTTTGCCTTCATTTTCACATAAAACCCTCAAAACCACCCTATTAGTTTGTTGTGACAAGTTTTTATACTTTATAAATAAAGAAACTGAAACTCAGAGAGGCTGATTGATTTTCCTCAAATCACATAATTACCAGGTGGCAGAAGTGGGATTTGAACTTATGTGTGCCAGACTTTAACATCTGTGACTCTGACCTCTCAATGTGATTAAGATTTAAGCAGTTCACATCTTTTAACTCAGGAATTCTGCTGCTGGGGTTTTATTTTTAATAATTTAGTATTTGTGATGGGATGAAATTTCTTAATATTAAAAGGTTTTTAGATCTCTCCCCCAGTCACTATAAAGAGAATTCTGTCGACCACAACTCAATTACTGCCCGAAACCTCTGAGATGAGTCTATTTTGTTGGGACTGCCGATTTTTTTATTCAGAATCTGAGCATAAAGGGAAGTTAACACCTACAGGTTAGGGTAAAGTGGAGAAGGAGAAAGAGAGTAGAGGAGAAAGAGTAAAATCTATGTCACTTCTGGGAAAAGGAGAGATTTGGGATGCCTGAAAAAAAAATGGGAGAGGGAGGGCATTAGCAAAAGGAAGTCTAGAATATTTAGGGTTTGTGTCTTGGGAAGAAGATAGTACAAAAATATAAGGAAGGACCTTAGTTAATCCTTTTAAATGTTTTCTAAGATAATGATTCTTAAAACGTCAGTGTCAAGTGAGCACGTGTTAGGAAAAGCAAGTTCTCAGACATCATCCCACATCTACTGAAACTGAATTCTTGGGGAGGGACAACAATCAGTATTACAAGAAGCCTATGCACACTCGAGTTTAGAAATACTGCTTCAAGCGGCATGTACAAAGAATGGGACAGCTTTTTCTTTTTTGCAAAAAAGTAGATCACTATCTCTCTAAATATGCACAGTTCTGGAACCAAGCCATGTGAGTCATAACTTCAGTGGAATTATGTACCTAATCCTTCCTATAAATGCATCAGATCATCAGTTAAAAACCAAGATATCTAGCAAAATATCCAACTGTGTGTGCATGTTTAGGTAGATAATGTTAACACCTACTCAGGAAAACATCATAGAACCAACCAAATACTTTCTTATCATATTTTAAGAGAGAGAGAAAAAAAGCAGAGTACAAAATCATATGTGCAATATATGTGCATATAATTATATTCATTTATGTGTTACAGAACCTCAGCAGAGAAAAAGACCCAAGGTAAACATCAAAGTATTAACTATAGTTATCTTTGGATAATCGGAGCATGAGTTATTTTCTTCACTTGTATTTCTTCCTATATTTATTTCTGAGTTTCTTACATTTTCCATAATGAGTGTGCACTAATTTGATTTAAAAATATTAAATAAACTTTGTTTCTATAATGAAGAGTTGCATAAATACTCCTTAGAATGATACTTTCTTTTGGTTGACTCTAGGCAGGCACTGAAAGGCTCACATTGAGATTAGACAAAAGCTTCAGATTGAAGACAGTTGTCAGGGATTTCCCAGGAAATTCTAAAATGTTGGCTCTTCCCTTTTACCACCATCTATTAGAATTTGCTTATAATTGTAATGCCATATTGTATCAGTAAGGATTCAGTTCAGCTGCACAGAACAGGAAATCCTAAATAGTAGTGATTTCAACAAATTAGTTTATTGCTCTTTCATATAAAAGAATTAGAAAGACAGATAATTTCTAAACTTCTAACTTAGAAATCCCACAAAACAACTCTGCTTATGTTTCATTGGCAGAATTTAACCACATAGCTGCACTTGGCTACAAAGAGGGTAGAAAATGTAATCTTCTAACTGAATACATTGCCTTCCTGAAAAACTAAGAAAGAAAGGGAGAATAGACACTGGGTAGCATCTCCCAGTCTCTAAAAGCAAATATTGACCACTATGAAGAAAGGTATTAAAAAAAAAGTAATTTAATGGTTCAGATATTCCTTTTGCCTTTGCACTATCTTGGAAGTGAAGAAAGAGTAGAGTATGTTAGACAGGGAACCACTTTATTATCAATAAGACCTTATGCTATTCATTTCCCATCACTATAACAAAACACTTGAATTAATTAAATTACAAAGAGGAATGGTTTATTTTGTCTCACAGTTTGGGAAGTTCAAATCCATGTTCAATGGGCACCATTTTGTTGGGCTTCTCCTGAAGCAGCACATCATGGAAGGAAAGGGTGGCAGAGCAAACTTCCCACCTCATAAGCCGAGAAGTAAAACTGAAAGAAAAGACTGGAGTCCCACAGTTCCCTTCAAGGGCACACTCCCACTGACCTACAGACCTCCCACAAGGCCCTACCACCTAAAGGTTCCATCAGCTTCCATTAACAACACCCTTGGAACCAACTTTTGCCACATGGGCCTCTGGGAGATATTTAACATCCAAACTATAGCAGACCTCTACCAAAATGTTTAATTTAATATGGAAAATTAATCACCGGGACAAATTACTGCTTGATAGAAGTTTGGTAATCTTGAATGTACATAAATACTTAGTGTACATAAAAATTTCACTCTAAATGTCTCCCTGCCATGTTCCCTTTTAATTCTTATTTCATGTTATCTTTCTTACACAATATAAAAACAATTCATTTGCAAGTACCAACTTTATTCAGGATAAGACTGAATGTCTCAATTCCAAAATCCATACCTGCCGCCTAAGGTATATTCAAGACAGAGAAGAAGAAAGAGCAAGGAAAGAATCTAGAGATGAGAGAGGCCACTTTTCCCCCCAGTGCATAAAACCCTAATGGCTAAGTATAAGCTGGCTAATACTCTACGAAACTTGAGTTTCTAAAAAAAACTTTTGGAAATTTCCATATTTCCCCAAAACCTCTCTAGGACTTCCAAGGGGTCATGATCCCAATTTTGAATTAAATGACATTAGTCATTATTCCAAATAGAACTCTGGTAGCCTATCTTTTGCCTAGTGAGACATTTAATTATAAAGATAAACCACAAAGAAAAAATCTATGTGGAACAATGGATATAACAGTAAGTTATCATTTTAAAGCAGATATTATCTCTCAACTAAAATCCAACATAAAGAGTAGTACTCAAGTGAATATTCTCCTTGAAAAATGAAGTAAATGAGTTCAATGAAGACTCTAAAATAACACCCTAGAAATCAGAGTGGAAGGAGAAGGAGGAGGAGAAAAAGAAGGAGGAGAAGAGATAGGATACTCAAAGCAGATATAAATGGAATTTCCTAGCGGGTCAGGGAAAATTTTGTGCTTCTTGTATTTTCAAGGTAATAAAACTAGCAAAGGTTGGAACATCCATAAAAATATTACCCAGGAGTCTTAAATTTTGAAATTCTATGAAAATCCAAGGGAGGTCAGTGGAGTAGCGGGAGAGGGAAAGGAGAAATACTGGGGAATGATATGGCCAAATTTTATTGTTATATTGTGTGCACATATGAATATGTACCAATAAATTTCACCATTATATACAACCATAAGGCATGAATTAAAAATATGGAAAAAAATAAAATACTTCAGTAACAACAATAACAAAAAATGGATGGAGGAAGTATGATAAAATTTTAGTAATTATTAATTCTGCGAGATGGGTATATGAGCATTGATTATGAGTAACTTTTAAATTTTTGTAACAAATTTCAAAACTGAAAAAATTATGTGAAATTCAATTTGTGAATTTTAGGCATTTCAAATGCTTTGATATCATCAAAATTATTTCAGGTTATCATGCAAAGAATCAGAAAAATAGGCAAATGGCACTTCACTTGGTACCATCTTCTGTGCATATAGGATTGTATATTTTGTAGATATTTGCCCAAGAAAAATTAAAGTATACATTCATATAAAGATCTGTACACAAATGTCCATAGCAGCTTTATTTATAATAGCCAAGATCGGGAAACAAAGTGTTCATTGATAGGCAAATGTGAAAATACTGTGGTAAATCCATCCTATGAAATACTACTCAGCAATTATAAAGAACTTGCTGACATATGCTATATGATGGATGAATCTCAAAACAATTAAGCTGAGTGAAAGGAGCCAAGGTGGAAAAAATACATGTGTGGTTGCATTTGTCTATAATTATAGAAAATGAAAGCTAATCTATATTGACAGAAAGCAGATAAGTGGTTGCCTAGAGAAAGGGAGATAGGGCAAGTAGGGGCAGAAGGGAGTGACAACAAAGAGACAGGAGGACACTTTGATGTTCATTATTTTGGTTGAGGTGATGGCTTTGTGGCTGGACACATATGTTGAAACTTACATATGTTGAAATGCTTACACTTAAATCTTCACAATTTATTGTATGTCATTACTACAACAAACTGGTTTCAAAAATAAAACAAGAGTTTCCCCTTTTGGTTGAGAGTAGTATCATTTTAATACTGTAGTATTGACTGACATTTAATTGTCTTGTGTAACTTTTCAAAGTTAAGTGACTATAAATTTTCCATGCATAGCTTATTACAAGAATTCTCACTTTTAAGCAATTTCTTCCATGCTGGCTTTACTGTACAAATAAGAGTTCATTAGTCCTTTTCCCTCTGATATTCAGATTCTATCACCTTAACACAATCTGAGTCCCAGTTTTCTCACCTGTAAACTGGAAGAAGTAACATTCTACATGATGCTCTCGGGATTGAATGAGATGTTTTTAAACACTAAAGGTGCTATTCAAAGAGAATTTGTATGAAGATTACTATAACTAATTATCATCAACATAATTATCATCATTTCTAGCCCCTAAACAGCCATAGGTTTTCCATGATCAACAGCAATGACACTATGAATGCTTAGCTGGCAGGAATCGTGTTTTATATGTCTTTTTGTTTTCTCTTTCTTTCATTCTTTTTCCTTTTTGCTCTCTCATGACACTTCACATAGTTCTCAATATACAGTAAAGATTCAATAAATATTTGAGTGATTAATATTTTCTCCTCTTACTACATAAAGATCGAAACATTGAAGAAGGCAATGGAAGGCTTTTATTACATTTTTTCCCTGGAATAAATATTACTGTATTGAAATATTGAGTATGGTTGAAAGAATACTAGAATGGGAGTCTAAATCCTAGATTCTTTTTCTGACAATAGACTTAGTGGCATTTCACAAAATCCTGCCTTGGGCTCTTTAGATTTCAAATTCCTCACCTGAAAAAGTGTTTAAGTTTCCCAAACTCAAATGCATGTGTTTCTCATCAGTACAAATGTTCACCATTCCCTCACTAATAGGAAGGTGGTGGAGTATTAGTTTTACAATGAACAGTTTGCCATCTTTAGTTCTGAAAAAAATCACATATTCATAAGGCTCTAGCATAACTGAATCAAAAAATTTTTAAAAATAAGAAAATTCATTTTTGAAAGATTTGGATACCGGATAGTTTTTAAACATTCAAATATATACCAATGGAAAAAGCAGAACTTTTCTGTCTTTTGTTTTTTAAGGTTAGTGCTTCTAAAATCTTCAAATGATGACTCTGGAGAGGGAGCCACCTTACACCTTTTAGAGCATAGGACTACTGTGGATTTGACTGGAAAGACCATTCACAGAACTTAACTACTTCATGGATGGAGAGAGCAGGCTGTCATGGAGCAGACATGTTCAACAGTTCTATTTAACTGGCCCCAAGACACACACACACACACACAAAAAAAAAAAAAAAACCTCTTGTGTATCTTTCCCCAAGTCTCTTCATTGTGCCACAGTGTTAAATCATATTAGAAGATTCCCAGATTTGTTTTTTACTAAAATTATCAGCAACAAAATGACATTAAGGAAGGAGAAACTTTAAACCAAGAGTGATGGCATGAAAAGTACAAATACTTCAGGTTTAGTAAAGGGCAGAGCTACAATAGATGAGGAACTTTCTGACTTCCCTCATTTGTTACATAAATGTCTTTCTTCCAGTCTGCAGTTCGATAAATATTTACTAAATGCCTATCATGGGCTAAGAACTGAGGATAAAGAAAATAAGGGCATAGTTCCTACCCCCAAGGAATTTACAAAAGAGATCAGATGGATGAATAAACAAAATGTAACCCTATGGGAATTGTGAAGTCATGTGGTTCAGTCTCTGGCAGTTATAGATAAGTGTAGTCAGCCAACCAAAGTCACAGTTTTAACAAAAGTCAACCTATGGATCTCAAGCTCTATAAAACGAAGTATAGCCCTTCTTTAAAAAAAAAAATCCTTTATTGTGCACCTCCCTCTCACTGCAGCTGCTCCTGCCTTTCTTCCAAACTCCCTGAACACTTTTTTCTCTGTCCCCTCTATTTTACAATTCCCCAATACGTTTTTGTTTTAAAACATCTTTATTTCAATATCTTATTAAAAGAAGACATGGGGGCTGGGGTTGTGGCTCAGTGGTAGAGCGCTTGCCTAGCGGGTATGAGGCACTGGGTTTTATCCTCAGCACCACATATAAATAAATAAAAGTCCATTGAATATATATATATATATATATATATATATATATATATGACTATAAATAAAATATAATATTATATATATACACATATATTATATACATATATATATGTGTGTGTGTGTGTGTGTATATATATATATATACAGATCTGGCCAGGCCAATAATCTCTTTCACCACCAGAAGTAGAGGAAGACTGGAAATTCTTTGCATTCTAAATCTCATCCCTTTCCTTTCCTTCCTTTCCCTTCCCTTTTCTTTCCTCAGTGCTAGAGATCAAACTCAAGGCCCCCAGACACTATCACTGAACTATGTATACCCCCTGCTAATTTTCACCTGACAAAAGTATCATGAAATAGTTAGTGTAAAAGGTTTTCAATATGAATATATATGTACATATTGTTCCAGGATGAGTACTAGATCCAAGACAGTACACAGAAAGAAATCGTGTCACTTAGGTTCTGATGGGTCTTAAGTTTGACATACAAGTGAGGAAGGATAAGAGATTATAGTGAAGGACAAAATTGTATTTATATGGATCTCTAGCCTCGGGTAAATTAGGAAGGAGCAATAGAATATCTTAAAGGTAGGGCATTTCTTCCAAAATGAAGATTTTCTTTTTCCTTCTGGTGAAATACATGGCAGAAATGTACAGGATGGAGAGCTGGACATTTCCTTCAGAAGAACCAATATTTTATAGAGTTACATACAAAATATGGTGAAGTGAGGATGTTTTGAACTTAATAGGAGTAAAAAAGAAAAATAGGAAAATTAAACTCTTTCCACTTTTAATGTGTTATATTCATTTATGTGATTCTGAATGTAATTCTAACCACATGACATAACTGGCAAGGAGATCAAATGTAGTGGTATTGAGAGACTTCAATTATCGGGAAAGCTGCTAGGAAAATCATTCTGCTAAAAGTGGAATGTCTGATAAATTCTTGGCTTGCCTGCTGACAGTGTCATTTCACAGAGACAGGAGTGGTGACAGAGGGAGCTGCATCTCTGAAATTAAATCTGAAAACAAGGGAGAACTACTTGGTCAGGTGAGCCTCACAGGAAATTTAGGAAAAAGTAATTTTGTCATTTTGAATCCATAATAACCAAAGGAAGTAATGTTGAATATATTTATATTTACATTCTCCAGCTGAATTATTGTGTTAATTCAAAACATCAACTACCTACTGGGTGCTATACTTGCTTATTCACCAGGTGGATGGTGTGCATGTCTGTGCACGGATTTGTAGTGAGTCTTCTGTTTGTTTGTTGCACAGTGCTGGGGATCAAACCCTGGGCCTCTCTCACGCTAGGCAAGTGCTCTGTCACTAAGCTATACTCCTAATCTTGTCATGCGTCTTTATCCTTGGAGATTTTCCAAAGGTCAAAGAAAAAAAACCAAACGATGTTCTCACCATTCCAGATCCACTATGCTTTGAATTTGAAAGTATCACATTTATGATAATAATGCATATTTCCTAGATCTGGCCTCTAAATGGCTTGCAGAAAATTTTAGATTTTTAAACACTGTCCCTATCCCCCAAACACACACACACACACACACACACACACACACACACACACACACATTCTCTGTCTTTCTTTCTTCTTGGAATACTCAGAAAACGATCCAATTCTAAGAATTTGCAGAAATCAAAAAGAGGGATTTGGATTTGGACATTCTCATGTTGTGGAATTTGGAGTATGAGCCAAGTTTATCTATGTATCTTCTAGCTTTAGCTAAGAGCTCTGTCTGGTACACAAAGGACAGGGAAGAATTCAAATGACAGCTCATTCTAATGTATACTTGGAACAACTTGATTCCTGAGCAGAATCTGTTTCATCAGAGGTTTGTTCTTGGACCAAGCTGACATGCCTGTCTCTATCTCTTCCTAGGTTGCGTTTTGTATCAAAAATATCTGCCACCTTTCACTAAAGAGACTTATAGCAAGGGTGCCACACCATTTTACAAGAATTGTTCTGCTGGCAGCTTCCGCTCAGGACAGGGACTATACCTCTATGGCTCAAGTGAAGGGATGGGGCCATTCTTAAATATGAAAATATTACTTTTAATTTTAAATTATCTAAACACAACAAGAAAAAAAGAGTCTGAAGTAAATGCCTTAAAGTTCTTGGGGGTTTTTGTTAAGTTCATATTCAAAAAGAAGGCATAAAAAGATATAGAGAGGCCTGTAGGAATGGCAGCTATTATGAAGACAAACAACAATAAGTGTTGGCGAGGATGTGAGGAAAAAGGTACACTTATACACTGCTGGTGGTACTGCAAATTGGTGCAGCCAATATGGAAAACAGTATGGAGGTTTCTTGGAAAACTGGGAATGGAACCACCATTTGACCCAAAGGACTATACCCAAAGGACTTAAAAACAGCATACTACAGGGACACAGCTACATCAATGTTTATAGCAACACAATTCACAATAGCTAAACTGTGGAACCAACCTAGATGCCCTTCAGTGGATGAATGGATAAAAAAAAAGTGGTATATATATACAATGGAATATTACTCAGCAATAAAAGAGAATAAAATCATGGCATTTGGAGGTAAATGGATGGCCCTGGAGAAGATAATGCTAAGTGAAGTTAGCCAGTCCAAAAAAAACAAATGCCGAATGTTTTCTCTGATATAAGGTGACTGACTCACAGTGGGGTAGGGAGGGGGAGCAGAGGAGGAATAGACAAACTCTAGATAGGGCAGAGGGATGGGAGGAAAGGGGAGGGGGCAGGGGGTTAGCAAGGATGGTGGAATGGGATGGATATCATTATCCAAAGTGCATGTATGAAGACACGAATTGGTGTGAATACACTTTATATACAACCAGAGATATGAAAAATTGTGCTCTAGATGTGTAATATGAATTGCAATGCATTCTGCTGTCATTTATTTTTAAAATTTACAAAAAGATATAGAGAGGGATGCATAATCAAGAATGAAAATAGAAGAGAAAAATAAAGCTACAGAAATTTATCAAGAAAATTGGAACAAAAAGTTTAGATGTACAAAAAGGTCAAAGACTAAGGAGAAAAAACTTTTCAAGCTGAGAGTGAAAAAAGAACAAGGAAAAGCAGGTTGAGTGTTTGATTTTCATCTTATTATGCTAACAGATTTCAGAACGTAAGAACTACTCGTCTCCTAATTTGCTTCTATTTTCTCTATCAAGGAAAATGATCTTCAAACTGAAAAGAGTGGAACAAACAGAAATAAGAGGAAAATAAAGCTCCAATTAGGTGAAGAGATGATGAGAGAGCTCCTACCTGGTTTGAATAAGTTCAAGCCCTCAGATTCAGGGAAATTCTTCCCAGGGAAACTGGGGGAATGTACAGGTGTGATCTTAGAAACACTGTCAGAAGCAGCCGCCCAGCGTGGAGAAGAGCAAGCATGGCAGAAGTCCGGAGACGGGTAAATGTCCTGACTGTCTACAAGTAGAAAACGGCATACTGCAAAAGCAGAATGCTGCCATCAACAACAGTCCCTGGAAAAACATTTAGAGAATTTCATCAAATAGCTTTTGAAAGTGTGTACAGAAAAATATGGCAACCCTTGGGAATCATCCAGCTTCTCTGAGACCAGAGCACACCAAGATAACTTTTGGACATTGTTAAGAACAAGATGAGCGGACAAAGTAAGATTTATAATGTTCTAAAGAAACAAAGTAGGCTGGGGTTGTGGCTTGGTGGTAGACCACTTGCCTAGCACATGTGAGGCACTGGGTTCAATCCTCAGCATCACATAGAAAATAAATAACATAAAGGTATTGTGTCCAGCTACAACTAAAAAAAAATTTTAAAAAAAGGAAACAAAGTAAGAAAAAAAGCAGGGGGAGGGGAAGGAGGGACAGAAAATGGAGGATGAGATTGGTACTTGGCACTAGATTGTATGTATCGGTTGCTAAAGGTAAAGGTGGGTTAAGAGCTGGGGGGAAAAAAAGGAACCCCAAGTCAAGCAGCCAGTTTGAGTGAGGGACAGGTAAAAGAATCTGAGTAAGTGCTAGCAGAAAATGCTAAAATAAGCAAAAGTATGCTAATGCCAGAAATAGGGGGGTGTAAGTATTTACCATCAACTGGGCAAAATGGATTAGTATATATGCACCACCTGTGGTCATTACCGTGTATAATAATGTGGGGGAAAGAGCACACTTTTCTCTGGACCATTTCTTTGGAATATATAATAATTAATGGGACCAGCACAGTAAATTATCCTAAACTACAATTTTTTTTGTGTGCTAAAAGTTCTCTTTTGTAACAAAGTAGCAAAATCTGATGGGGAGGGCAAGTTTTAATTAAGTTCACACAGGCAAATAAGTAAATAAATAAATAAATCTCATAGGCTGAATGATAAACTCAGTCTTTTTGATGTGCTTGCCAGGTGAAGTTCAGGATGATGCCATAGCTATCCATACTTCTGAAGGACATTTAATAGATCTCTCATGTTAGCCAGTTATAAAATATTGTCAGTTTTCTAAATCTTCTATATATCACACACTATGATAGGCTCTTTGTGTTTATTACTCTAATTTTTACAAAAGCCCCACAAAGATATGATATAACCAAATTACAGATAAAGAAAATGGGTCTCAGAGAGGCTGTTGTCATTGGTCAGTTTTGAGCTAGTAAGAGGTCAAGGTGGGAATTTACCCAGGTCTGCCTTTTTGAAACCTGTGCTTTTCCGCTGTACTATATAGACTCTAAAACTCTATGTGTAAGTTTGAGCCAGTTGATAATATGGTTGGAAGGATGCTATGGCTTGATGTATGCTCTAAAAAAACATGAATTGGCATCTGAATCCCCAGTGCAATAGTGGTAAGAGATGAAGCTTTTAAGAGGTGATTAGCTGATGAGGGCTCTGCTCATGTGAATTGATTTCTGCCTGTTACAATTGGGCCTGGGGCTGTGAGTTCAATCTACAGCATGCTCTTCTGTCTTCTTATTTCCAGCTGTAAGATGAACTAGTACAAAGGTCCTCAGCAGATGCTGGCACCTTGATATCGGAGTTCCAGCCTCCAGAACTATGAGAAATAAATCTTATTTTTGCAAACTACCCAGTCTATGATATTCTGTTAAGCAGCATAAAACAGACTAAGAGGATTTCTAAATAGATAAACAATTAGACTAAAATAATTTAAATACATTTCAGGTATAAAACCAAGGGCAAGATTCTTGGGACTATTTAATGTTATTATTGATGACTTGGGTAAAAACATATCATGACATCAAGAAGGATAGCAAATGCTTTATATAAAAGAATTCACATTCAGAAGTATGCACAGATTATAACAATGAACCAGAAGTGGCTGTGTAAAATTAAATAGGAATTAAGTGGTAAATCCTCTATTTTTAATAGTTATAACGTTTTCTCAATATGTATTGAGAATATTTAGTATTCACCAACAATTAATAGCACCTCCATAGGAGTCAGTAGACTGATGTGAGGCTTGAAAGAAAGAATGAAAAAAAATAAATCTTAAGGCTGCATTAATACTCATTCATTCGCTTTTAGTTATTGTGTATTAATCCAAGAAAATAAACCATTATGCTCTACATTCTTGATATCATATCTCTTACATGAGCTACCATGTTTCAGATATACTACAGTTTAAAATCAACTTTTATAGATAACTGGAAAGGGATTAAGGATGGATCTTGGTGATGAGGCATCAAAAAAGATCTAAATAATATGTTTTTGGGAAAGAGCTATATGAACTTGGAATGTTTAGCTGAAAAACTCAAATATTTGAAAGTAACAGAATTCATTAAACTGGTTATTCATTGTGAATTCACTGAACAAATATATATTTAGCTTTTCTATATGCTAACTATGCCACACACTGTCCTTGGTACTTGGTAGAAGAAAAATCAAAGATAAGACTCATTCAAAAGACTTTCTAGCTTGGTGAGTGACCAGTCAAGGAAAATCAAGCATCCGAGTATGTGCAATGTTAGAAGTATTCCTGGAGCCCAGAGGAAGGGCATTCATATGAGATCATGGGTTTGAGAAGGTCCCAGGACAAAAGTACTTTTGAGATATGATTAGGGTGATGAATAGGCATTAACTAACTGACCAACAGGGAGGAAGAGAAGACATTTGAAGTGAGGGAACAGCATGTATGGATGTATAGGAAAATCTAAAAGGCATAAAAGAATCAGTGAAAATACAAGTAATTGTGACCATTTAAACAAAGGACACATGCATGGGAACAACACTAGGAAATGAAGCCCAAGTTTGCATTTTAAACTAAGGAATTAGAACTTTATTCTGAAAGTTATGCAGAGCTTTGAAAGACTAATACAGGGCAATAACATGATTAAATCTTAGTTTTAGAAAGATCTTCCAAACAACAATGGGGACAGCTTGGATACACTAGGACAGATTAAGAGGTACAGTCAGTTCTCA
Organism: Marmota marmota marmota; assembly: GCF_001458135.2. Classification (NCBI taxonomy): domain Eukaryota; kingdom Metazoa; phylum Chordata; class Mammalia; order Rodentia; family Sciuridae; genus Marmota; species Marmota marmota. Next base: position 11,660,088 of record NW_026000169.1, read on the forward strand.
TTATTTGCAGTAATTATGCTCTCTAAAGTCACTGTGAACACTGAATTAAGGAACAGCTTTCAGGAAAAGTACAGGGTGAGATTTCTGTGGACAAGCTTCCGGTCATAACACTTTCATCAGCTGATCAATACATAGCTTTTTTTAGTGTTTGTTTATGTTTACAGACTGGTGTGTGTCTGTGTGTGTCTGTGAGAAAGAGAGAGAGAGAGAGAGAGAGAGAGAGAGAGAGAGAGAGAACATGAATCTTATAAATAATGAAATGTAGTATTTCTTTATAATAAAACACTAGCTGAAAAGACTTTAGCATTTTTCTGACCCTGGATAATGTGGTCATAAATTTCAGCCTCACAAAAGTATTGTTTACTTATGCTCTTTTAGTTGGTTCATCATCTTAAATATTCACAAACTTAGCCACTTCTTCCTCTTTTTCATAGCATCATCATACACGATAGATATTACTTTAGTACTTTCTGGAGTGCCTTGTGTAAAAATCGGCAAATTTTCTCTTCCTTTTTCTGGATGTACCATATTGTTGATTCATTAACATTGAAATCATGGCCAACAACACTGTAACTCTTGCCTGAACAAAGCATACCTAACACATGTATTCTCTCCATAAGGCACATCATAGCCTTCTTGCACTTAGGAACAGGAGACAGAACTTTGGCACTATGCTTGGGGGCATTTTAAACAGTGGAATCATAAAAAAAAGGCACAAAAATGCAAAAAAAATATGTCACTAAAGAGACCTCAGAACTGATACTTGTTTACAATATGAGAGCTAAAACAAGAAGGCAGAGCAGTGAGCAGTGCTTGTTCAAACTCCATGGAAAATGGATTTATTGAGCAACTCAAAATTTTCATCTTTCTGCTCTTGACTTGAAAGTGTTGGAAATATTGATTTAAGGAGTACAAATAAATTTTAACAATTAGACAAATTTGCAAGCACAAAATCTGCAAATAACTAGGACTACCTGTACTTGTAGTCATCTAAATTACAGCTGATGAACACAGGAATTTCAATAGTAGCAATGGGGAGAGAGTGAAGGTGATGGGTTGGCTCATTCAAAATTTTTACTTAAGTTTCAACAATATACAAAGTTTAGTGTTAAGAATCAAGAATAGGGGGCAGTCTCTCAACCATGAAGTATGTAGGTGATGAGAATTTCAGGTAGATACAATTTCAGGGAAGAGGAGTATATCAGATACAACAAAGGAGATATAAGGAATATCTCCAGAAGGGACTGCTGATATTCTAAAGTTTTCTCTTTATGGCCCTGTTGGGGTAAATACTCATCAGTATTTACCTAGGAAATCTTGTTTTTCCAGGCAATTAGATATGAAGGACTCTAAAGACTGTGCTAACAAAGAAAATGAAGAGAGGATACTGGCCCTTCCCTTACGTCCAAACTTCAGGTGAGAACCAAAACAGGTGATCTTTGTTGTAAAATAAAGGAATGTATTCACAAAACATCTGAAGAAATCCATCTGTGCAGTGGGCATGAAACATATCCTACACATTCCCCTGCTTATAGGTATGGGACATTTTATTTCAGCTTGTCACTGCTGAAAAGTATGCAAGTAATAAAATGTGCAACTCCTCTCCATGGAGTCCTCCCAGCTTTTTCTTTGGGATCCAGCAAACGGTATGTATGAAGCATTTGTAACCTTGAGGTGCAAACTAAGACCCAGAGGGAATAATGGGAAGATTTAGAAGACAGGGAGAAAGTAGAGATCTGAGTGAGCTCAAGAAAGCATAAAGCAATAAATACAAAAGGGATGATAAGATAGGGGATTGATGTCCATAGACACATGTTGGGCATTGATTCAAAATTGGGGTTTTGAGGCCTAATGAATTCACGAAAAAGCTCTGAAGGGTGAGCACTAACCTAAATGAGAAGAAAGATTTTTAAAGATTTAGAATCCATGAGAAATTTACACGGAGGGAAGACTGGGATGAGAAGAAATCATTGAGGTTTTCTTCTTAACTTTTTGACATGAGTATTAGTCTTTTTGTTCTGCTATAACAAAACAGCAGACTGAGTAATTTACAAACAATACAAGTTTATTTCTCACAGTTCCAAAGGCTGGGAGTTCAAGATCAAGGTGCTGACATTCAGTGTCTGGTGAGGGCCTTCTTGCTGTGTCCTCATATGGCAAATGGACAATTCTGTGTCCTCACACGGTAGAAGAATGGAAGAATAAAAAGGGACCTAAGCTAGTTCCCTTCAGTCCTTCTATATGGCATCAATCCATTCATGGGGGCAGAGCCCTAAAAAGTTAATCTCTTCCCAAGAGGCCCCATCTCTCAATAATTCCACAATGCAGATTAAGTTCCCAAATGAATTTAGAAGAGAGACATTCAAACCATATTAGTAGATGACTGCCTTGTAGTCCCATTCACCAAGATGGGAACAGCAAAAAGAGTTGACTGGGGACAAAAAGAATGTGATATCTGCTTGGGACATCTTCTACTTGAGAGGCCTGAGTAAAGATGTCTAGCAGATAACTGGAGCTCTATGACTGCTTCAAGTTAGAGGCAAATAATTGGAATTTGTGAACTAATGTTAAAGGTTAATATGAGGACACAGAAGTTGTATGCTCTAATGGAGAAAAGCAGATGACCAAAGGAGGAGCCTGGGAAATATGGTCATTTAAAGAACAAATTGGGGAGAAGGAACTGACAAAAGAGAAGTGATGTGAAATAGCAATGAACATAGGAGATAAGATCAGAAAGACTCACAGCAGCTGAGAGAATAAGAGCTAGGAATGTAGGCCAGTGGTAGAGTGCTTGCTCAGCATTCTAGTGTGCACAAGGCCCAGGGTTCAATCCAGCACCTCACCCCACCCCCTAAACAAAACCCACACTGAGATTATAGAGTTCTTTTTTTTTTTATTATTGGTTCTTTTTAGTTACACAAGATAGTAGAATTCATTGTGAAATAATTGTACAGCATTGACTATATCTTACTCTAGTTAGGACCCCATTCTTTATGTGATTATAGAGTTCTAAGCAAGGAAAACGTAATGAAAATTGAAAATAAGTGGATTGATATTTTTTACTCTATATAAATAATTATTCAGTACAAACAATGAAAAAATGAAATGTTTGATCATGAGATGGTAAATACATTATCAATGATTTACACAAATGACACACTGCCATTGAACAACATTTCAGGAAGAATTCTTCTATAGAAAATAGGTCATATTAAATAATCTTTTCAGTCTACATTTCCAATTGCAAGATAGTATGTTCTGACTCAGGTGGGAATTAAAGGGTGCTTTGAAGGCATGGGCATTCAGAATTCAATACTCTGTCAAGGACTCCCAGAACCAGCCCTACTAGTTCATTGGAATGGTTCTTAGAAACCGTATTTTGTGATGGTGAAATAGTAAATGAGGTCAAAATACCAGAACTCCCTTGTCAAAGTACAGAAGAAATGATTATAAACTCAAGAAGGTGGAAATGTTTGGATGGTAGAGATGGCATAAGTCCTCAGATTTCCCTCATAACTTTGCCATGTTTCCCAAGAATCAGAAGAATATGTTCACATGTATTGAGTAATCATTGCATGTAACAATGGCTAGCTCAGTAACACATCCTAGTATTGGTTTCCTCTCCTCTGCTTCACTTTGCGTATGTCTCAATTTTTGCTGGCTCCCATGGCTATTTTTAGAGTAAGGCTTTCTCAAAAATCAAAAGACAATGGAGCCATACAATAGACTAGATTCTTGCAAATGCAAGACTCCTTTCAGAGTTGTTGCATGGAAATTGCCCCTACAACTTTTGTTGCAATTGATGGTAAAATAATAGCAAAAAGTTTCTACTTTCTGAGCAACCCAGATTATAACAGTTTTATTATATTCTCAGAAAAATATATTTTCTTATAACAAAAATATAAATATCATCCTTTATAGGTGTCTATAACCTTACAAAATTTCTTCTATAATGTTATCCATAGCACCTAGTTCCAATATAGCTTAGTATTTGATTATTATCTCATTTCCCACTTGAATTTTTCAGAGGTGTTAAGATTCCCATTAGTATTATCTGGCAAATTCCAAATTGAGTCTTAGTTTTGTTTCCCGGCTTTATTACTAGCCACCCTAGGATCCTTTGTAGTATTTTTCTTTCTTAACTGGTGTTTTCAGCACCTTCCAATTTTGTATTGTCTGACAACTAAATAAATTCGAGTGCGGTAGAACTCAAACAGCTGTATGTATTTAACTACAAGGTTGGATGCCCAATTCGTGCACTGCTTATGCAACCATCAGGAGAGCTCTGAAAGGAAAATCTGCAAAGCTTCCAGCATATTTTATTAATGACCAGCCAGACACCATAACCCACACCAGGGAGATGAGGACCTAATTAATTAGGCATAATACTACTTAGCACTTACCATTTTCAATAAATATTACTACATGAATGAGAGAATCCTCAAAAGACTCCTGTGAAGCAGGAACTATTAATCCTATTTTACAGCTGGGGAAACAGAAGCAGAAAGGTTGTTGGATTTTCTCAAAGCCACAAAGAGAGGTGGCATCAATTCCCAATTTGGCTTTCTCAGTTCTGGCCCCCACGGCTATTTTTAGAGTAGGGCTTTCTCAAAAGTCAAAAAAGGCAATGAAGCCATAGAATAGACTAGCTTCTTGCAAGTGCAGGACTAGTGTCAAAGGCGTTGCATGGAAATTTCCCAATTGCCTCTACACTTCCTTTGCTGGCTGGGATTATATGTTATGTACATGTAGGGGCAAGTAGCATAGTCCCTGGCACATAGTAGGAGCTCAGGAAATGTTTCTTCATTCATTCTTTAAATAACATATTTATAAATTCCTGCTAAAGTCTAGGCATTCTCCTTGCCCTCATAGAGTTTAGAGTCCAGTGACAAAGGATATATAAGAAACTAATAAATAAGTAAAACACATTGAATGAACAATAATAATAAGTGCTATGGAGAGAGTGACCTAAAAAAAGAATGAGAGTAACCATAAAACAATCTAGAAGAATATATTCCAGGAGATGGAAATGGAAAAGTGCAAACTTCTAGGTAGTAGCATCTAACCTACTGTAGGTAGGGGAGTAAAAGAAGAAAAAGTGAGCTGGTAATGGTAGAAATCATGCAGTCCTATGGGCCATTTTAATAATATTTTTCCCTCTCTTTGAAAATAGGAGATGTTGAAGGGTTTTGAGTAGTTCTATGAAATAAAATGACATATTTTCATGAGAGTATTCCTTCCAAGGTTCTGGAGGTAAGTGTGGAAACATGGAGGTGGAGGAGGAGATTCCTGCAATGATACAGTTGAGAGATAATGGTGGCTTATTAGAGGACTATAGTGATTAAAGTGTTGAGAAATAATCAGGTACTAGATACATTTTTAAGATAGAAACAAGAGTATTAATTTTTATAGAATTTTTTAGAATAATTATTTTTGTAGAATAATTATAGAATTATTATAGAATAATTAGAATCTGCGGTTGAGAAGGAGAGGAATCAAGACTTGTTCCAAGGTTTTGTCCTGAGAAGCCAGAAGAGTGAAGGAAGACTGTGTTGGAGAAAAATTCAGAAGAGAAATCAAGGGTGTAAATTTGGATATGTTAAATATGAAAGGCCTCTGAGAAATCTCTCCTTACTCTCCAACTAGCCTCTGTCAGTTTTTTCATTATAGTGATGCAAAGGTGAATAATAAAGTTAGCATTTTTTCAAGTTTTCTAGTACCCAGGTAGAAGCATTTTCTAGAGAAAGCACAGAAAGGATAGTACAAGAAGGACATAGTAATCCCTCTGAGTTCATCAAACAAAATTTTCAATGTCAATTGTTTCTACCATAAATTGTGCAAAAGATACTTAGAAAATTCAAAAGAATAATAAACTCCTTAAAATCATAACAAGTCTATAAGACATTTAGGAATAAATCTTATTAAATGGTCAGAAATTGTAAGATATATTCAAACTTTATTTAAAGAAATCAAAGAAGATATAAATAAATGCAGACACATCCTGTTTCTTATATATGAAAATTTTAAATTTTAATGATGTTAAGTTGCTATATATATATTCAGTATCATTTCAATAAAAGTTCCTAACAGTTTTTCCTAAAATTTGGTAAACTGATTCTAAAATGTATATAGAAGAGCAAATTAGCGAAAACACTTTTGAAATATAGCATTAAGAAAGCATATCATCAATAAAAGCAAACAAAACAATGGGAGAGGCTTACATACATATGGAAACCTGGTGTATGACAAAGCTAGATTGTTGACTTGTAAAGAAAGGATAGATGAAAATTGTGTGGAGGAAATTGACTGCCCATGAAAAAAAAAATGCAATTCCCACCTCATATTGTATGTAAAAAATAAGTCCATATGATCTAAAGTCCTATGTGAAAGGGAAAAACTTTTGAAATTTTAGAAGAAAATTAGGAAAAATATGTCAGAATCAGGAAGGATTTCTTGACATGAAAAACAAAAACCAAAAAGAAAAATGTTGACTAATAAAAATACAAATATTAAAAGTAAGAATTCATTTTTATCGAATGACACCAAAAAGAGAGAAGACAAGCAGCAAACCAAGAAAAGATATTTATACACATTGACAAATGATCAATTTTGAGAACACATAAAGAACCCTTATAATGTAATCTGGAAAAGATATAAGTGATAATTAGCTTTCTGCTGCTGGGACAACACCTGAGAAAATCAACCTCAAAGGAGAAAAACTTTAGTTTGGCTCATAGTCTCAGTCCATGATAAGTTGGCCCTGTTATTTGGGGGCCTGTAGTGATACAGAACACTAAGGCAGGGAGCACACAGTAAAGCAAAGCTGCTCATCTCATGGTGGGTGGCCAGGTCACAAAGAGAGAAAAAGGAAGGGATCAGGGTTTCAATATTTTCTTCAAAAGTAAACCTGTAGTGACCTAACTTCTTTACACTTTCCTCTTAGACTTCTTACCACTCCCAACAGAGCTACAGACTAGAGACCACTTAGCAAATATTTAGCAAATAGCCTTGGAGAGGGACATGTAAGATCCAAACCATTCAATATGCAAACTTTTTAGAAAATTGGTAATGATATGAAGAAGAATTTCACAGAAAAGTTACCATGCCTGGGTCATGTACATATGATAAGACATGGAACTTCATTAATAGAGACATGCAAATTAAAACCACAGTAAGATTCTACTTTGTATCCAAACAATGGCAACCCAAAGATTGCTAGGAGAAATCTACATTGGTACAATCACTTTGCAAAGACCTTTAAGTCATATGTGCGTATTGCCTAAGAATCTGCAATGGTATTTCCTGAAAGCATCAGGAAGTATGATTGTTAGTTTTACACAGCTACTTGCTACCCAAGTTTGGTCAAACATTATTGTGAATGTGTGTGTATGAGAGTGCTTTTGGATGAAATTAACATCTGAATTGGCAGATTAAGTAAAAATGTCCTAATGTGGGGGTAATTCTCATCCAATCAGTTAAAGGCTTAATTATAACAAAAAAGGTTGACCCTCCCTTGATTAAGAAGGAATTCCTCCTGTCTGACCACTTTGAGCTGAAACAATAGTCTTTTGCCACATTTGAACTCAAACTGAAATATTAGCTCTTCTTGGATCTCAAGCCTGCGGATTTACAGACTGGTCTCTAAACTTGCTGACTGCAGTCATGGGACTCAGCCTCCATAATCACATGAACCAGTCCTTACAATGAATCTCTTTATATATGTCCTTTTGGTTTATTTAGGATGTACGTATATCTTACTGATTCTATTTCTCCGGAGAACCCTGTTTTAGTTTGCCTTTGCATTGCTATGAACAAAAGACCTGACAAATACAACTCAAAGGAGGAAAATTTTATTTTGCTCATGGTTTCAGAGGTTTAGTTTACCATTGGCTGAATCCATAGCTCTGGGCCCAAGATTAGGCAGAATATCATGGTGAAGCAGCTCAGGACACAGCAACCAGAAAGTGGAGAGCTCTGCTCACCAGGGACAAAATATAAACCCCAAGCCAGGTACTGTAGCATATGCATGTAATCCTAGCAACCTGGGACACTGGGGCAGGAGTATCATGGATTCAAAGCCAGCCTTAGCACTTAGTAAGGCCCTAAACAACATAGTGAGACCCTTTCTCTAAATAAAATATTTTAAAAAGGGGCTTGGGGATGTGGCTCAGTGGCTACTTGTCTCTGGATTCACTCCCTGGTAAATATATATATATATATATCTCCCAATTTCAGACCCCCAGTGACCATCTCCTCCAGCCATATCTTACATACCTAGTTACCACCCCCTTGTCTCACACATAAGCTTTTGGGGGACACCTCATAATGAAACTATAAACGACCCTGACTTGTACAGGAAGCATGGATGAAAATGTTCAAAGCAGCATAGTTCATGACAGCAAAAAACCAGAACCATCCCTGATGACTCTAACGGTAGAAGGGATACATACAATCCATAATTGAATGGAAGAAATAAATACACACAATGGGAATATGTCACGTATAGCTATGAACATTAGTGAGGATGAACTTAAAAATACTGTTGAACCAAAAAAGAGCAAGTTAGATAAATATGCAGTTTGTTTACATTTATATGGAAAAATCTACACAACTATTAAAAATACCTACAAACATGTCTAGTATATAATACTAGTATATTATATGTAATACATACTCATGTACTCTAAAAATATATTTTTGTTATACACGCACAACTCTAATAGAAATAAACATATATAACCAAATTCAAAGAACTAGACAAAACCATAAAAAAATTTTAAATTAAAAAGCAAGGAAGCTATTTATACAAAATTAAGACTAGTAATTATATGTCTCATATCTTTGTTTGTCTTATGTTGCTATAACAGAATACCTGAGGTAAGATAATTTATAAAGAACAGAAATTATTCTCCACCATTTTGGGTGTTGAGGAGTCTAAGATCAGAGAGCCCACATGTTGGATTGTCTGGCAAGGGCTGCCAGATAAGATGGCACCTTGTTGCTGCAGCCCCTAGAGGGAAAGAACATTGTGTCCTCACATGGCAGAAGGGAGAAGGGTGAGCCAAATGCTATGTGAAGTCTCTTCTAAAAGGGCTTTAATCCAGTTCACAATAGAAGGAGATCTCCTGACTAATCACTTCTTAAAGGCCCCCACCTCTTAATACCATTGCATTAGTCATTTAAGTTTCAACACCTGAACTTTGTAGGCGACACATTCAAAACATAGCATCTAGTCATGAAAGACAGATGCACTTTGAGGAGAACATACAAAAGAGCTGGAAAACGCTCAGAATGGTCTATTTCTTAAGCTGGGAATTGGATAGATGGATGTTCATTTTATTACTGTTCTTTAAATTATATGTGTATACTACATGTAAATCCTATATGTAATTACATATAATTCTGTTTATTATTTCTTAATAAAAATAAAATCATAAATCAAAACATAAAGCTATAGAGAACCAAGTGGCCTGGAAAAGTCTCTTGTTTAATACATTTTCTGACGCAGCAGGCACTCAATAACATTTACTGAATATTAAAATATGAAAGTCAAAATCTGCTTTCTATCTTAAGCACTGGAGACTGTTACTGTCTGTCTCTCAGTGTGGTCAAAGGTCAGCCAGGCTTCATACTGCAGCATCCCCTCTGCCCTCTCCCTTTCTTAAATCTCTTATCTCTGGCCACTTCAGTAACCACTGGCTCTTATTCTAAAAACAAGACTGTAAGTTCAGAACTAGACTCTAGAAGTCATAAACAAGTGATCTAAAAAAAAAAGAGGTAATTTCTAGGCATATTTTGTGTAGTCTAATAGTATTTGAATATTTTTGAACACAGGGCTCTAGTGGTGTGTTTGCCTAGCTTGTGTGAGGCCCAGGGTTTGATCCTTAGCACCATAAAAAATAAAAATAAAATAAAACTTTGAACATATTAAGATGTTAAAACACTTCATGTAAAAATTTACCCTGACTTCCAGATTCTCTTATTTAAAAAAAAAAAGACCAGGCAATACCAATCACATTTTCCTTTATGCCAGAAAACAGCTGGAACTGTGTTGCCCATTGTATAATGTATCCAGTCTTCTCTGTTGTCTTTGACAGAACTGTGTCAATGACTACTTACCTCTTTTTCATGTTCTTTTGATTGTTATTATTTGGGGAAATATTTCTTAAGACCCTCAGCAGAATAAAATGGCAGGGCAAATTGACTATGTGATTTTTCCTTGATGGAGGTCATTTCACCTGTCGCTGGCGTGGCCCAGTTCACATTTACCTTTGCTGGCTCTGCTTATCATTTAATACCCATAGCAGAGGGGATTCTCTTTCCTCTTATGCTCGTATATTGATCATCCAGAGTACTGTTTTCTGCTTTCTGGCATCTAAAGGAACTGAAGAAATTACATACGCTTGCTGATAGAGGACTAATTTCAATGTCTAAAAATCTTAGGAGGCCCAGGAAGGTGAGACTCGTCTAGACCTCGTGTATGGCTGCACTCTCCAAATGAGAGAGCTTGGAAACCCACACCTCAATCTGTTTTCTTTCCTTTGCCTTGACTTTCTCCTGTTTTCTCCACCCTGTGTTCTCTTCTTGGCAGGAAACTCAAGCCTTAGAAATCTAAGTCTATTCATAAATGCACTTCTTTCAGTTACTATGGCAATGCTGAAGGAATCTGTCACGGCCAAACAGGATCACAAAAGGATCACTTTTATTTTTATTCTCAGTGTTTCCACCAACAAACAAATAAATAAAATGCTACAACTAGCCAGAGTCTCATTTGCTTCTTGGGAAACAGCTCCTAAGGACTGACTCCCTACTTTCATTTCTTTCTTAATTTTTTTCTCCTATTTTTTATAGAGTTTTATTTGTTTTCCCAGACATTTCATTAGAAAGGACCACAGTCAGTAGCATTCTCTGATTCCAGGGTTGTTGTTTTTTTTTTTCTTCCCTCTTTTTCCTTACCATATGCTGCTATCAATTCAATCTAAGAGTCAAAATTAGTTTTCAAAAAAGAAGCAATATAGTTTCCCAAGATTATGCTGTTAGAATTTACTTAATAAAAACACAGGCTACAAATTTTCATGTCCATGAGCTATGGATAACTACCCCAGAAAGCTTCTCTTTCGTCTATAGTCTTATCTTTGTATTTCATTGACAGTTGGGAATGAAATAATTCAAATGCCCTTATTTAAAGAAAGCAAAACAAGACAAACTTTCTGCCCTATCCTTAGGGCAGGGATGACAAGTTAAGTTGACATCAAGATTAGCAGATGAGCATTCAGCCACTTTGCCAGTCATTGCTACTGCACGGACTCTCTGCAGCAACAGAACATTTGCTCTGAACAACCTACAGTCTGTCAAATTCCATAGCAGTTTCCAAGGCAATGATATGTTCTCGGTCTTTTCTTTAAGTATTGCACAATGCTTTAGAAATTGCACAACAAAGAAGAGGGAAGCCCTTTGAACCCAGTGGGGGAAGATCCCCAGATTACCAGAAAGAGGTTACTTTGCAGATGGATTCAAATTCTTCCTGCTTCCTTCAGGAGGGCACCATCTCTACACTATCTGGGTGAGGGATGGCACTCAAATCTCTAATCTCAAGGCACATTTTCAGAAAAGAGATTTTATTTGAAATTCCACAGTCGATTCAATAGCACTGACTACCCCTATGTTTATGGGTGAAGGAGGAAAAGATTTAACATAGAAAACAAACATAGACATCTTTGATTGAAGTGGGACTCCCACTGATCATGTTAATATATATTCATAAACTTCACATGCAAATACAGGTACCATATACCAAAATAAAGAATAAAGGCATTGGGTAAGTTATACTTAGGTTTCAAACCTTATCCTGCTACTTATCATCTGTCACTTGGGATATACTACTTAATCTCTATAAATCTCAGTGTTCTTGTCTGAAAAAAAGGATAATAGTACCCTACCGTATAGGATGACTGTTGGAATTAAGTCAGAAATTTCATATACACACACACAAAAAGCATATAAAATCATTAGTCCATTTGAATAATTATAAACTCTAAGCATCGATGATGATTATTTTTGTTATGTTTCAACAGAATGTATACTTCTATTTTCCCTGTTTTGTTACAATAACATGTAACGTATAAAATATACAATTTTATATTTCTATGTCATTTATTTATATTTGTATGTGTTTATTTATAATGTAGCAGCTTACACTGTGCCCTGGTATATTCTAAAACCATGGAAAACAATTCTTACTTTCACGCTAAATGACGTTTAAAGATATGGCTCAGCAAGAGAGCTCTTACCTAGAATGAATGAGGCCCTGAGTTTGGACTTAATACCATATTCCCAACACACACGCCCACCACCAAAAAAAAGCTTGATATAGTTAGAGACAGGTCCTTACCTCCTCAATTACTATGGATATATTAGGTAGACAGTAGTATTCTCATTTTACTGACTAGAAAAATGTTAAAGCTGAATCCACGTAACTCTAGAAATATGAATAAAAACGTTCCCAATATAAAAATTTTTGGCATTAAAATGGCAATGTAGAGAAAATATCAGGAAATTCAGCAGATATTTATTCTGAGTATCTTCTCACAGTTCTGTAAGGCAGAGTATCAGTGATGACAACATAAGCAAGGTCCCCTTCATTTTCTCCAAGCACCCACAGAAATCCATGCAGGTGCATATGCATACTAGGTCAGGTGGAAAACAGTAAACTCTCCACTAGAAACATAGGTAAGTGTTATAAGAATCAGTGTGTGGATACAGTTATTTCACTAGACCCTATGACTAAGTTGTTGTATGAGGGAAGAAACTTTGAATCTACAATTTTTAGTGCTACTCACTATCTTTTAAATCACTATTTAATTCTAACCTAATTTAAGCTCAGAGAAGGTATCAAGAAATTGGGTAGTTTGTGGGCACAGTGGCGCATGCTTGTAATCCCAGTGACTTGAGAGTCTGAGGAAGGAAGGATCCCAAGTTCAAAGATAGCTTCAGCAACTTAGTAAGGCCCTAAGGACCTAAGATCTTGTCTCAATAAAATAAAATAGGGGCTGGGGTTGTGGCTCAGTGGCAGAGAGTAGGTCTTGCATATGTAAGGCACTGGGTTTGATCCTCAGCACCACATAAAAATAAATAAAGGTATTGTGTCCATTTACAACTAAAAAATATTTTAAATAAATAAATAAATAAAATGGGCCAGGTTGTGGCTCACCCCTGAGTTCAACCTCTGGCTTCAAAAACAAACAAACAAACAAACAAATCAGTTAGTTCAAAATCAACTAGCATATTTTTAACATATCCTAAAAATAAAATGGACATAAATGCAATAATGCATAAAATGATGGTAGCAGCCAAGTTCTGATCTTCATGCCTGAGTTCTGCTCAGTGTATCTGTGCAGTTTAAAGGAACTCAATTTATTTTCTTCAGAAATTTAACCTTGGGTTTTCTTTCCATATTAAGGAAAAAAAATAGTGGAAAGTTGACATTTGTGTGACTTCTGAATAAAAATGTGAAACAAACTGAGTCAGTAGCACTCTAGTCTGCCATCTGTGATTTTGCATTACTCAGTCGATTCCAGAAATTAGATTAAGATGGAAGAATTTAGAAAGGGGAATTTCCTTTGGAGGTAATTATGAGGCTCACCTATTAACAGTGGAAAATCTGCAGCCATAAATTGCTCTCCTCAAGTCAGACAGAAGAGTGCAAATGAAATACAAGCCCAGGATGTGTTTTCAAAATGAGAGTTTTATTCCAATAATTAGTGGGCATACCCACCAATATTATTTGGAAATGTCAAAGCATAAAGAGATTTATTTATAAGAGTACTTACAAAAACATAGGTCAAAATATTAATCTACTCTTCCTTAAAACATTACGCTTTTGCTTCAATATTTTCACGGCTCCTAATAGCCTTCTTTATCCCCCAAATGACTTCCTAAAATTTGAATTTATAAAATTTACTCTGGTTCAAGATTTTGCACACTATGGAAAGCAAGTACCACTCTTAGACTGAGGGAATGCAAAATACATTCTTTGGACAGCAGAGTCCATGACTGAAAAGAGAGGCCCCTGAGGTAGCTCTGACCAGTTAAACCCTAAGGCTCAGCTGGACTATCTAAAATAGCAGACCCCCATCACCCACCCAAATTGGCCTGGTCTCATAATTTTCCCTGCCAGATCTTTAGGGACAGAGGATATTAGAATAACTATCTGGATATCAGAGGCATGGATTCCTCTTTTAAAATGTGCATAGTCTTTGACAGGAAACAAAGGATGTAATTATTTCCTTAAAAAAATGTAGAAGTAAACAATGTGATATGTAGGAGAATATTTTCATTCCTTCTGAAACTTTGGAAATTACAGCCAAACAATTTAGAATGTATGTGTTAATGAAAGATCTTTTGTCTAATTTATGTACATCACTTTACCACAGATCTATGGAATTTAGGTTACATTTGTATAATTCCATAAGGGGTTTTTGATTGCTTAAGCGCCACCTGTTCTTTATAAATGCTGTGACTGACATCAAGTTTTCCTCCATATGGTGATGACATTTTTGATTACTATTTGTCTTCTTACATTTTAATAGTGATTTGAGTTAAAATAATTTAAAGTCTGTTTCCCAATAGCTTCATATAACTGAACAGTACTGTTTATCAGTTTTATCTTTCTGTATTTTGAGTTGACATTATTTTTTAAAAGAGCTTAAACTAGCTACAGAATACAGCTTTATAGGCCTAAATAAGTAATTTTTCAGTTTTGAGTTAAAATCAAGAGTAGAATCAATATAGGCATCTCTGTAATTGAAAACCAGTGGGTGATAATTCTGTACTGAAAACAAGATAATAAGAATAAAGATGAGCCATTGGTGAGAGAAAGATAAGATTAAAGATGTGATCTCAATTAAATATTAGCCATTATTAACACTGTAATAAAACTTCCACTTATAATTTATTCTATAGTTTCCTCTTTTGGAGTATAATTATGAAGCTATATAAAAATAATTTAAGCAAATCGGGACAGAATCAATTTAATTTAGTATTTCTACTAATTTAATATTTACAGCATTGTTAATATCCAAATATTTTGGTGAGCAGAAATAGTTCAGTTATTTTGGTATGTCAAGATTTATTTTTCTATATTTTCTGGTCTATTATTTATTACTCAGTATGCATGGATTTGAAGATAACAAAGAGGGACAATCAAAGCATAAGGCTTTACGATGCACAAAGAAAAAGCTGATTTCTCTCACCTTCATGCCTGACAGTGACTTTTTTATATTGTTAGTTAAAGGTCTATATATTGGTGCATTTAAAAAAGAATTCAATACAACAATAACAAAAAGGAAACTCCTAAGAAAACAAATAGCCAATTTCCTGATGACCCTTTTATCTTTATTTAGTATAAAAACTTCCTAATTAATATCTAGCCATTTAATTAATTCTAAAAGACACTTTAAGGCTATTTTCTCTTTCCCTCATTTTGAAAAAAAAAAAACCAAACATTAGCTCGCCTTATTTCTGTTTCCTACATTTATTCTTCCAATCTCCAAATTCTTTTCTTATTTAAATCCATGAGCTTCTGATAAACTCATATAATCTCCAAGCGAATAGCCTAGAAATACCATAAAGCCAGTATAACAAAGACAAACTCCTTGCTTTATCCCACCAACTGTTAACAACTGTATAGGAAAATAAAAACTAGGAAGCATAAATTCAAACTGAACTCATATATGTTAATAATTTAAAAATAACGAAGAACAAGAATTTTGTCCTTTCTTATCTGATAGGAATAAACAATATTAAATAACTGACAATTTATGTAAATAAATCTATAAAATAAGTCAGAGATCACAGTATTATTCAGTTTTTTATCTGGTTATCTATAAAATATAAGTGTTTGCATTATATGTCAATTCTAGTCAGTTTTAAAAATTTGAATTTTTTAGAAGTGAACTTTTACTTTCTTGCAATTGAATCTTACTGAATGGCCATCTGGTAAAAATTTTATTTCATGAGTATTTGTCAGGTATGTATGGCTTTATCATGTATAAAGTTGAGCTTGTGGTGGTCAAGAGTGAGACAATTAAATGCAATTGTACTAGTCTGAATTTCTACCACCAATGGAAAGTCAAATAGTTCTACCCAATATTATGAAAGAGTACAATACTTTACACACATAGCAATGCCTAAAGTTATAGTCACATTATAAAAAACAGACAGTTGAGGTTTTAAAACTCTTAACAGAAATGAAAGGATACATTCTTAAATGACATAAGAATAATTCAGACCAATATCCAACACGGTATGTAGTTGTAAAAATGAAGAAACAATCCCATGATAAATTTTAGAATGGCAAGAGGATTATACACTATTCTGGAGTCTTCCAAACTTCAACTGTTTACAATTACCAGTTTAACTTATTTCAAATTTTTCTTTAAAACAGTTTCTATTTATTACCTAAATAATTTTACTTAAGAACAAACTTATCAGGACTATAGTGGAAAATCAACATTCTTTGCCTCTAACAGAATATAATTGTACGAATGAAAACAAAATTATTTTATATTAAAGATGCTTATAAAATAATACATTAAGAATTATATAAAATTTACATAATAAAAATTACATAAAATAAATGAAAAATACTGTGACTAAATTTGGCTAGCTATTGTGCATGCCAAAAGCTCAAAGTCAAAGTCTTGTTCTCTGTTAAGAAGGATATTAGGGACACCTGGGTACCAGATAAACTTTCTGCTGACATAATTAGAATGACTAAAAGAGAACTGAGAGAAATAAAATTCTCACTGCTTGATTCAACATCGTTTATTTCTGTGTCTAAAATAACCTCGGTATCCTCACGAGTATGTGTTCTACATTTTGGAAAACATTACTCAACAGACAATAAAACAAATTGCAAAGATTTAAAACATTAAAATGTGTCAAAGATTATACACAGATCACTGAAACAGTGCCTGGCACACAGTATGCATCCAATAGACATTTACTGAAGGAATGAATTCATGAGCCCAACCAAATACATAGTTAAGAATACAGGCTGTTCTAGGGCCCCTCCCCACCCACCCCCTACCCACATATAGAGCAATTTTGATCATTCAATAAATGGTTCTGGGAAGTTGGTGAAGGAGACAGGAAAAACATCGCAGTTTTTTTTTTTCCTATGGGGGAAAAATCATTCCTTATACATATCCAAATTTCTGCTGGGTTTGCTAGGCTCATAAAGTGTTATTCTAAGAACAGAACCAACACTGAGAAAAGAAAATTCTAGATAGATGTAGAGACACATTCTTCTGAGCACTTAAATTCAGCTATGCTTGAAATAACTCTTGTGTTTGATTAAAAGTATTTAAGTCAACAATTTCCCCTGCTCCCCTTCTACTTGTATGAAAGACTTTGTCAACCAAGTTGAAGAAGTGAGATTTAATGTAATGGCAAATAAGGAAACTCTGAATATACTCCAGACAAACACCCCGTTCTAGACATGAGTACTTATGGGCAACAAAATACAACATTTTTATGACTGTGCTTCTCAACACCCCCCAGACTTTTGTACCCAATTTTCCTCTTTTCATTCTCCAACGAACATCTGCTTAGCCTTGAACACTTGGTTCAAACGTTACCTAGTCTCAGGAAATTCTCCTTCTAAGCAAAAAGTTAAAAGCCATTTTCTTCTGTTTCCATTGTATTATGTACAGAACTCACTCATAATTTTCCCTGCTTTACTGAAATTACTGGTTTATATGTACATCTCACCTCTTCCAGTTAAATTCACATACTAAATGCCAGCAAATAGCATAATGCCTAACACAAAATAGGTGACTAATAAATTTTGATAAATGATTGAGTAAATTCATGAATGAATGTAGCATTAATGATGATTTTTAAAAATCTACTGATTTATTTGCTAGGAATTTTATTATTGTTGAAATGTCAAAATTTTCTTGCAGTCTAAATGGCATGTCCTATTTTTTATGGGTCTGGAAAAGCCACATAACTCCTTATTCTTTTACATGAATTGTATGCTCCATTTTCAAGTAAATTCTTGAGAAGGTGGATCTTGTTTCATTAGTGTTAAAAATAAAGACCAATGCATTTGCCTCTGAATGTCAATAACAGATCCCATTGTCTCCTTTGCTCTTCCCAGCATAATCTGGGAGAAAATGCGTATGGAGTTCTGTTCACGCCTCAATCTTCCTAATAGTAACAAGTCTTTCCGCCAACACAACTGTTTCCTTTCTTTTTAACAATGGCATATGGTTCATATGTTTAGCAAATCTCTAAAAAAAAATAGTTTTTTGTTTTTATAGAAAGGTTGGGTTATGAACTCTTAATCTGCACCTCACTTCCTACACACAAAAACAGAGTCCTTGGGGCTGCACAAGCTGTGGACATATTTGTAATGAAAGCACAGCAAAGGCAAATGGAAATTTATTTCAATGAGTTTACTGTAAGCACACAGGCTTTTTTTTTTTTAATTGGTAGGTTTTTAAATTGGTATTGGTGGGTTTTAAATGCCTAATTATCTTCATATAAATGACACCCTATCATCCTAGAAGTGTTGTAAGGGGGTGCCCTGTGCTGTTTATTATTTTGCATTACAATTATCATGCAAAGCAGAGAAGGTGACTTTAAGCAGCTCATTTAAAGTGCTTTTTTTCTTAAGTGTAAAATCTTTGGGAGGCTATTTACATAGATGTTTATCATTGGGTGTTAAAAATCAGTCCAATTATAAGTATACAAAAGTTTTTATTATGGGTTTAATTTTGAAATGTAAATGGCCATTGTAAAGAGCCTGCTGAAATTTTAATTTGTGCTTGTATTTTTGTCTATGGATTAACAAGCCATCCTGTATTGAAATTAATTATAGAGACATACAAATGTTCAAAGATAACAGAACCTGTGTGGCAAAAGTGCCTAAAGGTATGCGATGCGATCCCCTCTTTGGAGTTGGACATTAGAGATGTTGTAAGAAAGTGCTCTTCTGCCACCCAAACTACTAACAACACTGTGCAGATGATAGGGTTCCACTTCATGGTGCATTCTGTTGCCATGGCTATGATGGCCTTAATATTGTATGCTCACAGCAAGGTTGCAATTAGTATTTGGATTTAGAAGAGAAACATAATGATCTCATATTGAAGAAACACTTGTTTAATACTATTTTGGATCTAGGCGTCCTTTCAAGTTGCTAACGAGCAGCTCTGTTGGTCAGGAAAAAAAAAATCACTCAGCCATTTTGTACCTGCATCCTCAGTTTCTTTCAAACAAACTTCACTGGGATAGAGGAGCTGACAATGCTTCTGGTGTATCTACAGGTGTCCTCTGCCAGACTTCAAAAACATATTTTTCGTGTACGTTATTGTAGACTTTCGTATGATTTCCTTGGCAGCGAGCACTGATGAAGGCCCACTTTTAATAATCAAATTGGAAAATACATTAGATACCCTTGAAAGCACAGTATTGTAGGTGGTAAGAGTTTTAGGGTTTGTTATATTCCAGTTAACCTCATGAAATATGGGTTTGTATCACCAGCCAAAGAGAAGGACCTTTGTTGAATAGAGAACTTAATTTCTCCTTGGTGTTCAATAATTATCTGTTGGATTGTTTTGGTTTTTGTGTTTTGATTTTTTACTGTCACTCACTTATAAAGTGTTCTGATTCATATTATTGGGGACATGGATGGTTCCTGGGAAGAGTATATGAGAAAAGCTTCCCTATGGTAATAAATGAGGAGGAGCTGAGAGAATGTAGGATGATTGCCCCATGCTCTTCAACTAACTATAAACTACAGAAAGATAATCAGGGCTAAGACACCAGGATTCCATCATGGAAAGAAGGTCATGAGATGAAGCTAAGATCTTCAGGAAGGGAAAAAAGTACCAAACAAATGGGCAGATGTTTCTCTGATAGCAGCTCAAACAGTGGAAGAAACAAAATTTTGGAAGAGATCAATTCTGTTTGGTTATAAAAAAAAAGTTTTTTATTTTTTTTAAATTGATTGACCCAAACTGAAAATTAATCCAATTCCTCTGGAAAGCAATATAGAAATTCCTCAAAAAACTAAAAATGGAAATACCATATGACCTAGCTATCCCGTATCTTGGTATTTATTCCAAAAATCTAAAATCAGCATACTATAATGAAACAGCCACATCAATGTTGATAGCAGTGCACCTCACAATAGCCAAGATATGGAATCAGCCCAGGTGCCTGTCACCAGATGAATGCATTAACAGAATGTGATCTACGTACCAATGGAGTTTTAACTCAGCCATAAATGAGAATGGACAAAGAATATCATGCTAAGTGAAATAAACCAAACTCAGAAAATCAAGGGTTGAATATTCTCTGTCATATGCAGAAGCTAAAGCACAGTAAGAGGGAAAAGGCAGGTGGGGATCAGATATCATAAAGAGATGGATCTAGGCGTCCTTTCAAGGATGTATCCTGATATTGTAGAGAGATGATCATAAAGATATATCATAAAGAGAGAAGATCAGTGGAGTAGAAGGAGATTGAGGGAGAGGGAAGGAAAATGGGAAAGGAGAGAAAACGTAAAATAAATTTGACAAAATTATTCTGTGTATATGTATAAATATGCCACAATGAGTTTTGTCTTTAATTTTACAAAGCACCAATTAAAAATATATAAATGAGTCGGATGCAGTGGCACACACTTGTAATCGCAGTGGCTCAGGAGGCTGAGGCAGGAGCAGCATGAGTTCAAAGCCAGTCTCAGCAAAACCAAGGTGCTAGCAACTCAGTGAGACCCTGTACCTAAATAAAATACAAAACAGGGCTGGGGATGGGGTTCAGTGGTTGAATCTCTGAGTTCAATCCCAGTACCAAAAAAGTATCTATACACACATATAAATAAATGAGTAAAAAGTAGGTCAGTAGAGTAGAAGAAGGGGAATAGGGGGAGGGAGGGAGCAATGGGGGACTGAAATGGAATAATTTAAATTCCATTCATGTACAATTATGTCAAAATGGACACCAATAAAAGAAAAAAAAAGATAGACTGACCCAAGATGTGGTTTGGCAATTACAAATATAAAAGATGAAACACCTCATTTTGCATACTAGAACCAAAACATCTTTAAGACTTTCAGCTTTATAACATTATAAATGGTTAACTCTGATCCTCTATTATATTTAATAATTTTCATAGAATTATATTGTTGGAACCAAAGGCCATTATTGAGATTTCATGTGCAGATAATCTTTTGTGAGCTACAGAATGCTTGTGAATTTTCCTGGATGGCCATATTGTTTGGGTTCTGAAGATGAGTTGAGAAATGAGGAATGATTCTACAGGGAAGAAGTCAAAATGGGATATGCTAGGGCCAGGCCATATCATTTTAGTCAGTATCAAGAAAGTGTTCTGTAAAACCACCAATCTGGAGAGAAGAATGAAAGCAAGAGCCTGGGAGAAAACTAAGGGAAATAAAATATATCAAACTGAAGGGAAGAGGTAGAGCTAGAATAAATCTAGAATTAGTGTTATGGTACAAAACTGGAGAAAGAAAACAATAATGCAATAGTAATAACAACTACTATATAGTGTTATTTTTACCAACCATGTATAACTTGCCATATATCATCTTATTTAATCTCTTAATTTTGAGTCAAGCATAATCATCCCCATATTGGAAAAGAAGCCCTTTAGATTTCCATTATCAGGTCTCTCTTTAGTTCTTAACAGCAGTCATTTCAGAGTCTCCACTTTCCCCAAACTTCCAACCTCAATGTCCCCACTCAATTTTAACAGATGATCTCACCTCCTACTCAGAAAGGAAAATAACTAAGACATGAGAATTCCCTTCAATAGCCTGCTACCAAACCTAGAAATTTATCTGTCTCTGCAGCCATCCTGTTGGTTTCCCTTCAGTTACAGTGCAACAGGTACAAACCCTAATGTCTAAAATTAATCTACCTTTCTGCTTTCTCTGGATCTTCTAGGTATCCTTTTGAATAGTCTACTTAAAACTTGAAGAAAAGTTTCTTGAGTCTATCTATTCCAGCTATGTTCATTCTCTCCTTTCTTTCAAAGCCAACTTTCTTGGAAGAACCCTCTATATTTTTACTCTCCACATCTTCACTTTTCTTTTACTCATCAACCTATAAAAATGTGACTTTTCTTGCTTTGGCCCATTGTTGCTCCTTACCCTAGCAGACCTCCTGCTTATTAAATCTAATAGACAAACTTGGGTTTCTAATATATGTAAACTTTTAATGACACTACTTTCTAAGATAATCCTTCCCTAGGCTCTGGGGTAGCACACTCTATTGGTATATCTATTCTCTGATACTTTTAATTTCTCTGACCAATTCTTTTTTTCTGTCAGGCCCTTGAAGTTTATTGTTCCTTTTGGTTCTGACCTTGAGCCTGTTACGTCTATAACAGCTCTTCTGCTATCTCAACCATTCATGTTACTTCCAGGCTCACCTCTAAGCTGACCCTCATGTTAGTACCACTGTACTAACTCTCCCTCTTGATCTTCAAGATGACTTTCTCTTGTCTCCTATTTTTATTCCCACTCTTGAACCTATTATCTTGCATCATAGCCAAAATGATCATTTTAAAAAGCAAATCTTGGGGCTGGGTATGTGGCTCAAGCGGTAGCATGCTCGCCTGGCATGCACAGGGTGCTGGGTTCGATCCTCAGCACCACATAAAAATAAAATAAAGATGTTGTGTCCACCGAAAACTAAGAAATAAATATTAAAATATTCTCTCTCTCTTAAAAAAAAAGCAAATCTTATCATATTACCAACTCCAAAATCTTTCAATGGTTTTCTACTGTTCTTAGGGATAGACCCAAACTTTCTGACATTTCTTAGAAATCTTTCTTAGACATCTCCCATAAAACCTTCCAGCCTTATGTGTTTTTCACTACCTCCTCTTTTGTGCAATACAATGGGTTACTTATATCTGTGCCTCCAGAAATTTTCAGAATTTTTTTGAAAGTATTAATTGATGTTGTAAAAGGACTAAATGTTGCCAAAAAAGAAGCATTTCACTGCAATTTCATGTTTTTAAGTTTTAGAAATGAACTAGGGTTTTATTTTTTATTTCATTTACCTAATTGACACTTGAACATATGGATTGAGTGATTTATGAAGTTAAGGTCTGCTTATGTTCAACTTTCCTTCTTTGAGCCCAGGTCTTACCATGAGAAAATGCTGGGACATAAACTCCAATACCTTGAAAGAATATCTTTGAAGGACTTGAATAGTGAGTTCGGGGACAAGGAAGAACCTATAGCCCATGTTTCATTTTAGAGAAAAGCAGTGATATTATTAGCCTACATTATAGTAAAAGCAAGAAGACTTTTTAATTTTCTTATTAGCTCTATTGTACCTACCCTTTCTGGACAGCAGTTGTATAGACAATTGTCTAAAAAACCTCCAGTTGGCTCAATTTTGTGATTGACTGAGAGTTAATAAGTCAAGTATGACTTCTGAAAGATTACTGAATCTTTGCTGAGAATCATGACCAGGAAATGAAGTATGGAGCACTCAATATTAACAGAAACTTCTGCTCTCTGGATCTTCCTTGGGTTACCTTCCTAGGCAATTCCAGAAAGATCCAGGCTGGGAGTAAGCACATTGAGTATTGGGTTGAGACCACCCTAACAAGTAGTATTTATTTTTTTATTATCAGTTCTCCACTTCTCTTGGGGACAAAAGTATAAATCTTTTTTGTTTACTAAGCATCTGGTGAGAAGTATGGAGATTCTAGGTATTGATTATGCTCCTCAATGATGAGAAAGAAGAACATGAACCTGGTGGAAGTTCAAGATGATGGAGAGCTCACATGACCTCAGCCCTCATATGGCAGGGAATACATTGAGAAGTAAAGTTGCACTGGAAACTGGCTTACTTCCAATTTATATAAAAAGTCATTGTGTTTTGGACAAATCAGGTAAAATAAGGGTACATACTAACCAGGATGTAATCAATGATGGAAACAACATTTAAGCTATTGAGAGTACACTTTTTCCTCCCCGCCCCCCACAGGCAAAATTTTATTGTATGGAAGGCAGAAAGTACAAAGCACTGTATCAATCATAAAAATAAAATAACAACAATAATGACCTCCACCACCACCATCATAATAATAATACTAATATTTAAACCAACAAGTACTCACTGAATTTCACATGAGATTACTGTACAAGGAAGTACTGGGTAGAGAAAGAGGGCCACTATTCCAGTATACATGCAGCTATTAGACACATGTGAACAAGTACAGAATTTGACATTGTACATGCATGCGCAGAAAAGGAAGAAATGATTACTGGCTGCAATAGGCAGGAAAGACTTCACATGGTGTTATGGTTTAGATATTAGGCGTCCCCCAAAACTCATAGTATGAGACAATACAAGAAGGTTTAGAGGAGAAATGATTGGGTTATGAGAGCTTTAACCCAATCAGTGAATCAATCCCCTGATGGTAATAACTGAGTGATAACTGAAGGCAGGTAGGGTGTGGCTGAAGAAGGGAGGCATTGGGGAAGTGTCTTTGGAGTATATGTTTTGTATCTGGAGACTGGAATTTCTCTCTGCTTCCTAATTATCATGCGAGCTGCTTCCCTCCACCACACTCTTCTGCCATGATGTTCTGCTTCACTTCAAGCCCCAGAAGAATGGAATCAGCCTCCTATGGACCAAGACCTCTGAAACC
The DNA here is from genome assembly GCF_001458135.2 of Marmota marmota marmota. Taxonomy (NCBI): domain Eukaryota; kingdom Metazoa; phylum Chordata; class Mammalia; order Rodentia; family Sciuridae; genus Marmota; species Marmota marmota. The sequence continues at coordinate 11,684,797 of NW_026000169.1, forward strand.
GTGAGCCCCCAAATAAATTTTTCCTCCTGTAAAATTGTTCTTGTCAGGTCTGTAATCACAGCAGTGAAAAAGTTCACTAAAACACATGGCAAGCAACAATGGAAAGCCATGAGGAACTATTCTGGAAACAGGTATGGGATGAGCTAAGGTATGAAGGGCACAAAGAAGGAGAAAGGGACTGGCTGAGGGAGAAAATGATGAGTACTCCCAAGTGCCTGCCACATAGGGTCCCCTCAGTGGGCACACATGAGACAAGGTCAAAAGAACATAACAGGACCTTACAGCAGGACTTGGATGACTGGTTAAGGAGGTTTGACTTTCTCTGCATATAGATGTAGAATCAGTGGGAAGCCATCTGCTCTCAAGTATGGAAGTACCAGAGGAACAAAGTAGTGCAAGATTAACAGCAGGATAGTGAAGCTGCCTTAGGTCTCCTTTTTGGAATGAAGCAGAATCTGTATTGATGTATAAAGAAATAAAAAAATATTCATAAGCAAATAGAGAAATGGTGGCATAGCATAAAATGGATTAGAATGAGAAGATGGGGAAAATAGCAGGGAGAACAGATAGAAAGCAAGCAGGAAGATATAATTCTTGACCCTGAAATTACTTGGATATACAACTTTTCAATTGTTTCTAGAATAGTTATAGCAATTTTTCCCTAATCAATCTCTCTGTGCTCATTATAACTCAGTGTCACACATATGTACAATGGCATTCTATCTACAATTACAAAGAAACTAAGCAAGCCAATTTGCCATACTGGCCTCAAATTCAGGGTGAGGTCTTCACATTAGGGTCCAGAGTGCTCCAATGATCTGGCCTGCTAGAGACCATGACTGATCTTAGTAATGGGCATTAGCTAACTTAGGAAAAGAGGGTCCTATAACTTCATCAGTCTTTTAAAAAATATCTGTCTTTTGGGGAAAAACTAACAGCATGAGGTAAAAATATTATTTTCAACTTTTTGACTGGAGGTGTTCTGGAATAGTGCTCTGTTTTTTCCATTTCATCTCTTGATTGACATGCCACACGGGTGTCCAGTTGTTCCTGAACTTTTCTTGTTTGCTTGCACACCTTTTGTTTTTATTTTTCTTTTATTAGTGCATTATAGTTATACATAATAGCTGGGTTCATTTTGACAAATTTATTTATGCATGGAATTTAATATACTCCATTTGGGTCTCTGGTAGCCCTCAATCTTTCCCTTTTCTCCTCCCTCTCCCTGTTCTCCTTCCTCTACTCTACTGGTCTTTCACTCATTTATTTATTTATATTTGACGGGTGCAGGTGGATTCATGGTGGTATATTTATACATGCACATTCCACAATTTTATTAAATTAATTCCACAATAAATGCATTATTTCTCATGCATCCTGCGTGTCCATCTTAAATTGGCAGAGAAGCTCAGGGTTATAGCCAACGAACAGCAAAATCTCAGAATGTGGGTTCTGGAAGGTCTTTCACCAGCACTTAAATATTCTGGCACAGAAATAACACATGTCATTCTACTCACCGCTCACTGGTCAGAGAAGCCATAGCCTATTCTTTCCCCAGATTACCCCCACCCAACAATCTGAACCCAAGGACAGGTCAATAAGTGAAGTCCTACCATGTGACCTCAAGACAAAAGAACTAGAGAGAGCACCAAGGAGGACCACAGTAAATATGTGTTGAACGATGGATAATTTTTGCTCTGTAGTATTATGACCAATAGCACATATATGTTTGATGTTCTAAAACAGTATTTTTCAATCTTGAGAAAATTCCATTCCTAAGATCATATGGAATCCCAGTTTGAGAAACTAAATGTTAAATATTATGCTATATGATCACCTAAAGCAACATTAAGTGCAGATATGAGCTCTGAAATTGCTTGGCAAATCTTCCAAAATAAGTCATTTTTAATATTTAAATTTTCTTCAACAATATGAAAATGCAAAACCTAAACTTCTTTTACAAAACAAAAGACTCCTGAATATATTCCCAAGAACTCTCATTTGGCTACAGATTACTATTGGGAAACAAGTGCCTCGTTCAAGAAAAATAGCTAATATTTATTAGGCACTTGCCATGTTCCAGACATGGTTCCTAGTGCTCTGCGTGAAATAAGTCTTTGAATATGCAAGAGAACTCTGTTCCACAGGCACTGTCATTCACATTTTCCTCATAGAGAACTGAGACATAGAGTGGTCAGTTCACACAATCAGTAACTGGTATGATGTGAAGCGAACCCAGGAAGTCTGGTACCCAGGTACTTAACCTTAGTACTATACCATCTCTACAAGAATTTCAAAAAATGTTTTCAAATTTTGCAATTGATATGCTTATTAAAATATTCCTACAAAGCAATAAACTATCCTAAAATATAAACAGAATATAAATTTTTTATTTTTGCTCACTTATTTATTCAACAGATAATGTTTCCTATTATGCTATTAATATGGAAGAGGGTATAAGACATTGCCTTCAAAACTTCTTATCTATATGGAAAATGAATGAGTACACAATTGTCTATGAAACAAAATAGAGAATGGTTACAATATAATGCAAATATATCTTATTTACTCATTTGTAGTTAATTATGAATATTCCTATTTCCACCCTGAGCATAAGTCTCATGAAATAAATGCTGTCTTGCCCATCATCATTTCCTCCATGTCTAAGAAATTGTAGGAACTCCATAAGTATTTGTTGGCACAAATAAGTGAATAATTAGAAACTTCACTACTAGTAAATGCCAAGAATAGTACTAGGTATTTTAAGGGTTTTCTCACTTAATTCAAAACAAATTGTACAAATAGGAAGCTTAGGTTTAAAGTTCAATCAGCTAGAAATGGAAAAACCAGAATCTGATCCCAAGTCTTTATGATTTTGCATTCTCTACCTCCTCTGAGTTGAAAACACTACTTCTCAATGTGGGCCAGAGAAATACAGATAGTTCAACAGGAAATTATTTTCTTTCAAGCTCATGCACGATGATGAACAAATCACACATAAAAAGAAACATTTCCAATGACTCTCACCATTTTTGTCTAAAGCAAGGACAAGAGGATGTGTTGCAAAGCCAGATGACTAGATATTTATCAGTCAGAAATGTCTCAAAAAATACAGCTTGATTAGTGAATTGCAGTATGTTCAGTAATTAATTAAGAGTTTGATTTGTAAAAACAAAGCATGATGGCTCCTACACACACCATGTGTCCCTTGAGCAAATGAAGATAGAGCTTAATGCTGAGGCTCCCAGTTCAGCTAAGCAGTCACAGATGTGACTCAAATTAGATGGATGAACTCTGAATAACAATAACACTATCCAAATTAGCAAATAGTATCTACGATTTCTCCCAGAAAAGCCAGAGACTCAGTCTAAGTCCAGGTTTGTGAGCTTTATATTCTGCTAAAATTGATTTTGGAATGTGCTTGGGTCAGTGCCACATATCATGAGAACTCTTGCAAAATGCGGAAAGAGTTATAGTTGTTTAACAGAACACCACTTATAGCTCTAAAGGCAAGTCCACCGTTCAAATGGGGAAAACTGCCTATCCTCATCCCAGGGAAACTTGTGTGAATGTATGTGCACAGAATTGTGTAACAAAAGTTTGAAGACAAACAAACACAGTGCTGGAAAAGAGGGAGATTAAACCTCTGTTGAAATAGTTTGTTTTAAGCTTTATTGTAAGTATATGTATATGTAAGTATACAAGTATTTGATTTTGACAAAAAAATAGGAATTTATCTTTTTAAAATGATTATCAGAGAAAAGCTTACAAAACAAAATCAAACAAATCTTAATGAAATATTTGAAGACTATGTCTTGTGAACCAAAGGTGAATTGTCCTTTAGGGAATTTATGCAATAAATAAAACTATAGCAGGTCATGGTGGCATATGCCCATAATCCCAGTGGCTTGGGACGCTGAGACAGGAGAACTGCAAGTTCAAAATCAGCCTCAACAACTTAGCAAAGCCCTAAGCAACTTAGTAAGACCCTGTCTCTAAATAAAAAATAAAAAGGGCTGGCATGTGGCTCAGTGATTAAGCACTCCTGGGTTAAATCCCTGGCACCAAAAAAAAAAAAAAAAAAAAAAAGCTAGAATTATGATGTATTTAAGGGGAAAAAAACTAAGACATACTTTCTTAATGAAACATGAATAATATACATTTTAGACATTCCCACAAACAAATACCTTGTACGGGTAGTCACTTCTTTGTCATTATAAATGCAGTTAACTCATATCATTTTTCTTTGACATGTGATGAAATGTAATAAAAGAGAGAAAAGGACCTATGCCACATCACCTCTGTCTCCCATTACCTGTTACTATGTTACTCAATTCCATTTTAATAAATGCTTTGTCAACCCCTCTGTCTTGGACACGCACCCACCCTTCACTCTCTACCTGTCCCTATCCTGTCTCACAATTCTTTACAGCCCTACTTTTGCAACTTGCAGATATTCCCCTCACTGTCTGTGTCTCCTTCCTGGCCACATTTGCAGCCATTTACCTGCTGTCCAAGGAAGACTGGTGATGCATATTTTGGTTTGCTTCAGCATCCTGACATTTTAATACTCAAATGGCATGGTAGGGCCATCCCTGCACAAGCTATCATGAGGACTGCCTTCATTCCTTTACTTTTGTACTGTGGTCTTCATCAGTCATGTGGTTTCAGCTGACTTCTTAGAAATTTATTTCATTGACATATTTGATAGACACATGAACTCAAAGAATTTGCAAGTAATATTTTTGCTTAACTGTGCCTTTGAAATTTTCAGCAGTATGAAACATTTTAGAAAACTGAAGACAAAAGTCCATCAGAGGGTTTCATTCCATTCTCTGAAGTTAAAACAAAACAACAACAACAAAAAAAAAAAAAAAACAATCCCAGTTGTAGGATAAATGCTTAGGTTAGTGCTTTCTCTAATTTCTGGCTTAGAAAAGGAAAGATACACTTCTCATGACAGTAATGTCATTTCACAGCCCTCTGATTTCTGAGTAAGTCTTGTTGGCTTAAGCCTACAATACCCAAGTTTAAGTTCCTGACACATAATCAGACCGATCATCTGGAAGTACTCTCAATAGATTTCTACACCAAGTTACCTAGAGAAAGCAGCTTTGCTTTGCTTTATAACAAAGATCTCAACATTAACTTATGCTTTGCTCTCTGAATCTTTCACCTGTGGTGGGAGCTGACAGTCTCAGTAATCTCTCAAACATCTTTCTTGGATTGATTTTTAATTGACAGGCTTTGATAAAGTTGTGCATGTTCTCCATTCTAACTTGTTTTTAATGATAAAGACAAGCTGATGGCATATACATGTGTTCTCCATTAGACCAGAGAATCTTATCCTTAGTCCTTAGTCATTTAAAAATTAGTTTCCTTATTTTCCTGCCCCAGATGAATTCTGCATTGTTTTAATGAATTCATTCACAGTGTGAGGGCACACAGCACTGAAGAGACCTCAAGCAGTTTCACATTACAGACACTGACATAGCTTGCTAGAGATCTTCAAAGGCTTTTGTACTTTATTGCTCCATCATTTTTGAGAAAATTATTTTTAGGCTGTTACACTACCCTCCCCCTTTTAAACAACAACAAAAGAAAAAAAGAAGAAGAAGAAGAAGAATTAAAGGAATTAAGGGCAGAGGAAATGATCTGAACTGTATCTGTTGTTTAGAAAGATTAAATAATGTATAACTGATGCAGATTGCTAAAAATAGATTTGCCTCATTTGGAATGACAGAAATTAGAAAAATGAGCAATTGAATTATGGATTTTCTAATTTTTTTAGCAGTAGATACCTATTTTAAAAATAAAATCTTATGCACAAGCCCAATAAATAAATTGCTACTATAGTGGCAATCTTACTTATCATTCTCCCTTTTGACAGGTCTGGGGGACTCATTAAACTTTAGACTAGCTGCTGGACTAGATGATCTCTGGCACACATTTCCAACTTAAACACTCTCGGAATCTATTCAATCCAGTTCAACAAAAATGTGATTGAGTGACTCTAATATAACTGGAGATAAAAAGATAAGTGCAGTTTAGTTCCTGCCTCGAGAAGTTCACATGATTCTGTGTTTTGAATACAGTGGTCCATTGTACGCTCACCCCATTTGCTTGATAAACCCAAAAATAACCTACTGGTCTCTCTCCCAGAGAATAATATGGACCTCAGTGCCTAGTTACATTACTACTTGATAAATCCTTAGTGAGCAAATATATTGAATGAATGAGAACATTTGAGTTAAATAAATGAGTGTTTAAGTAAAATAATGGATAACACACTAAGAGTGAATGAAAATACAGTCGGAGGGAAATATTATATTCAATACAATAGCTTAAAACAAATATCATCCTTATGAGCCATTAAATCAAGTTTTTATATAGCAAAAAAATAATGAATGCCCTTCCTTGTCAGTTCCCCTATAACAAGCAGTGATCATATACTTCAAAGGAAATTCTATCTTTTACTTAACTACGGAATAGTACTCCATGAGAGGAAATACCTGATTCCAACTGATGATTAGCATATGGTTTGAAAAATAGGGAAAAGAACTCTTAATGATTCTTAAATGTTAACTGTTTTTAATATCTTACTTGGATCTTTTAAGGCCTCTCAACCTCAACTAATATCCTGTAACTAGAAATTCTCTAATATTGACAAAGCAAATAAACAAATGTCCTGCATATTTCAAGTTGAGAACCTAAGTATTTCTTTACTCTTTCCTTTCCATAATTAGGCATTTGCATTGCTCTTTTTCTATTTCTTTTTTTCTATTCACATAGCAATCTGTCTTGGCAACCTATGCTTTGCCTTGTGAACCAAGGACTAGCTTGCTGATCAATGTCACAGGACAGTGCATCAGAAAGCATATGAGAACACTGAATGGTATGTTGGTGAAATTAAAAAAAAAAAAAACCCTCATTGTTTTACATTCACCAATTGCTGCCTGACCCTGGTAAACACTATATCTAAATCCTTTTGCCAAATACTCAAATCATGTTGTTGTTCCCTTAACTTAAAAGGCCCATTTTTAATAGAATTTTTCCATTTAGTTCACTCACTTTGGAAAGTAGGAATATAAGTGACTTAAACTATATAGAAACTTACATTTAGTGAAATAACAGATTGTATCAATAGGTCTTTTAATACAACTGAATAACCTTTGGGTATGAAACACTTACTTATTACAAAGAGCATTACAAATTGAGAGGGGTGGGGAGAGAATGGCAAAAAACTAACCCAAATATTAGTCATCTTCATGTGGAATATGATTTAGAAACCATTCAAAGAATAGCATTTTAAAACAAAAAGAAAGTTAACAAGGATGCTGTCCATTTGATTGGTGAAATAAAATAAAGTCATTAAAAATGATCTTCATAAAAAAACATTCAAAGAAAGTCTGATTGCTAAAGGAGCATATTTGCACAAAGCCATTTTGATGTAGTTATGGTAAAATAGGAAACATCACATAATTTGCTTTTTAAAAATCTCCAAATACTATTTACAGGAGACACTAATGTCCTTATTCATTCTTAATATCTATCCTGATTAAAGAAAGCTTGGAGTTTCCATTTTTGTTACTTAATTCTTAAAGGTATTCAAATAGCCTTTATGTCCAGAAAAAAATACATCTCTCTTCTAGACCTTCTGAGTTGTAAAGGCATCTGTCTTCCAACATAGTGCTAAAGAGACATCTCAAGTGTAATTGAACATTTTCTCTGAGATTAAGAAACACGTTACAGTCAGACTTACTATGTGGTGTATACATTCTAAAAAGAAAAATAACAAAAAGAGAGTTTAAAAAATACAGAGTTTTCTGTCCTTTATATTTTAAAAGAGAGAACAAAAAGATTATTAATATTAAATGTAAAGAATTTAACTGAAAGTAATACAACACAACTTTCATAACTTTGTGAAAGAAATCAGAATAATGAAGACTAAAACCATTCAAGATGCATATAGCAATGCAGATTAATCAAAATGGTGGAAACAATCCAAAAAAAAAAACCCTCATACCTCATATGAACTTACAATGAATCAAAGACTTAAATTTAGGAGCTAAAAGGATAAAACTCTCAAAAGGAAACATAGACATAAATCTTCTTGACTGATTAGAGAATGGCTTCTTGCATATGACACAAAAATCCCAGGCAATGAAAGAAAAAAAAATAATTTGGACTTCATCAGATTAAAATATTTGTGCTTCAAAGGACACCATCAAACAAATAGAAAGTCAAACCAGAAAATGGAAGAAAATATTTACAAAGCATATATTTTATAAGTAATATGGAATATTTTTACAGCTCAACAATAAAAAGACAACCCAGTTAAAAAAGAAACAAAGGGTTTAAGTGAATATTTCTTTAAAGAAGAAATGATACAAATGACACAAATGATCAATGAAAAGATGCTTGACATCATTAGTCATCAATTAAATGCAAATAAAAACCTCAATGAGATACCACTTAATTTCCAGTAGGAAGCTTATAACCAAAAACACAATGCTAAGTGTTGTCAAGGATGTGGAGAAACTGGAACTCTCATATATTGCTGATGGGAATGTAAAATAATGTTGCCATTTTGAAAAAAAACATTCGGCAGTTTCTCAAAAAGTTAAACCGAGTTACCAAATAACTCAGTAATTCCACTCCTAAGCATCTACCCAAGAGAAATGAAAACATGTACATATAGAACGTTGTACAGGAATGCTTATTATAGCAGAAATGCTTATATAATAAGTAAAATGCTTAATATTACTCATAATAAACAAAAAGATGGAAACATCCCAAATCAATTGACAAATATATAAGTAAAATGTTGCATATCTATACAACTGAATATTTTTTAGCCTTAAAACATTATGAAGTACTGATACATGTTACAACATAGATGAACCTTGAAAACATGCTAAGTGAAAGAAGCCAGGCATAAAAGTCCATGTACTGCTTGATTCTGTTCATCTGAGAAGTCAACAGGCAAATCCATACAGAATATAGACTGTGATAGGAAGGAAAAGTGAACCATGACTACAATAGGTATGATGTTTTCTTTTGGGGTGAGGAAAATTATCTGTGGTTAGAGAATGGTGATGGTGGCCCAACTCCATGAATATACTCAAAATCCACATAATTGTACATATTAAAAAATGAATTTTGTGATATGCTAGTTTTTTTCTCTCTCTTTCTTTTTGCAGTTCTGGCAATCAAACCCATAGTTTCATGCATATTAACTATATTCTTCTCAATTTTAAAAACTGCTTAGAATTAAGTATAACCCTTTCTTAAATAAGCAAAACTAGAAAAACTAATTTTTGCTAAATTTAATGTATCGGAAAGATGTGCCTCATTCCTACTTCAGTGTTCACACTATCTCTGCTCTCCACACTATTTTTCAAGCCATTGGCATCTTACTTTTCAAGAGTAGAGGATTGGGATAGGAGAAGGTCCTGGATGGGGAAAGGATGCTCATTTCTTCTTGTTGGCAACTTTAAAATAATATAAATAATCTACAATATTGATGGTTAAATTTTTTTATTGTGTTGAAAAGAGGTAGAAATGGCTTCTTAAAAATGTCATATAATGAGATTATTTTGCTAGTCATGGGACAGATATATTCCCATAATGAGAAATTATAGCCCAAATCCGTGAAATGACTGTTTTCAGTTATGGGACAACAGGTAGGCCAGAAATTGGATCCTTGAGAGAAGGGAGCCAAATAAGATGAGCCCAGTGACTGCCTTGGCTCTCTGCCTAGAGACATGATGCAGGGAAGGTGACCCTAACAGATCCAATGGGCTTGCTGAGCCAAGAAGACAGACAGTGGAGTTCACGGAAGCCAGACAACGAATGTTCAAGAATCAGACAGTAGAGAGAGTAAACAGAGAAACAGTCCCAGAAATCTGTAGGGAGGCTTCTTGAGTCTCTTCCAAATACAAGCCATGGATGTTTGGAGTGAAATTCCATAAGGCCAAGAGAGCAAGAATACAGGGTCTATGAACTGAACAATTCTTGGAGCTCAAACAGGGTTGAAAGCCAAGATTTTTAGAGACTTCAGAAGGCTCATGCCTGGGTATTAGGGGTATTCTAGCCTTGGAGAACAAGCAACTCTCCTACCATGTAGAGGAAGATTAAAACTTGAGAGGATCAAGCTGATTCATAAGAAACTTAACTGCCCGACAGAACAAAGCCCAACATTCTTTAAAGGAAGAAATAAAATTCAAAAACTCAACAATGTGAAACTCAAAATATTCATCACCCAATAGAAAAGTATTAGCTATATGAAGAAACAGAAAAATATGGCCCCATATCCAGGAAAACATTAAAGTAGAAGAAACACTAGCAGAAGCAGCCAAAATTATGAAATGAACAGACAAAGACATTTTTTAAGTTTTTGTTTGTTAAATTATCAAAGGGAAAATATAAATCTAGAAATGAATGATATCAAAAGAATCAAATAAAACATCTAGAGATAAGAAACGCAAACTATAAAATAAAAAGTTTGCTGTTAAAACTTAACAGGATATTGAACACCACAGAAAAAGAAATCAGGAAACTTAAATACATATCAACAAAAAATTTTGAAAATGGACAAAAGGAAAAATTTGAAAAAATAATGAACAGAGGCCTCACTGACTTGTGATATATAATTTAACATATGTGATTGGAATCTCACAGGAAATATGTGTATGTTTCAGAATGGTGGGCAGTAAAATACTTGAAGAAAGAATAGCCTAACATTTTTTCAGTTTGGTGAAAACTATGAACCTACAAATCTGGGGAGTTTAAAAAGCCCTAGGCATTTTAAATGTCCAAGAGAACACATTCTAGCTCTCAAAATCAAATAGCTGAAATCCAGGAATAAAGAGAAAATCTTCAAAGACAGCTAAAGAATAGGACCGACTATTTGTACCTTCTAAACTAAAGGGATTTTGAATAAATGAATAAAGTTTGACCATGGATTTCTTGGTAGAACTTTGCAAACCAAAAGATAATATAAAATATGTTTAAAGTATTGAAGGGAAAAGTAAAACCACAATCAAAATACTTCCATCCCAGAATTCTATATCCAGTGAAAACGTTCTTCAAAAAAATGAAGGCAATATAAAAGCATTTTTAGGAAAAGAAAACCTGAAAGAATTCATTATCAATGTACCTGCACTATAAGAAATGTTAAAGGTCGTTCTTTAAGTGGGAAGAAAGTGATACCACATGGAAACTTACCTACACAGAGGGATAAAGAATGCTATCAACACAAGGCATGGTAGTGCATGTCTGTGATCCCACACACTCCAGAGGCTGAGGCAAGGAGGATTTCAAGTTCAAAGCCAACTCAGCAACTTAGCGAGACCCTGTCTCAAAATAAAAAATGAAAGGGCTGAGGATGTGGCGCAATGGTTAAATACCTCTGGGTTCAATCCCTGGTACAAAAAAAGAAAAAGAAAGAAAAGAAAAGAATGCTATAAGAAATAATATGTAGGAAAACATAAAAGACAACAACCAAAACCTCCCAACTTTTTATAGTGATAAAAGTATTTTATTATTTGATTATGTTGAAGATTACATGAGTGTAAACATTTGGTAAAATTCATCAAAACTACAAAGTAGGTGCTTAAATGTTTGCATTCCATTGTATGCAACTGCTTTCAAGTCCTCTAGCACTTTTTATTCTTTGATGTGTGATTGATCCTTTAAGTTTCTATCTCCTTTAGTGCACTTTCCTTGCATCATATTCTTCTCAAAAAAAAAAAAAATGCTGGAACAACAAATTAAACTTGTTCTCCTTTACCTAGTCAAATAAGCACCATTGGGGAAACAGCACTGAGCAGATTCAAGCTACCACAAATTTATTCCCCCCAGTTTCAGCTGGTTGCTCAGTGCCATGTATGAATCCTTTACATGTTCTTAGTTATAGCCTCTTCACTTCAAATCAGCTCCTTTTATTTTAAATATTGAGGATTATATTCGTGAGGCTTCTCTCATTCTCAGCAGGAAATCTTGCCTCATTACTTATTTATAAAATAGAAACAATTGGGCATAAATTGTCCCAATTGTCCCCCTGTATACAAACATATTTACATTCACACATCTTTGTCTCATTTCTTCACTCTCAGACGATGAGGTACCCCCTCAGGTCAGTTCTCCCACCCTCTCTCATCCTTAGCTTCCCTCAAAACCTGCTCTTATATTCAGCTGATCAATATAGACCTCCCATCCTAAAAATAAAAATGAAATCTTCTTTTAGTTGACTACCATAGTTCTCTCTTCCAAATTTCTCTAAGTTAAAGGTAGCTTGAGTTCCCGCAGTCTCCATCCCCCACTCTTCTTATCTCTGGATCCTGTGGCCCACCATTTTCCTGAAATTTGGACACAGAAAACTCCCTTTCTGCAAAATATGGTTTTCCCTTTCCCACCCTTAGCGAACCTTCCTGCTGTTCCCAAGCCGTTGTCTGCTCTCCCCTTTTCCCATGGAAATAGCTGAAGTAGTGGCCATGAACATGCCTGTCCAGGATAACACGTCAACAGAAATAGGAAGAAAACCAGAAGTGGAAATTGGGGAATGTGAATGGTTAAGAAGCAGAGCAGATGGCTGAAGAAATGATGATCTAAAACCTAGAGAAGGATGGTCAGATGACAAGAGGAAGATCTAGAAGGAATGGTGCCGTGGAAGCTGAGGAGAGGAGGAGAAATGACTGCTAGTGTCCAGATCAGGAGTCTCTTCAAGGCCACAGGTCACAGCAGGGAAGGCAGTTGGGGGCCTTGCCCTTGCCTCTCTTAGTGACCATTTAGATCTCTGGCCTGCAGGTCTCATCCTTTGAATACTCAAGTTGGACATGAAGATATCAAAGATCCCTAAATCTTTAAATTTAAATGTGGATATCTTTTACTCCATCAGAGAAAATATCCTATTTGATACACATTCTATGATTTTTACTTCTACTTCCTATCACCTTTCAAAGAGGCTATCACAAATTTCTATCCATTAGTGACAGGAGGCATTCACTGATCCATATCCCAGCCATGCGGACATTCTCAGCCACAGAAACACTTATTGCTTTGGGTTCCTGTCTTGCAAAAGTTGTACTGGTTTTGTCCCATTCTCTTTTTTAAAAAAAATTGCATAGGCCAAAGAGATCATGTTATGAATGGATTTGTTCTCTCTATATATAAGACTTCAAAAATACTCTGATACTATTAATACTACAAAAAAAAAGTATATATGCTTAAGATTAGGAACTCCAGAATTGGATACTTTGCATTTTCACCTTTTATTTTTCTATCATTTTCCTGAAAGGTTTGCACCCAGACTTTAAAGTGGAATTGACGAATTCCTTTTATATAATAGTCTAGTCCTCTGTAGTCAAAAAATAACTAACAGTGCTGTTCTTTCGGTATTTGGATCTTAACTTTTTTTTTTTCTGAGTGAACTTATATCTCTGACACCAAAGAACAAATGAGAAGTGTAAAAAGCGGTACTGCCTGTACCAACACCCACTAGTTTTCTGTCTTGAAACACTTTTTTAAAAGTTCAGTATAAATTGCCTGACAATGGCATTCGCAGCTGTGGTAAGGTGATGGGAAGTGGGTTTCTGTTGCCAAGTTTCCTTTGAGTAGTGCCACAGCAGTCCTTCCTAACTGTGCGGCTACACCCAAGGCAGCACAGATAGTCCCCAGGAATTGTAAATTCTTTCCTTGCTGCAAATTTACAGTGACAGCCAAGGAAAACAGAAATCACTGTAACTTGCTGGGAAGAAGGAGAAGGTTGCCAACTGGAAGATGGTAGTGGAAAGATAAACTTTTTCAAAAGAAATAAGATCTAACTTGTCAGAAGGCATGCACCTGTATGAAAATTCATGAAGTAAAGTGCAGGAATACGGTGACCATTCTGGTAACAATCAAAGGAGAGAAAAACAGGATTGATACCGTCATGGAAGTAAGCTTTATACTCAGAGGCCAAAGAGAGGAGAGGCAGGGTCTCTTCTGAATGCAGACAATAATATCAGTACAGAAAAAGAATCCAAGAGCAGTAGGGGAAGGGCTGGGGCTTTATCTAGACCCGGGTTGAAGGTTTCAGTCTGCTAAAAGGATGTGTCAGGTAAATTCTCAGCTTGCTTTACTAATAGTTTCATCTCTCAGATGACTGGGGAAGCAATAAGGGGAACTGTGACTCAACTTAATGATGAAATTTCAGGGAAGAACTAGGTGACGGAGTGTCAGGGACAGGAAACTTGTGAGATGATTGCCCCTGGACACGTAATAGTGAGGGGTGGGAAATCTAGCAAGAGTCAGAAAGATACCCTGGTCTTTGGGAAAATAGATTTCAAAGAAAACAGACAGGAATTGTTCATATTTTTAAAGAAGAACATAGCTTAAGGAGAAGGCTAAAATAGGGATGGGGAGGAAAGTTTAGGAGGATTATAACTCCCAGTATAAGAAAGACTTTAAAAAAAACACTGAACTGGAAAGAAACACAAAGTATTTATCTATTAGACAGTGAATTTCCTAACTGCTACACAAATTAATTCTGTACAGTTGTCCCCAGGGAATGCAACCAACGGGGTTTGTATATTTGGGAATCTGCACTAGATCAGGGGTTTTGAACTTATTGTATATGTGTGTATCTTGATTTTTTTTCCCCCCATCTGGGGAAGTCTATAGATTTCTTCTCCTAATAATGATTCTAAATGTAGGGTATTATAAAAGAAATGAATTACACTGAAAGATAGTTATCAAGATTAAAAAAATCAAACTTGTGATATAATAATATATGTATGCCTTCATGATGCAGGAGGTCTAACAACTGCTATAATTCTCAGTCACAATGCATGTAATGCTATTTCAAGATACCTGAAACAAATTTGATGTGTTGTGAAAATGTCTCAGTCACAAGTGCTGTGGATACTACTGACATGTGTTGCCTAAATTCATAAGTTCCGGAAACACTACAGTACAGTTAGACATTTGAATAAATAAAGATGTAAATTTTTCCATCCAAGCTCATAGACACCCTACTTCTATCCAGGGAGCACCTGACCACTATCCAAGGAGCCATGAGATCCTTTGGAAGTGAAGGCATAGGAAGTTTCACCATAGTGGCATTTCCTACAGATAAAAGCCCCCAAACCATGTAAAATTGTATAACCAGCCACAAAAATGTGGTGTTTGAGACATAGGGTTCTGGAGCCAGTTTTCCTGGGTTCAAATCTCAATTCATACAGTAGCTTTGAGATCTAAGAGCAAATTATTTGAAAGCTCAATGCCTCAGTTTCCACATGTGTAAAACAGAAGCAATAATAGCATCAATCTCTTTGGGTTTGTCTGATGTTTCATTGAAATAATACTTGTGTGTGATAATACCTATATGATCTCACTTTTCTCTTTCACCCTCTGTCTCTAACTTAGGCTCAGGCACGCTAGCCACAATCACACAAGCACACCAAGCTGTTTCATCCCCCCCACTCCTACTCATGTCACTCCTTCTGCCTGGGGAATCTGTCCTCCCATCTCTTGCAACCCTCCTTCTTTAATGTTCCTGCCCATGGGCTTTCAAATCCATCAGACCAATCTGGAAAAAACTCTTTGATACCATTTTACAGTGTTCAGAATGAGTTACCAATTCCTTCTTTGGATCTCAGAACACTTCTTCCAACAAGCAAATTTCAATATGTATGGACCATGGCACTGTAAAGCACAACATGCTTCCGTAGAATTATCATAACAAAGGCTGCCTTCATGCAGTTTTGTGACTTTTTCATCTCAACACTTGTAAGTTTCTCAAGGATAAGAACCAATGTAGTTCTGAAGTGTGGGTGGAGGATGGATAGATGGATAGATGGGTAGATGAAGGCATGGTGGAATAACACAGGGATTTCAAGCATTCATACATATGAAGACAGAGGTCAAACCAGCTTTACTGACTGGAAACAAAATCAAAATTATTTAATCTTTTAAACTATTCACTTGTAACTATAATCTTTGTCCTGACTTCCTTGTGAATCGCCATTCAGGTATATGTCTTCTTGACATTTTAGAATTACCCCGATACCTAAGGAATCTACTTCCCAAATTATTCCTGCATCTTTCCTAAATATCAAATCATTTAAAATATTTTCATTCCTGTCTAAGCCACCATGATCTCTCTTTTGGGGAAGTCAACAGTTAGTCGTGCTAGTCAGCTTTCTGTTACTATAACACACATCTGAGATAATCAACTTATAAAAAGAAAAGGTTTATTTTGGCTCACCATTGTAGAGGTTTCAGTCCATGATTAGTTTGTCCTGTTTCTTTTAGGCTTGAAGTGAGGCAGCACAAAGTGTGTGAGGCAGAGCAAAACTGTACAACTCATGACTAGAAAGTAAAAGGGAAAGAAGAGACAAATCCACAATTCCCTTTGAGGGTATTCCTCCCAATGACCAAATGTCTCTTAATAGGCCCCACTTCTTAAATTTTCCATGACCTTCCACTAGGACCACATTGGGGGCCAAACCTTTACCACGCAGACCTTTCCTGGAATCCATAGCAAAAGTTCTGTAAAGCATTTCTCTGTTTATAATCTTGGATGCCTTCAACTCACTCTCCATGATGATCTTTTAAAATTATAAATCAGACCAGGGTACAGACCTATTCTGAGTCCTTAGAACAGCTGAACCCCTTCCCATTACCTATAAGTTCTCGTAGGCACTGGTACTCACCTGTGACCTCATTCCCTAATCCAGCACTCTCCCCTTTGCTGACTATACTCCAGCCATGCTGGTTTTCTTCTAGTTTCTCTTAATTCTCTAGAATTTGAGAACTACCATTCTCATTGTTTCCTTTGTCTAGAGTGTTTTTCTCCTAGATATTTATTGTCTAACTTTTCCCTATCATTTTGATCTGTCATATGCTCAAAGGGGTCTTCCCTGATCACTATTTAATGCCAACCGTTAGTTATTGAGCTAACCTAAATAATTTACTTTATGTCACTTATTATTACCTGAAATGATCTCATTGATCTTCTTGCTTGTTATCTGTTTCCTTAGCTAAATTTTAAGTACAATCAGATCTGTGCCTTATTCAACAATGTATTCCTGGGTCCTAAAATAGTACTCAGATATAGTATACACCAGGAGCCTATCTACAGAATGACTGATTGAATGAATGAATGAGTGGCTGGATCTTGTCATGGTATAGGAGTTGTTATGAGAAGTACATAAGATTCATACATATAAATTGCTTGGCATGTAATCCAGTGCATAAATATTTAAAAATATTCAATAATAACTCAATGAACTATTAGCTATTTTTTCTATCATGAGATTTTTAGGTCAAGTCACTCTATAGAAAATACAGAAACTTAAAGGTACATACTTGTGAATAACTCATTTTCACAGTAATATGTGGAGCAGAGATAACAATGCACGGAGTTTTTGAAGCCCTTGGGAGATTAATTCTAGGGTGAAAGGATGTCTGAGGCAAAGAAAGTACGTGGGGACATCTTAAGGGAACTGAGTTATGGAGGAAACATTCTTTTCAGTTTTCCCAATAGTAAGTCCTGAATCACTTTCTAAATAAATGCAAATTAATTATTAATCCAATTCTCCAAATATGGCTACAAGAATCCCTTTGCTCATAGAGAGACATCTTTGATGGTGGAAAAGAAGTGGAACAGGACAGGGGCCCAGAGGAGGAGAAACATCTACCTCTGGTGCCACTGGACCCACGGTGTCACTCTCTGAGAGGTTACTTTTAAAATGTCTTTTGTAGCACAGCTTGCAAATGGTCTGGCCATGTCTGCTACTGAGCATACAGTGGTGGGCATGGTGACACTGTTCCCAGATTTTCCTTAGTTATCTTTGAAAATAAGAGCAACGTGAAGCTGGCAGCCACCAGCCATGAGAGCCCCATTTGAGCAAAAAAATCATGTGAAAGGTATGAGAAGGGAAGACATTTTTCTTATTAATTGTCCTGAAGTAGGCCACAGGGAACCATGAAAGGGAGAGTTGGGTTTAGTACAGCATGAAGGCATGCAAAGTTTACTTAGGCATCCACTGAGCCTATGTTGTCACAAAAATAACTGACATGCATTTTACAATTACTCTATCAAAACTCAGGACATGTTAAAATCCCAGTGACAACATAACTAAGTGTTGAGAATGAAACCTCCCTGGCAGAAAGCCTCTGCAGGTGCCTTCTACCACGTAGAGAACCGACTCACAACTGGGTTAGACTGTGTGTCTCTTCAGAAGACATTTTAAAACCTATGTTGGGGGTTTGAGGTGAGATGCTATCTGAACCCTGTAAATCTGAAAATACTGCAGCAACACAGTGGTCCAAGAAGTTACCGTGAAGTTAGTGCAATGGATTCAAGGAAATGTTGCTCTAAAATACAACCAAGTAGGCTGGAAAAGGAAAACCATGTAGTGAAAAGATCAGTCTGTTCACCCAGACAAATGAGGGTTCAGATGGGGCCTGCTGAGTGACTTGGGGAAGAGATGCTGAACTAGCACAGCCGCTGGCATTAAGGAGGCGGGCAGTAAGTGTCTGCTGAATAAAAAGAATTCAGTTGAATGTCAGGGGATCTGTCAAATGGGGATAAAAATTATATCTTCCCTGTCTGATTGTCATGAGCATTAAGTAGCTATCTAGCCTCCTGAACACATGCCCAGTACAATCTGTTATGATTTTCCCTTACCCTCCTAACAATGCCTCCTCAAGATACATCCTTTGACTACTGTGTTCCTCAGGATAACCAGACCCACTGCATTGCCTGCTAGTTAAGTTCTTTCATCTTTTCTTAAGGATTCTTAGGGTGGAAGAGCACAGGTGATTGATTTCTATCACTACCCTTCAGTGTTTACTGAAGACCTTGCCTGATCTCATGGGTATCTTTCTTTTAGTGTTTCCTGTGCTCATATGTTAACTGAATACAGCTAGGTACATAAGAACTTAACTGTAGGGTAACTCTATCCTAGTATACAAGAAATTAATGCTATATGTCTCCTCAGAGCTACAGATTTGTCCAAAATACATTTTACTTGATGTTTCTCTGGGGTTTTTAAAAGTAAAAAATAAGTCTGATACAAAGGGAATTTTGGAAAACCCAGGTATCTGGATGGGAATTCAGATGTGATGGTGATCTGGTTGTACTCTCTGGCAGCCTTTTGAACCTCAGTACTGATTCAGCGAAAACCCAGGTATCTGGGTGGGAATTCAGATGTGATGGTGATCTGGTTGTACTCTCTGTCACCCTTTGGAAACTCAGTACAGACTCAGTGTATTGGTCCAATCAAGAGAATTATTTTTTCTAACTTTATCCTTCACAAACCTGGGAGATTGAACAAAAAGAAGGTCAGAAGTTCATTTCAATTCAACTCAGTAAATATATACTGAAAACCTACTCAGGGTCAGGAATTTCAGATACAAAAGTAGGTAAGATGAGGTCCCAGCTTCCAAGAATCTCACTTTCCAGTGGGTGAGACCACGACATAAACAGGTTATTTCACTGTGATGCAACAAACATCAGAACATAGGTGTTTGCTCATTACTTTGGGAGCCTGGAAAGACCACTTAGTCCAGCCTTCATACAAAAAGAGACTTAATGGAAGGAAGCAAGAAAAAAGTTAAGTTTGGAAGATTCTGTGGCTGGAAGGCATATTCTTCTCAGCCTGGATCAGGAACAGGAGCAGTTTAGATAGACAGGGAAGATGACCGTTGTGGGGGCTTTGAAAAGGGAAAGCACCATGGGTATGCTTGGACTGGGGCCCTTGGACAGAAGTGCTCTATTTATGCCTCACTTTGTATCCACAGCCCTCTTTTACCTTGTTAAACTCCTAACTTATATCCAGGCTCCAATCTCATCTCCCTTGAACCAGCATGGACACTACCTCACTGAGCATCTTAAGTGACATTTGGCCCTCTCTCTTGCCTACTGAAAATATCTCAGTGAATATCTATTGTCCATAGAATAAAGTCCTAGCTCCCAAGTATTTCTGTCCAGGAACTGGCCACTGTCCTCTTTTCCAGTTTCATTTCTAAACCACTTGTCTTTTCCATCATATAATCCTATTGGAGCCACATGTCCCCCACCTCCTGACCTTTATACATGCTGCTCCATCTGCCCCACTTCTCTCTCTCCTATCTGCATCTACATCCCGCTGAAGCCTCAGCTGTGCCATGCTTCCTGGGAGAAGACTTTGATGACAGGTGTCCCCAAGTGAGCCGTGCCCAATGCCTCCACCTCAGTTTTCAATTTGGCTTAAATGCCCTGTCTTCTCTGTACCTACAAGTTTTAGTTCTCCGTTTTGTTGTCTATGACTGGCACTAGGGATACAACATCTGCCTCTACCTCCTCACCCCGCCCCCAGCAGCAGGGTTTTGCCTATTGTTATGTTTAAGCACTAGGTGTTCCCTGGAAACTAGCTGGTTAGCATATCCTCAGTCTGCTTCCCCACACCCACTTTCCACCTCTCTTAGCTTTGTGCCTTGGTCTAGATGTGCATGCCTATGGGAGGCCCTTGCTACAGGATGGAAGGTAAGAGGAGAACAAGGCCTTGCGAAAATGAGCCAAGTTGACACAAACTAGCTGTGCCCCCCTCTTTAAGGTCATGGTTCCTCCCAGGAGGCCTTCTCCATACAACTTTTCTTTCTGGGATGTAGTGACCTCTTTTTATTTTCAAGCCTGGGAATGGCAATGACTCCCCACTACCATGTTCTCACCCAGGCCATACAATCGTACAAATTTCTCTTTTTTAAGCTCTGTGTGAATTACTTTATTTAAATGTACCACATTTACTGACATACCAGCCCAGAGAAGTAACTTGTTAGACATTTTGAAGGGAAAGAACACATGAATGAGTGAAGAACAGCAACTGAGCAGGCTTACTGAGCAGGCTTCTCTACCAACCTTTTACCTTTGTCCTCATTTACTGTATGTAGTTGGTACTTTCATTGTTCTTTACCATCTCTATTGAGACTGATCTTTACTATCTCTACTGAGGAAATTTATCAAAATGGCATTGAGAGGAGATCACAAGTTGTGACCTCCTAGAAGAAAGGGCAGGAAAGAAAAGGAAAGGTTCCAACCTTAAATTCACACCCGGTGCCTGAGTAAATACAACTCTTATGTGGCTCCCCCAGAGCAGGTGGGCCTAGTAGGAAACTTCTGAGAAAGGCAAAGCTCTGAGCCTGGAGATTGAAGGAGAAAAGAAGAGAGGATTCACTTTACCGAAAGACTCCAGTGCTGAGCTCATACCTGTAATCCCAGCGACTCCAGAGGCTGAGGTGGGAGCATCCCAAATTTGAGGTCAGTCTCAGCAGTTTAGCAATACTCTGTCTCAAAGCAAATAAACAAATGAATAAATAAAACCATAAATTCAGTGCTAAGCAAAGCTGGCAAAGAATTAAATTGACTGTAAAACAGTCACCAGGACTCCTGCTCAACCTTTCAGAAGATGAATGCTTCTGACGTGGCGGAGTGTGATTTGGTTTTTCAATTCCAATGTCTCTTAAGCTATGAAAACCCAGAGTCAGTCACATGGTCAGCCTCCCTCACTCACAGGAGACGCACTGGATGATGTTTGAGGGTCTCAGACAAAGGAGAAAGTTCAGACTAAGCCTAGTTCTTCTCTTCTCCTGAACCTGCTCCGACTCTGTGTTTCCTTAAACACATCCTGCATGCGCAGGATGCTGGGTTTTCCCTTCCCCTGATGCAAAGACAGGAAGGAGGAAGCAGAACAAGAAAGGAAAGAAAAGAGCAAGCGTTAACCATCAACAGGTTTGCAACTCAAGATATCATTATAATTCCACCCAAAGCTCCTTATTTGTGACGTGACTTTTTATCCATTAAAAGGTAATTGATATTGCTAATTGTGAATATGAAAGCATATTGTCAGTTTGTCTACCACAATTGACTTACCATTGTTTATTTCAAATCGCCCTTACCAGCTTTTTTACAAAGGAGTTTTCAACACCATCCTGTGCCCTTTGAACCTTAAACCTCTCAGCTTGAACATGCTTGAAATACACACACAGACACTATAAAAAGGATCTAGTCAGGGATCCAAGTGATATTTGGAATTCCGGCCCACTGAGAAATGTTTACACCTCCTTCACTTGACTAGAAAGCAGCTGAAGGGAATTCACTCTGAACAGTAATTGCATGTTTTGTAAAAGCTATCAAAAGTTACACACAGATGCATTTTACAAAGGCCTGGAGCGGTGTTCACACTTCTTGGCAGGTGTGTGAGCCTGTGGCTCTAACATACCAGGAACAAGAGCCACAAAGGTGGCTCAGGTGGTCTCGAACATGTCTCTATTAGATGATTTTAAACATTCCCTCCACATCTGTATGGCTTGGCAGTCAGCTGCAAATGTGTTTCTGTCATTGGAGGTCTTCAAGAGCTGCCATCTTCCAGCAAGCCGTAATGAATCCCACAGTCAGACATTGCATGGTGTGCAATCTTTGGAACACCTGCACTCTTCAAATCCTGCCTTTGACTTATGTGGTGGCATGTGTTTGCCACTTCACTGGCATTGCGTTTTACAAACCATGTGTCACTGTGACCTGGAAAGATTCAATAGGGAAACCAAAAGAAAAAAAAATCCATTAAAGCAACCTCAGCTTAACATGGACCATCAAGAACCTCCTCAGTCCCACAGTAATGGGAGGAGCCCACTTAACAGTGGAGGAAAACTAGGCCTGCATTTGAATATTACTTTAGCTGGAAAACACTATTTCGTTACATTAATGTCTGCACTAATTATTATAATAACCCAGAGTTTACACTAGTAACAAATCAATTGTAATGAGCTGAACAAAAGAATCTAGGTGGAATTCTTCCCTATAAATATGCTCCTGTCAGTGCAGTCAAAACACAGTGCCAACACACTGCCAGCGTCAGCGAACATGCTTTGTAAACCCAGGATGTCCTTTTAATCTCTTAATCGGCCATTTACATAGGAAATGAGACAAAAAGCTAAGTTTCTGTCCACCTGCGTTTTTGAAGGATAGCTATGCTAACAGCTGTCACAGGTTGTCAGTATTTCCCAAAGTGTCTGAATCTAAGGAGGTAAAGAAGTGAAGAGTTTGAATGTCACAGAAGGGACCTGAAGTTGAATCTTACAATATAAACAACAAAAACAACAAATTGTGGTGCCTAATGTAGTGTAACTTATGCAGTTTCTTTTAACCAATGTGGCTAGTTGTCTTAAAAGTTAATCAATACCTGTTTTAAAAATAGTATTCTAACTGATATACTTCAGCATGAAGAAATATTTTTCATTCTAAACAACTCTACAAAAGTTGTATAGAGTTGACTTTGAAAGTTTTCTGTGTAGGAGATTAAATTGTTCAAGTTGCTTTTATACATTCCTATTATTTGTCCTCATAACCCAGGAAGCAGATAGGAGAGGTAATAGTTTGCTTAAGGTTAAATGATTTCCTGAAGGTCAGATAATAATTAGTAGTTGAACTATTTCTAGAACCCAGGTCTCTGTGCAGTTTGTTTATGACAACACATTTTCTCTGGTAGGTTATTTATTGGTCAGATCATTGATGGTGCTTGATTATAAGTGCTGAGAGAAGCCTAGGGAAAAAAAATTATTCTATATTTAGGTTGTTGGCATGTTTCTCTCCATACAAACACATCTTTAGAGTTTCTCAGAAATGAACAGAGTTCCTTTCGTTTGGTTAACAGAAAATAACTAGTAGGTAATAGAAGAGAAAGAAATATTATTTTAGTTTGGGACCATTAAATATAAGCATCTAAAGGCTTGCTTGTGTATGTGTGTGTGTGTGTGTGTTTGAGAGAGAGAGAGAGAGAGAGAGAGAGAGAGAAAGAAAGTAAGAGTCTTAAGAGATTGCAAAATAACACATTACAGCCCATAATATGATGTAGTGCTTTATATACATTCTGAAGCATCCAGACGCCATAGGTCAATCAAAGTCAGGATGGCTGAAATGTGTGTTAAAGTGTAGGAAATTAAAATATTATGCCTAACACTGTATAATGCATCACGGAAAAATTCTTGTAAGTATAAATTAGCTTTACTGTTGAGTATAAAATCTTCCTTTTGGTTATTTATGAAGCTTCATTTTGAAGATTGCCTTCACTGACTAACAAGCAAATCAGAACTTGTCATGTGCAAATCTTGTGAAGATTGCAAGGCCAGTATATAATTAGCCTCAAAAGAGTGTGACCAAATTGGGTAAAAAATAAAAACACTACAAAAAGGAAATAAGAAGACCAAAAAGAGGTCAGGGTGTGGTCAAACCATGGGAACCCTTTAACTTTATATTTCCTGACATGGTTATGTTCAAAGTCTCTAGAAAAAGTGAAATTATGTAACAGATATTCCTATGCTGCTATTCAAAGGGCTGCTATTGTTCCTAGATCAAAGAATCTGGTGATGAAGAGAAGTTTATACAGCTCTGAGTATGAAAAATATTCAAATAGGGAACAACAAAAAGAGAACTGGCAGGAGGGGAGGAGGAAGGGCTGGAACACCCGCTGCCCCCGAATGAATCCTCAATATGTGCTGAATGGATGAGGCCAGGCTGTGGGGACTCCTTCCTTTAGATGGTATCATTAAGCTCAGCTTTCCTTCTGATGCCTGCACATCCCCAATTCACTTTTTTACTGTAAAGATCAGAAGTAAGTTTCCACAGTTACACTTTACCCTTTGGCTAATGGAAGTATGGAATGCCCTGACGTCATTTTTTTAATTTCCTGTAAGGTACACACTGCCCTCTCTCACCAGAGAGTCCTGCTTTCAAGGTCAGATGATCCTTGGGAGAAAATTCCCAACTAATTGTTGATGTCTAAAACCTTTTTCCATGTCAGTCTCCAGAGATAGGATTCTGGTGCCCATGGGGACCATTACTAAACAGGTCTGTCAAGACTTTAGTTAATGAACCCTGTTGAGATCATCCCCCAACAGGGTGGGGTGCAAGCAGACCCTGGGTGTGAAGGTTTCAAGGGGGAAAACCCAGGAAGTGGCCAGATGACTCAGTGGTGGCACTTTGTTGAGTCAGCCCTAAGAATGTTTCAATGTGTAATGGCAGACAAGTTTCCAGAGAGTTTATTCATGCCCATTGTCCAGAAGGCGCTTATTAGATCCCAGCACCTCTTCCTCCTTTTTTTTTTAATATATTTGTGCCATCTAATTGTGGAATATGTGCCTCCACAGTCACAGTTCCATCCCAGCCTGGTTACCTGCAGGAGTGAGCTACTCTGTGGAAATAAAGTGATCCTCAGGCTTCCTTCCTTATATATAAATGTGCAATTATTCAACAAGTACTTATCCAGCACCTAGAATGCTTCATAAGGATCAGGAATTCTTTGGCTTACTACTTTATGTAGGAGGCAATCTGCAACTCATATTCTTCTGAAAATGTTTTCCATTTTCATATGCCTTCCTTGATTGAGTTTTTGTCAGAGAGAAGCATTGTTAAAGGAAAGTCTTAAGCTTTTCACTTGAGCCAAGTGAGTTTCAGTGTGAGTCACAGAGAGTAGAGGAGATGCAGTGGAGAAAAGTGAGTGAGTCCTCCTGGTAGTAGAGCACATGGTGCATCTCCCAGGATTGTGCAGACATCAAAGGACCACCAGGAGGGGTGCAGAGGACCAGATCTCTTTGCTATGTGTACTTGTCAACATTATAAATTGCTGAAATTAAGACAGCCAATTTCCCTAACATCTATATTACTTATTGGTATGAATAAGATCTCTTGGTGGTCTTTGTGTCCAGGAAATCTTTCTGGACAGGAAGAAAAAATGCTCTTTAAAAATTTCTACTTTTATAGTAAGAGTATTATTTCAGTGAAATATAGGCCAGAATTCAAAAAGTCTAACCTCTAGTTTTAAACTCAACAATTATACCTTAAACCAAATACCCTGAGAACTTTTTTTTTCCTGTCTTTTTTTTTTTTCAGGGCTGGGCGCTGAACCCACAGCATTGTGTATGCTAGGTAAACCCTCTGTCACTTAGCCACGTCTCCAGCCCTCCCCGGGAACAATTTCATAGACAGAGTAATTAGTCTCCAGAGCTGTCTACATCCTCAACCTCAGAACCTGTGGGCATCTTACTTTAGCAACAGAGACTCAGCAGATGAGATTGAGGTAAGGATCTTCAGACAGGGAAATTATTCTGGATTTCCTGGGTGGGCCCAATAGAATCACAAGGGTTCTTATAAGAGAGAGACAGGAGGATCAGCGTCAGAAAAAAAAAGAGAGATAGAACAAGGAATCTGAGGTTGGGGGATATGTGAAGATTGGGGAAGGGCCCATGAGCCAAGGAAAGCAGCAGATTTCTTTAAGCATAAAAATGTCAAGGAAAATCTTTCCCTAGAAGCCTCCAGAAGGAATGCAACTCTGCTGACACCTTAATTTTAGTCCAATAAGGGTCAGAGGTGCTTTTCTTAAAAGAGCATGTTCTATTGGAGAGCAAACACTGGAGAGCAAAAGTTTGAAATGGATGGAACAAGAACTTAGTTGGTGAATAATTCTGTAACATGTAAAATTATAAATAAAAAATTGTTATTCTTAATACTTAGTCATAACAGAAGTATACTTGAAAGAAATATATTTCATAATGCTACTAAAACAAGTGCAAATGCTCTATATATTCTTTCTTTTTTGATATAAATTTCTTAGGCAGAATTTGTCAGAATTCCCATCTATATGGCAAAAATCTATAACAACACTACTTAATGCAAGTATGTCTGTGTGTAAAGTCACTGATGTTTTGTACATCTCAACTCTCAACTAAAAAAAAAAAAATCAATCAAGCACCAACCATGGTGTCACATGCCTGTAATCCCAGTGACTCTGGAGGCTGAGACAGGAGGATTCCAAGTTCAAGATCAGCCTCAATAATTTATTGAGGCCCTTTACCAACTTAGTGAGACCCTGTTTCAAAATAAAATAGAGCTGAGATGTGACTCAATGATTAAGTGCCTCTTGGTTCAATCCCTGGTACA
>NW_026000169.1:11711798-11907441 GCF_001458135.2 Marmota marmota marmota
TATATATATATATATATATATATATATATATATATATATATATATATATATATATATTTCTTTTTTTTAAAATAGCCACTGCAAAAGGCTTAAGCTTTAGGTCCCATGGAACCTGAATGTAGATCTTTCTACATTGCAGCAGGCTTGTAAATAGAAAGAGCTCAGGCACTTAATCAAGGAAAGCTTACAGTGAACACTGCATCACCAACCAAGAAACCAGAGCTGTGGAATCTGATGGAGAAGGGCCACTGCTCCTGAATGAAGCTGGTTCTTTTCTGTTCAGTTTGCTTCTGGAGTTGACCAAAGCTAATTGGGTTGGAATATGGGTTTTAATGTCAGGAGAAAATAATTTTTATCAGATCCTTGATTTGGAACTTTGAATGCTTTCCTGGCATCTGTTTGTGCCTCTGTTCCCTTATCCATATACTGCAGTGTTGGAGACAAAGTCTAGAGTCAGTCTGCCTGGGGTCAGACCTTGGTTTTGCCACTTCCTGTGTGACCTAGGGGCTAGCCCCTTAACCTTGCTAAGCTTCAATTTCTTCATCTTTCACTAGAATAAATAATTTTTACCTCATTGGTTTTTTTGTGAGTATTAAATGACATAATGCATGCAAAGTGCTCAGCAGAACACTGGGAAAATAGTAAATACTCAATAAATGTTATTTAATATTTTTCTATGTAAACAAGCAAAATATTCCATATTAAACCTGACACCTATCTTTCCCAGAGCCATGGTATAAGGAAAAATAGGTAGAATCGGAAGAAAAAATAAGACTATAATTGAAAAGTGCCATGTTCATAAGCATGGAATGTAAGGGTGGGAGTTAGCAATGTCTGAAAACACTCATCTATTTGTTTCAATTCATGGGACCCCCTTATATGTGTATTTACCTGCCAGAGAGCAGGGACAGCACAGGCAGGGGAAGAGCCTGAATGGTGAGCAGCAGCTGGTGTGACTAGGATGCAAAACCTTTTCCTGATGCCCCTTTTAGGTCATCCATTTAGATGTCCTGGGCTTCACCTCCATGGACCTATCACTAAAGGACAGTAACAAGGAAACTGACTTATCACCCAGTGTGGTGCTGAGCCTCAGGACAGGTGCAGGATCCTGGCCCCTTCTCCTCTATTCCACCCGTGTTGGCCCAGAAACCTCCACATATCATCCCATACTTCAGTCTCAAATATGCCATGACCTTTTCAGAACTGTGGACAAAATATGAAGTTGCCACATGGGTTAAAAAGGAAATGGTCCAAAAGGAAGAGATTTATGGTTGGGGGCAAAGAGGAAGATCTACAGGGATAGTGAGATTTCCTACCCTTGCTAGGAATGAGACTATAAACTAATATTCTATCTCATAAGTCTAATCATGTTGTTTTGTTCCTAAAAGTAGCATTTCTGAAAACAGGTCACTTGAAATTCAAAACACAGTTTGAACTAAAAACAGAAATGTGTTCTCAGTGCTGAGTGTTTGTACATATATGCATAATGATCAACTCATTCATAGGATGACTTCATTTACTCCTGCAATAATCTTTCAGTGAGGAATTGCAAGCTTTGTGTCCACTTAGTGTCCACCATATATTTATATAATAGAAAACTAACACTCTAAGGTATAAAAGGAGTTGCCTTGAATTACCCAGAAGAGATCAGTATCTCATCGTCCCACAAAGAACATACAGATACCTATCAATAACCCTGAGAATATAGGGGTGCCCATGTATATGTATGTAGCAGGTACATAAGCATATGGAATTAAGGGAATAGAGGGAAGTGAAAGTGATAAAGTAATATATTTTTCTTCCCTTGTTATTTCTCTTCTACCTCTCCCTGGTTAGAGAATCAACTCTTTAAAGAAAAATAAAATAAATAAAAAACAGCAACTGGGTAACGGCAGCAGCAGATGTATCCATTTGTTTAGAACCACAGCAGTAGGCTGGGGGTATAGCTCAGCTGGTAGAGTGCTTGCCTTTCATGCACAAGGCCCTGGGTTCAATCCCCAGCATCACAAGGGAAAAAAAGAACTATAGCAGTTTAAAGCATCAGATTCTGTTTTCTCCAAAACACTCAAGGAATATTTGCCCATCCTCTTCCTTTTCTGACACCCACTAAAAGTTTAAAACCTAGAAAAATCCATCCGATAGAAATCACTTGAGCTGTCCCTCTGGTGAAACCTTTCATAAAAGAGACTTACACTATCCATTGTAGAGATCTCAGATACCCTAAAATTTAGTACATTCCAAGGTAGACACTATATCCTGGGGCCTTATCACAAAAGCAGAACTAGTATCAAGAAAATATAGGATGCTCAAAACTTTTACTATCTGTCCTCTTAGACATCCTGAGGTCAAGACTTCATAAACCTTATGAGAAGGAACACGGATCTCTGTGAAAAACAAATCTGAATTACACTGTGCATATATTGTCTGTTAATTTTATTTCAAGATTCATCTCAATTAAAACTGTTGAGATATTTCCCCCCTAAAAATTAGTCCAGTAAAATCAATGTTTTCCTTCCTCAGTGCCCATTACACAGGAAATTGCACTTTGGTCTCATTTTCAGCCTCAAGTTCTTGCTTCCTGTACAAGCATATCTTAGGTTCTTCTGCCTCTGGGGCATTGTTTCTGCTGTTCTCTCTACCCTCATGTGGTTCCAGGTAAATTTCCCTTCTTTCACAAACTCCTCTGTAGCTTCCTGTGAAGAAGCTTGCCTTAGCTCCCGTCTCTCTATAAGTAAGACTGTGGTGCTACACATTAAAACAATGTCGACCCACGCCCCCCAGTTCCTATGTTGAAATGCTAACTGCCAGAGTGATAGTTCCCTAAGAATGAGATTAGTGTCCTTACAATTACAGGCCCCAGAGAGACCGCTTGTCCCCTTCACTATGTAGACCATGTAAGGGCACAGGAGGCATCGTCCCTGCATAGGAAGTAGGACCTCACCAGACACCCTCTGCCTTAATCTTGTATGTGTCAGCCTCCAGAACTATGAGAAATAAACTTCTGTTTTTTAAAAGCCACTCAGCTTATGGAATTTTTCCTTAGCAGCCAAACATACTAAGACAAATAGTGATGCACTCCCACCCTGGAGCCTTTGCCTGTCCCTTCCTTGCTGCAAAGCCACACACCATGTGGCTCACTTTTGCACCATTGGGTTTTTCACAAAGTCTCCCTTCTTACAAAGGCCTTGTCTCACTTCACAAAATAAAAGGATCGTCTTCTCCAACCCTCCCTTATCAATCCCAAGTGTCTTCCTGATCTGCTTCCTTTTTTTCCTCCCTCCTTAGCATATGTCATTATCAACCACTGTTTGTATTTCCTTCATTTGACTTATTTACCTAGTTTATTGTGTGTCTACTCTGATGTAAGATTTGGGGCCACTTTATTCTCCCTGCACCATCTACAACACCTGGCATACTATAAACTCTCCATGAATATTTGGTAATGAATGAGTGAGGGAGTGACTACTTGCTATCGCTGTTTGGTGCTTCTGCACTCAACTATATTCTGCCCATCCTCATATCTTCTTCAGTACATAGCACAGTGCTGGGTACAGAGGGAGGATTGAAAAATGACTTACTGAGTGAAAGAGGAAAGGCTAAACTGAACTAGCTAGCCATGCCTTTCTTAGAATTGATATAGAATGGAAATTCTATCCGAATCCATGACATATTTTTTTAAATGTCATGAAATAATAGGACTTCCTGGACAATGGAAGACAAGCAAGTAGATTTGATATAAAGTTTCCCTAAACTGTTCTGATACTACTGAGCACTGCCCCCCTGCACACACAGGGCAATTCATGAAATGTCACAGCAAATATTTATTGGGTACCTAATATTCATCAGGCATTAGGATAACTAAGCTTTATACAAAGCCAAATAATTTAAATTCAGCTCCAAAATGTACTGGAACGATAGAAAACACTACAGTTCTACTTGAATATCGCTTTGAAAAATACATCTCTCTAGAAATTCCAGTCCTGTCCTTGGGCTGCAAAGGAGGAAAAATAAAACCATAAAGTGAAATTCAAAACTTTAATAAAAAGTAGAATCTAAAATATAGCAGCAGATAAAGCAGAAATAACCTTAAATGAAACTGAAATGAACAAGAAGGCCATGCCACCTTGTGGGTACTGCGAGTATTTTATCATCTCAATACCTAACTCTAGAGAAAGAGTGGCCCATCAGAGAGTACGTAATTGGGAAAATTGTCAACATTTTTTATGATGAATAAAATACAAAGCATTTACTTTTATATATTAAAACCATTGGAAGCATTTTTAAAAATCAAAATACAATACATTTGCAACTACTATGATAAAATAACTCGACTGAAAGGTGTAAGCAAAAATGATTTTCATCATAAAGAAATTGAACATCTACTAAACATAAGCCTGCATTCTTTCCATTTATTTTGTCTTACTAAAAGGTATAGATTGTTGCCCAAAAAAGCACTCTGACAATAGGTAAAATCAACAATACATATACTCTAATGTTATGTCCTTAAGAATAATCAGAAAATGTAATGCCTTTATAAACTTGTACCAGCCCACAGCTTAAAATTTCATTAGACTAAATGTATTATATTATGTGATGATAAACATGGTTTTCCAGAAAAACAAAAAATAATATCCATGAGGTTACAGAATGTCTCTGTTACTTACAGATAAGCCTATTATTTTGTTCAAACAAGGAATTGGAGTTTGAAGGGGGAAAGTGTGTGCAGGCTAATAAGCATATGAAGCAACATAGGGCTTTCTATAAGACAGAAAATACAATTAATTTTTCTTATAAAGAATTGTCCCTTGCCTCAGATTAAAATCCTAGATCATAAAGTTTAATACTGGAAAGTAACTTAAAAACTTAAACGAGGCAGAGGGACCCCAAGTTTTCCAAAAGGTGTTTGTGATACTCTGTTCCTAAAAGATATTAAAATGTACTCCCAGGAAAACCTTTTTGGAAAATACTGAAGTTAAGCCAGGACTTAAACTGCAGATCCTTTCACAGTATTTAATATGTATGTGTACATTTGGAGGACAGAGTATAGAACACTTCCCAATTCATTTCATCACAAAAATTAATGGTACTATTGCAGATAATTTTACAAGTGTAAAGTACAAATTTTGGGAATTCTTATCTAAACTGATTTCTTATTTTATAAAGAAGGAATTGATACCATATTGGTATGAAACCTGCTCAACCCAACAAAATTACATAATGGCATAGAAAGAACTAGATTTCAGTTTTTCCTTGTTCCTAAATTCAGTGATTTGTTCTTTGCATGATGTCAAACTACATTTATTCTTTCCAAATTGTCATAATTCAAAATTACTACTCTGATAAAGCATGTTAAGAAAACAACGTCCACTAAAAATCTTTTTCACCACTTTATGATGTGTTTTATGTAATCATTGCCCAAAAGTCCAACATCTTCAATGCAGCCCCACCCCTACAGATAAGACTTCTCAAATGGCATCTTTGTGGTTTCCTCAAAGTGAGACCACTAGATAAGAATAGCAACACAAATTAGTAGATTAACTATAGTGTTTCTGCCTCTGTTGAGTTCAAACCCAGATGTGTAGTCAAATTTGTTGGCTTTAAAAATGTTCATTTTGAGAAAGTGTCCTTGACTATAAATGAAATGATTCAAATATTCAGGGAGAGATTTTCATGGTTATTCAATGATGTGATAAACCAATGCATTTACCAAAAATAGGTACTTGCTCATATGCTCTAGTTCTGACTTTCATGTGAAGGAGTGGGTAGAAGGAGAGGAAGTGGGACCGTGGGGTTGAGTGCAGGGAAAGTGTATTGATCTCAGGGTCATGGAGCAAAGGGGTGGGTAATTCCATAATGTATCCACAGTTCCTTAGACATTGAGACATTGGCCTGGAAACCCAAAGCTAATCCATAAACAGCTCCAAAATGTTTGAGAAGAGGAAAACAGTGGCTTTCCAATACACTAGAATCCTATTGTGGTGCAGACAGTCATTCATTCAGTTGTACCTAATAGAGCAAGCTTTATTGCTTCATAAGATAGACTGACACATTGTCCTTTAGTAATTAAAAAAAAAGTGCTCTGAATTTGACAAATTATTTAAAGAAGTTATGATACAGAAGCCTAAGTATTCAGAATTATGACCTCAATGTAAGACCTAAGTACACCCATTTTCAGGATAGACTCCCATCCACTAATGCTGAATATTCCTCTGAAATATACTTTTCTCTGTAAGTTTAACCTAAGGAAATTTAAGATTATATTGCCAACACTACTGGAGCTTCTTTGCTTTTTGAACAAAATAAAAAAGGAAATTTAAGACTCTTATTTTGACAACTAGGGCCCAGAAACCTTGCTGTTGATGAATCTATTGTGGTTTTGTTTTATTTTAAAGTGTTTGCAATTGTCATCTTAATAGAATGCATTAACTATATGATTGCTCAGTTTTCAGAGTAAAATTTCAAGCTTCTGCCAACCCAACTTTTAATAAAAAATAATGCAGAAAGAAATAGAAATAAGAAATACTGAATATTAAATCTTTCTTCAGCCCACTGCCTGATTCTCTTAAGGTCTGTGAAGATATTTTTAGGCTTTGAGCACATATAAAATTCCATGGCTGTTTTAATATACATACGGGCTTGAAACAGATGAAAGCTTCCATCTGAATGGTATAGATTCCCACTCCCACACACAGTACTCAGACAAAACACATGAAACTAAGTTTAACTATTCCAGATTAAAAAAAAAAAAAAAAAGCTAATTCAATCCTGCCAGGATTTGAAGCTGAAATTCTAAGGATTTTTTGATTTTGCAAATCTGTTCTTTGGCTTTGAACACACTCTCCTGTCAAGCTCTGTCGCATGGAATCACATCCCAGGACTTGTCTGGTGTCGCTAGAAGGACGCGTCATTATTCCACAAGGATGTAATCATGGGGGTCATGCTAAACAACAGAATATCAAATGCATGGGCAGAGAAATTGTTCATTGGCATAAAAAGGCAAGGTCTTTAAGGGAGGACTAATTTCTGTTCCTGAATCAGTGAATAATCTGTGAACTAAGGGAAACCATGACCACGAAGAGTAAGGTCATTCTATCCATATATAGCCAATACACTCAGCAAGAAGGGGACAGACTGATTGAGACCTTATTATGTGCTTTGTGCATCGTGTAAAGTTTTCTCCGACACTCTAATTTTATCCTAACAAAGTTTATAAATTTGTTCACACGTGATTTTTCTATCTTCTGTTTTACAGAGTAAAAATCTAAGGCTCGGGGTTAGTTAAAGGCTTGGTCCAAGTTTACAAGGTAACTAGGAATGCCAAAATTTGAAAGGCACAAAGTCAGTTAGTGCTATAAGACTAATTCAGTTTACCCAAGCATTGTGAAAACAACCTATGATTAATGGAACCAGAGTAGGCATAAAATCTACTTATATGTCAAAAAACAAATTATTATTCCATACTAAGTCATTATCCAAATCTTGTGTGACTTTCCCAGATGCTGGGAAGATGCATCTGAATGGAAACTGTCTGTACGTGATGTCTCAGGATAAGGAGAGAGGTGTTGCTGCTTTTTATTAGTAAGAAAATATCCTATCATGTTTCTAAATAGGAAAATAAAGCTGTCAGATTTGGTTCTGTAGTCCAAATTCAATAGCTCCAATGCAAAATATCTACTTACTCTACTTGTGTTGTAAAGTGCAATGGTTTTTCCAATATAATGGCTATACTAAAACTAGTTGAATCCAGATCTATTAACTAATTATTATTGCCTCCCTCATTGGTAAGAGTGGTATGATAGTTTATAAGAATATGTTTTGTGAAGAAACCTCAGTGTGAATGTTCTATAAACCTATAATCTCAATATAACATTTAGTAAACTACTAAATATATTGTTTATTGAAATTTACTTTGTATTATGAAAAAAATCAAAACTTTCATTAATATTTTCAAAGCTGGTTTTTCTGTATTATTGTTTTCAACTGAGCCTTTACAGTCATGAAATAAGGGCTGCCTTGCAGGTGTAGGTAAACAATTCTCTATGGGGCTGTTATATTTTTGTACATCTTGAAAGAAAATCATTGACCTTTCTTCCACACCACCTTTTCAAGGAAGTTTGTATCACAAAGTCTTGGAATGTAGAGACAGTGTCTCTCTTGAGCAAAGAACAAGTTTGCTTATAGTTTTGGATGGTGAAAATAATGTCTCTCTCTGGAACAAAGAGCAGGTATGCTTACTGATAATTATACAATATTTTGGTTCCCTAAACACAGAATTTACTTACTATGTGTGCAGGACTCATCTGGCTCTCTTCACATCACTCAATGAAAATTGGAGCTTAAGGAAGAGGCCCAAAATGGTGATCCTTTGATTATTTCTATTGCCATGAATAATAATAAATTGTTCTTTGTCTCTGACCCAGGAGTCTTGTATCTTCTATCAGCACCTATGAAACTGTAACGGTCTAATTTTTTAGCTTGAAAGTAGAGTAAAATCTCAGACCCTTCATAATTCTTAACACCAAACAAATGTATGACTTCCTGTAAGAATTTAAGAATTTACATAAATACATTCTTTATGTATGTGTTTTCAACTATTGTTGTTTCTTGAAAAAAATATGTAGGTAGAAAGAAAAAACATTTCATGGAAGTAAGTAAAATGGGAAAGGGGTAAATGATAATGAGACATAGCTTATTTAGCCATCACTATTCTATTCCATCTTGTTTTGGCATCCAGAATGAAGTATACAGCAGGATATGTTGCATCAGTTAGTATTTCACTACTATAATGAAATACCTGAGACAGGCTAACTTTATTTTTTAAAGAGGTTTATTTAACTCACTTTTGGAGATTCAAGGTCTGGTGCCTAAATAGACTCAGTTCTGGTAAGGGGCTGTGTCACATCGGGTTAGATATCAGTGGCATGTAGCTATGGTGGGAGTATATGAAGGAACAATTGAAAATTTGTTGAGACAAGCTGAAAGGCTGGGTGGGGCAAGGCTCAGACTTTTATAGCAACCCTCTCACAATAACTAACTAGTATCTCACAAGAAATATCTCAATCCCTTCTGAGGACACCTACAGACATACCATTAGGCCTCCCTCTTAAATATCTATACTACCTCTCAATATCACCACCCTAGAGACCAATCTTCTGACACAAGAAACTTTGAGGGTACAAGCAACATCCAAACCATTCCAAACAAAAAGAGGGAAATATCCAGAAATGGCATCACAAAAATGATACCAGATAGTCACTAAGGACAACCCCCTGTGCATCCCTAGAGGTCATCAAGAAACCACAGACACAAAGTGACTAATAGGATTATTGGGATCATTGGCTGCAAGTCAGTGCGTCCTCCTGACTCTGAAGATAGGTTGTATACTCAATTTGGACAGGTAAAACATCTTTTATCATTTGAAAGATAAGTCTCAAGAAGCTATGCTTTGACAAAGTAACGGTAGCTCAAATTTTTTGAAATTAAGTATATTATTACAATTGCTAAATTAGTCACTTAAGTTTTTTTTTTCCAGCTGGGTAGAAATAAATAGTATTGCTTAGAGATTTTGAAAAATATTGCTGGAAAAATTAGGCTTATAGATCTGTCAAACAAATCTTATAATTTTTCTACAACTGAGTGGAACAGAAATGTTTCCTTTATATAAAAATTAATGAAAGTCATTAAAATTATATTTTAAACTTACCCCCTCACACACACACATATAAAAACGATGCCTTTCACATAGTAGGCTTTAGTAAATATTTGCTGATTCAAATTTTTAGAAAAAAGCATATGTTAAATTGAATTCTATGTTCAAACTATCTCTCTTTTTTTTTAATTTTTTATTGTTGGCTGTTCAAAACATTACATAGTTCTTGATATATCATATTTCACACTTTGATTCAAGTGGGTTATGAGCTCCCATTTTTACCCCATATACAGATTGCAGAATCACATCAGTTACACATCCATTGATTTACATATTGCCATACTAGTGTCTGTTGTGTTCTGCTGCCTTTCCTATCCTCTACTATCCCCCCTCCCCTCCCCTCCCCTCTTCTCTCTCTGCCCCCTCAAACTATCTCTTAAACACACTTTTTTTTAGAGTTTTGCTCTACAAAATAAAACAACATAAAATTTCCATAATTAATGACTTCTTTGATCTTACATGTTATATTTTGTCATCTTAGTATTGCTTAGCATTGTTCTGGATTTGATGCCTCTACCTTACTTCTTAAATGTAAAATGTAAATACCTATTCAGAGACTGGAAATGTCATATATTGTCCATATAGTAGGGTTCTCTACTCCATTATGTAAAAATAAACTAGTTTAAGAGAACTAAATTGGAAGAAGGGTGGGAAGGTATCAAATATGGCCCTGAAAACCTCTTGGAGCTCAATGACCTTGTTATTACTACTTATCTCTGGAAACCTGTGACTGTGACCATTTATGATGCATAGTAGCATCATTTCCAAAGAAGGGAAACACAAGGGAAGTAACAGTCCTAGAGAGAGAGAGAGAGAGGGTATCAAAGATTGAGAACTTTAGGTAATGCTCTGCTTAGGAAACCCAGTGAATGTCTAGGTCTTGAACTTCATCTTCTGGTAGGTGATCCTCAGTGAAAAAGCCTCATCAAGTTCTCAGTCATGTTGTTTTCTTCTACAGAGAATTCACTACACGTAAACATCCATACAGAGCGTACATATAAATATAAATTTGTGTCAAGAATTACTTCGTTGGGGTAATAAGATATTGAGTGGGGGAGACTTTTCTGTTGTTCAGAATAGCGGCTATAGTTCAAAGCTCAGGGTAAGAGTACAAAGCACCCTTCGGGCTGTAGACAGCCACTAATAAACTTCTGACAGCTGGAGTCAGGTTCATTAGAACAAACAGAACTGACCCTAACACCAATAATCACTACTACAACCCCTCCCCCACAGTCACTCCAAGAAAATGGCTGATTGTGAAAGGAGAGTATGGACAGTCAACCTTGTTGAGAGAGCATTATGGGGGCATCATCTCCTTCCCCTCCTGCTTCCTCCCTACTACTTACAAATTGAAGGAGCTAAACATTAAGAGGAGAGGGAATGAGAACCCAGTACTACACTTTGCTGTCTTCTCCTCTTCAAACTCCTTAAACAAATCTAGAGCACAGTGACAAAGTGAAAGAACTTTGAAATGGACCTGAGGTTTTTAAAATTTTTTAAACAGATATGGGCTAGTTTTGAGTGAGTGACTGGCAGGACACAGTATGCCCAACCTGTTATTAGAGATGAGAAAGGAGGAAGTATTAAGTCCATGTTAGATAAAGCAGAACTGTTTTTTACTTATACTCCAATAATGGAAGACTCCTCAGTTAACTATTATGCTTCACACAGATGAAAAGGTAAATGCTAAGTTTTATGCAAGCCACAAATAATCATTGTACATTAACAAAAGATAAAAATGAAACTTCCAGGTTTCTGAGAAATATGATCAAATGTGCATTTCTCTGCCTGCAACCATGGATATATTTTCCTAAACATTTTCCCCTGTCTACATTATGATGCTAAGAACTAAAAGATCTCCTGGGTTTTCACCCAGTGCCTGGCAAGGGATGTACTCATTTGTGCACGACAGGGTATGGGTGGGCTGCAGGAAACAGAGACCTGTGTATATTTCATGCCTATTCTTTACCAACTAGACATCCTAAATATGTGATTCCTTTTAATCTTCAAATTGTGATAGACAAACAGATAGATACAGGTAGAGTTAATTATTAGAATTAAATGTCAGCAAGTTTCAACTAAAATAGCCCACTATGTTGAATTTATTTTTTTTCAAAGCAAGGATGTTTACTTTTTAAAGTATGACAGTTTGGAGAATATAAGAATTTCCCACTATTATATCCACATAAACCTAAGGCATGTTGCCAGAATCATCTATAAAATCAAGTATAAAACTAGTGTGAAATAAAATCTAAGTTCTTTTTCTTTTTCTTGACAATTTCCACTAGAAAATGATGGGATTGGCGTAAGTCTCTAAGGTACATTCCAACTCCTGCAGTCTAAGATTCTTACATGGTAAAGTGGAAAAGATAAACTAAAAAGCTCAGTTGTTTGTATCAAGCAAATCTGAATTAGCCAGGTCTAAGGTTATATCCACACAATGCCACCTAATCAGTTGAAAAGTGAAGATTTCAGGCCAACTGTAGATTTGCCGTTACAGAGGAGGCAAATGGCCATACAAAAAAAAGAAAACATACTAACAAAAAAACACAAAGTTTTGCAATTAAAACTGTGCTCAGATGTGAACTAAGATCTCTAAGATTTCTCAAGTCCTACAATCTCCTTTCCAATAATAAACTATACCCCAACAATTCCTCTTCCAGGAGTGCTGTGGCTACACATACCAAGTGGAATTTCCTCTGGATTCTTTTCCCAGAGGCTTTTGAACTTCAGCATTTTGAGGTTGCACAATCTTAAATTAACCTCCCTGAATGTTGAGGTCAAACAGACCTTATCTAATTTCTTCTTTTTACAAATCAGGAAACTGAGGCTCACTGGCTTGTTTCTTAGCCTACATCAGCACAAATTCCAGCAACACTGGCTATTACATTTTCATCTCAAGATAATTTCCTTAAAAAAATATTACATGCTCTTTGTTTCTCTTATTATTGGAGCCCAAATTACTAAAACTACCTCAAAAGAAAGAAGTGTTTTTATAAAAACTGGAAATGATGTGTTGTAGTGAAGGAGAAAGATGTGGAAAGAGGAAACATGATAAAAAGAAGGGATTGTTATTTGGTGGTGTTGATAAATTTCTCATCAGGTGATTTGTCATTTGTTGAGCTAAAGGCAATAGAAGCATAATTTCAGGCTCCCCTAGATTTCACATTTGATTTAAAATAAACCAAAGTGGACTTAAAAAAAAATAATATCCTAAAAGGATACTTTGTTCTTTTTTCTCTGAAGTGACTCCAAAATCAACAAAAACAAAAATGAAACCGCTGAAGGATGGGCTGCCTCAATCTGGATTGTTTGGTCACTGCTTCGTTCAATTTAATTTAACTCAACCAACTTTTATTGAGTATGTGATATGTTTAAGGCATGATCACTTTTATTTTCCTGTCCCATGAATGTGTATCTCTGAAGTTATAGAAGTTAGTTGAATGGGAGGTGACAGGTGAATGGAAATTAGAGTTCAAGATTATATTTAGCCTGTCAAAACTACACTTTTTGTACTTTCTGAGGTAGCTAGTTTCAGATGGAGACGTGATGCTGGAAAAGTATCTGGAAAAACTTACTGAATGTCAGTGTGATTACTTATTTCACTTACATTTCATTGAGTTAATGAGTCCCCCCCACCTCAGGGCTCTAGTGGATTAATATTGTATCTGTGTATGTGGGGGAGGGGTGGTTCATTCTCTTGATTGCTTCAGAACTGCGGCTCAAAACTACCTCTAAGCTATTTAAACAAGAGAAGTTACCATCACATCATATTGATATGCACAGAATAATTCTCCCAGAGTCAAATGTAAATGTCCCTACCTTTATAACAGTAGAAACATAAACTTTCCTTCCAGTTATCCCAAATGTTACTAAGATAAAGAACTTTATGTAGTAATCATTGTAACTCTGGATTTACAAACACAAACAACAAAGACCAAACATACCCATGTTAATTTTTGTTTTGTTTTGAGTTTACAAAATTGATGCTAAAAAAGTCTATAACATTTTTTAAATTTATTAACATAGGGGTGCAAAGATTGCTGTGAGATTACTGTGTAAAAGCTTTGAATTCAATTGTTAATTCTCTAGAGAGGTGTTAATATTTGTATAAAATGTTAGATTTGTTTAGCACTTCGTTCCACCTAAGACATTTATAGATATTAGTTAACTAAAGCTTACCACATCATTGAAGTGTAAAAAGACCTAGAAAGTATGACTCTCAATTTAAAGTTGGAGAAAACGAGAATCAGATAGTGATAGCTTATTTGGTCTGAGAATAAGCAGGTGGTATATTTCAGAGATGCCTGGGACTCAAGGACAGGAAGCCACAGAGCTTCTGCCCAGAACCCTATAGCCAATCCATGTATCTAACTCCTTATGTCATTGTTGCAGGTTCAAGGGTTCATATTTGTAGTGAGTGCAGAAGGAGGACACTTTAAAAAACTAGTTCTTAACAGTTCTGGTCCTTTGTAGCTCAGAAGGTGTCAGAAGAACTTTAATTCCAACCTCATTATCAATTTAAACCAAATGAATGAAGAGCTGTGGAGCCGTCACACCAACAGAGATAGAGGACCCAGTACCAATGCCAGCAGCTTTCCAGAAGAGATTTTCTAGGCTTTTGGTCTTGTACTAGAGTTATTTGTGTATATAGTGCCATGGAAAACAAACTGCAGAATTAGAAAAATAAGCCCAGTCTTGGCTTTGCCCTCTGGTAGCTGTGTGACATGCAAAAGTCATTATACCCAAAGGCTCAGTGACCTTCTCTGAAGAGCTGGTGTAGTAGAACCATGTGACCACAGTGAGAACTAAATGGTAAAATATAGAAAGATTTTGAAAATTAGTGGACTAAAATGTTATTTTTCCTTCTGAAGTAGATCTTCAGGTGGGGTGGGGGTGGAGGTGATTTGGGGGTTGAAGGCTTGTATTCATGTAACTCCGTTTGTTGTTTGCAATTGATTCAAATTTATTTGTGAAAGATTCCAAAGAACTTTGCTTATATTCAAAAGCCAAAAGCTAGTTCAGGTTAATTAGAAATGCAAAGTGACTCAACTTGGAACTTTCTTTGTTGCATTATTAATTAAGAGGTTTTCACTAGGCATTATGGCTCAGCTCAACTAAAGCTTGAAGAAAAGGGAAAGCAATGACCCAGGACTCAGTGTGTAGAACCTCTGGTCAAGTTAACAGTCAGGTGATGGAACACTGAGGGGAAAGCACCGGATCTGTAGGATGAGTTGTCATCGACTCCATATGGGGAAGATGCAACTCACTGTAACATCAACACCCCAAAAAGCTGTGCTGTTGCTCACAGCTTTCTCACATGGATTCAGTGTCTTCAGTTACATTTTCTTTGTATGCTACAACACTGCCATATCTCATCTGGTTTTTCTACATCTCTTCACATAAAAGAAACTTTTGACTAGAAGTAAAACATTCCCAAATTATTTTTCCTTTACCAGAACTAAAATAAAACACAATTATAAATTAAAGCAAGGGGAGCATCAAGAAAGAACCAAATCTTTACTTTTTTATATTTTAACTTTCACTTGAATCTCACTTTTCTGGTTTTTACAGAAATTGGAGGTACTTAAAAATTGCAGGAGGAGCTGTAGAATTCAAAGGCTGACAACAAGAAA
This sequence comes from Marmota marmota marmota, assembly GCF_001458135.2. Taxonomy (NCBI): domain Eukaryota; kingdom Metazoa; phylum Chordata; class Mammalia; order Rodentia; family Sciuridae; genus Marmota; species Marmota marmota. Next base: position 11,727,144 of record NW_026000169.1, read on the forward strand.
TGCCTACTCCATGCCAAAAACTTCTTCAGAAAAATGAAAAACAAATTTGAAATTTCCCAAACGTCTATTACCATGACTCTGACTGCAATAAACCCAAACATAAAAATTTTGTAATTGCCCTACAACAATTATTCTTTCTTCAGGACAGGTGCTCTGACTAAATAAAATAATTGTTAAGGTTCAGGTTGTAAAATATTTAATGTTCTGATTTAGTTTTGAGTTATTAGTTTTAAAATTTTTAAAAATTTTTTAGTTGTAGTTGGACACAATACCTTTATTTTATTTATTTATTTTTATGTGGGGCTGAGGATCGAACCCAGGGCCTCACACATGTTAGGCGAGTGCTTTATCACTGAGTCACAACCCCAGCCCCCTGAATTATTAGTTTTTTTAAAAACCACATGAGCTTAAGTCTGGCTCAAACAAGTTCCCTAAGCTTTCTTTGAAAGAGTTTAAGTTCAGTTCACAGTTGAGTTAAAAAGTAATCTTAAAAGTCAGGCTCACATCAGGTTTAGCCAACCTTGTGGTTTCTTATGGTTTGAGATTGAAAAGTGTGTTCAGGCCCAATCTTGGCTTCAGAGGCCTGGGGGGTTTACTTGGGTGGCAGATATTGAGAGGTAACAGGCAGAGTTTTATGCAGTATCTGTGCAGCAAGAGATAAAGAGGGGAGAGGTCATCTGCTTTGAGAGGAGAAAAGGAAGTGCCCTAGTCTCCTGCAATTCAACCTGAAAAGTCACTGTGCTGTGGCTTCCCCTGCCACCCTGCCACTTGAGTTCCTGGCAGTTGAAACAGTAAATGGGGGCTGGGTAGGGGAGGAAGGAGAATAGTCTCCCCACAGAGGCCAGTTCCTTCTCTTTACACCTCCTCCCACTTTACCCAAGGCTGGTCTCCCAAGGGGGCACACCCACGTCTGCTGCCAGGAAGAGCTTTCTCCCACCCCCTTCACCTCTTCTTTGACTAACTTAAATGTCACTTATCAGGCAGACCTCCTGGACCCTCTGCTTTGAAATTAATTCATATTATACATGTTCATGTTTCCCTGTATTTCTCCTTTATTGTTGGTATTACAATTGTAGCTATGATGATTGTGTGGTTATTGCTCATGTTTGTTGTTCTAGTCAAATTTTTGTTATTATAACAAAACACCCAAGGCAGGCTAACTTTATAAGAAAAGTGATTCATGTAGCTTACAGTGTTGGAGGCTGGAGGTCTCCTGCAATAGTATGCATGGCAAAGGCTCAGAGAGGGCCACCATCAACACCCCATCTCCCACCACCTCTGCTTGCAAATACCACATCATTGTGAGAGTGAATGTAGATCTCTATGTCTATGTGGCCTTTCTCCCCATCCTTCTTAAACCACTGGAGTTCAAACATGGAGCTCCACCCTTACAAACTAATCTGGTTACTTCCCAGAGTCCATTTCTAAGCGACATAGTCAATTCAGTTTCTACCCTCTTGACACCATTAATCTAAGACTTTGGGGGATTAAAGTTCTGTTTAAGTCTGGGGGAACAAACTATTAGCAGTTAGTTTCTTTCATGAGACTCTTTAATCCACAAATAAAGAACAATGGGTGTTACTTAATCCTCTACTCTCAGCCCCCATTCTATCAAGAAGAACCCCAACAAACCAATCCCATCCATTAGTTGCTTGTCCCATCTTCAAGTCCCATTTTATATTCTAAATATCCTTGGGTGAACTACACCTTTAGCAGTTAGTAGAGATAATTAAAACCTTCAATGATTGAGGGCCCTAATGTGTGCTAAACATGGAACGAAAGACACCAAAGAACTTATTTAATGAAACCTTCTCAATACTGTGAAGTGTGTGAAGTTATTATTTCTGTGTTACAGGGAGAAGAATTCAAGGCTGGATTAAGCTGGGGCTGAGGTACATCTCCATGTGGAGTAGGGAAAGGGGGGTGGGGGTGGGGTGGGTGAGGAGCGTGTAGAGGAAAGTAAGATGAGACCTGATGAAGATAGGAGTGTGTGAGTGAACATTTCTCATGTCATGATTTCTCCAGAGTGAGTCCTATCCGTACCAGTTAACAGAAATGCATGTCATGCGTGTTGCTACTGAGTGCAGTAGGAAGCTTGCATTCCAGAGCTGAATCCCTTTTCCTATTGCTCCAAAAAAAGAAAAATTACAGATCAAAGGAGAATGCCAAAAAGAGATTTGACTTTGTGGCCCCTATTGTTTAATACCTATTAAATGTGTTCTTTTTCTAGGTGTCTATAAAATTTTAGCTAAGACATGGGTGGTCAGCATAGATAAGTGTCTGGCCCCCTTCCAGTCTTGTAAGTCTACAATTCTAAGTCTCTGTAATGATTTCCTCTGTATTCTGTCAATGGCTCCTACTTCCCTTCAGACTGAAGCTTCATCTAGCACTGAAGTTCTGACAACATCTAAAATGCCTGAACTGATAGTGTCATAAAGACATTTTTTAGCCTCCATTTATATCCATCAAGATAGATAAGTAGGAATTGGATAATTAAAAAGTTAATTTGGTCCTTTGTGACAGCCATACTTTTCTGGCATCTCATTCCCACCCTTGAAGCAAGGATGGGCAGGAGCTACTCTAGAGTCTGTCACCGTAGCACTTTTAACTCTTCAGTGACAACTGGCATGCAGGCAGGACTGCAGAACAGGCCTTCCTCCCAAACTCAGGCCACTCTCTCCTCCTCCATATTCCTGGCATTTCCAGGGTTGTGTAAAACTACGTGGATACGGAACTGTGTTAGATCATGACAATTACATAATTTGGTGTCCTATAAGTTTTAAAGAAGAGAGTGCTGCTGGTAAATGAAAACTTCAAAGAGTCTCAGAGGGTTTTATTTGATTAATAGGACTGTGATTATTTTGGTGTAACTTGAAATTATTGAATTAGAGTGAGATTTGAGACATGAAATCATTTGAGAAATAATGATGGTAAAATATGATTGTGGAGGTAGAAAAAAAATGTTCTCTTCCACCAATACCCGTAACTCATGGACTCGCCAATTTGGGTGAAAAAACTGTAGGGACCAAAGTTACCTTCTTCAAGTAAAGATGAGCTTAGAAGGAAAGAGACTCCATGGCTCTCTATTCCCATCATTTAATCTAAATTCATTTGCCAGTCATACTAAGAAGCAGGAAAGCATCAAATGCTGTGTCCTGAACCAACTGGAAACCTCTCCCCTCTCTTTTTGCAGTATTTTAATTTATAAATTAGTTATTTAAAGTAGTATGCTTTAGTAAAAGAGGAAAATGAAAATAAGTGACAGCAATACAAAGATACTATATCACCATATGTGATTTTCCATGAAGTTTAAGAAGAAGAATCCATAAGGTGTGCCAAAATAAAAGGTTAATAAATGAATTACTTCCAGTTTGGCCATTATTGCAGTTTACAAATTCACACACAAAACTATATACGTATGCACTAAAAATGAGAAACAATAACTTAGAAGAGAAAAATATGAAACCTATCCACAACATGAAATTCAATAAAAGAAATTGAATACACTAGAGTTTTAAGCTTAAGTGGGCTTCTTTAAATATTTTTATTTCATTATGAATATTTTATCAAAAAAATAATAGTTTTAGCACAGATTCCACTTTTCAAAGCTCACATAGCTCCAACACTGAGGTTATCTTGTTTGGCATTAGAAGAGCTCATGTCTACATTAAAGCTGGAATCTTAGAAGTGACATAAACAGGCCTTTTTCTATAAAGATAAAAGGCTAAGCTTTAAAGCATTTTATATTTATAGATAAATGTTTCCATAGTAATCAGTACTATAAAACTTGCTGGTGTCAGCACTCTTTTGCATACAAAAATGGCTCATATTAAAATGAGCTAGATTCAGAGAATCAAATGTAAATTCTTTTACCTTAAAAAAAGAAAAGAAAAGAAAAAAACAAGGTGGTGGGTGGAATAACTTTTGTGAGAAGACCAGAAGTCTTCTTGAGTTTTGTTCGAAACTCATCTACTTTTGGTCACATGCATCCCATACTCCCACGGAACACACCAGAGATGAAGGCCTGACCTTTAAGGACAGCGAGGAGCATGATGAAAAGTAATTTACAACAGCACACTCATTATTACATCCTCAGATGATGAGCTTGGAGCTATGCATTTTAGATTTTCCCAGCATCTGAGGTCAGTTTTTTTTTTTTTTTTTTTAGAAAGAAAGAAAGCTCAGGAAGAGGGAAAACAAAGTTCAGAAGGAGGGAAGATTAAAAAGACAAGAATGCAATTGTATTGCTTTAGTAATCGAGTCAGGAATGCATGGGAGAAATGTCACTTGTAACACTGTATAAAACAGGTAAGAAATCTGTTTTTAATATCCATGGGGATCCCCCCAAAACAGAAACATATATTCACTGAAAAAAGTGGACAAGCATATTCATCAAAACTGCCTCCATCTGGAACCATCTGAAAATCTACCAACAGACTAGGTAAATAAGTTGAGGTACATTTATGAAATAAAATGTTATAGAATCAAAACGAACTATTGTTATATGAAACCACACCATGTAATGTTGATCCAGGAGGCAGGGACACAGAGAAGACATACTGCGGGACTCCAGGCAGAGCTCACAAATGGACAGAACTGATCTTCTGGTTATGTGCCCTTGGGATTAGACAGTGACTGGGAAGGGAATGGCGGAGGGTTCTGGGAGCATGGCAATGTTTTTAAAATTAATCTACTGGTTACAATGGTGTATTCACTTTGTGAAAATTTGTCAAGCTGCACATTTCATGATTTATGCCCTTTTTCCGCATGCATGTTATACATTATTAAGAATGGAAATAGCTTTGAGGTAGTCTGAGCATTTTTTATTATACAAACATAAGTGTTGCCATTGTAATCAGCTCAGTTTTATCTATCTTAGATACCCTGCCAGTTCTGTTTCTCTTGGCCAGCAAACATTTGATGCTCATAAGAGGTTACTTTTATAAGGTGAAGTATACGTGTGCACGGTATGCACATTTCCAGTTCCAGCTATCCAAGTTTTCTGTGATATTCTAGGAAGACACATATTCAGTTTTACCACCCCAAAGCCACTAAAGTCGAGGACTTTTCTGGGGGTGGGGTGAGGCAGGGAAGCAATTTTTAAATAATGAAGCTGTTCTGGACTTCGTGTTGTCTGTGCTAGCACCTTACTAAAGGGGTGAGTGTAGGCATGAGAAGTCCTTCAATTGCAAAAAGAGAAGGAGAGAGAGAGAGAAAGAGAGAGAGAGCACGAGAGCCACCCTGGTGATCTATGGATGGTATCATGCTGGGCCATGAGAGACTGGCAGATGGGGTGGAACCATGGGTCTCCTTGCTTCCTCAGCAGAGAATTTTAGTTTGTCACTCTCACGGCTTTCTATGTGGCACTTGAGTGTCTGAAAAAATGGAAAATTAAGTGGGATTTTGTTTTGTTTTGAGTACTGGGGATTGAACCAAGCTGTGCTTGAATACTGAGCCACATCTCCAGCCCTTTTTAATATTTTGGTTTGAAATAGGGACTCACTAAGTTGTTTAGGGCCTCACTAAGTTGCTGAGGTTGGTCTTGAACTTTCCATCCTCCTGTTTCAGCCTCCCACTTCGCTAGGATTACAGGTGTGTGCCACCGCACCCAGCCATTCCAGGAGGTTTTACTCCTTGCTCTGGACAAGAGGAGTATCTCCGCGTTTTTTGTTTGTTTGTTTGTTTGTTTTTATTCTTCAGCATGAGAAGCAGCTAGCTTTGAAGTGGAAACAGTAAAGGTAAGGAGGTGAAGAGCTGAGGCACTATAGTCCCTGACTATGTCAACTCAGGTATAATACTTCACCTTCACTGTGGAGGATTTTGCTCCTTCACTGTGAAAGGGAGGTGATACTAGAGCGCTCCTCAGAATCTTAGCAAGGACTAAATGAGATAGTAGTGGAGTCAGCGGGTCATTATATCCTGGCACAAAGTGCAGTAAGCATTCAATAAATGTAGCCATTATTGCTATTTTATTATTGCTCTTGAAAAGTGTTCAGCTTAATATCTGGATTTTTCCATTACATGGGGCTTATAAAAATAAAATCCTGGCTGTCTCCATATTGCAAATATTCATACATAATCTTCAAATAACCTCAGGTACACTGGCAGCTATGTTCATTGGTGAGAGCTGGACACTCAGGCACAGAACTTCTGAGACAGGATAGCTCTGTGTGTAGGAAGGCTGTCTCCAAAACACCACAGGAAAGAAGCCTTCTGAACCCCAGTTTTCCCCACACTTCTAATTGAGTTTCTTTTGGTCTCTCCCATCCTTTTTCCTCACCCCTTTGTATTTTTATATCTGTTCTTGCTTCCTGACCTTAGCCTAAGTTTAGGAGTCAGGTTGCTGAAAAACTCAAAGACTAAGCCTAAACTGAAGGAGCTAGTCATAAAAGGAAGAATGAAAGAAGGCACTAAGAGAAGGGAGTGTATATTGGCAGGATTCATTCGTGCACACACATAATACCTTTGGACAGTCTCCTGAGATGGGTTGCATGGTGATACTGCTGCCTGTATTCAAATGTATTTAATAGTCCTCATTGCATTTCTAATCATGTTGCTCATAAGGGAATTTCTACCCTGAGATATGACAGCAAGGCACGACAGGCATGAGGAATAAATATTGGCAAAACAAAGAGTGAAATATTTTACCTGCAACACTGGCCTTCACCTTTGGCAAAAGCAAAACAAACAAAAACAAAGAACTGAATTTGGCCAGGAGTTTCCTTAGGATCTAAGAAAATGCAAATTGCTAGGCTGGCAGTTTTTCCAACATTTCTTTTCATTTCTTTCTCCATTCCCTTTTCCCAAGAAAACTAAGAAATATAAGTGCCAGAGTTTCATAAAAAGTTCATTGTTTTTTCTTCCTGTGGTGGTTGTTTTGGTTGTTGATGATCAGTAGAGAGTGATGTGCAATCAGGTAAGTCAAACACTGTGTCAAGATTGTGGGTCTTCAGTTTTGCATCATCAAGAAAGTTAGATAAACTAGATCCATTGTCAGATTTTCAAAGCCTGTGAATTTTAATAGAGGAAGGGTCAAGATTTCCTGCTGTGAATTGTCAAGATTGAGCCATGACATGAAATTACCTAGCTAAACAACACCCTGTTGTATTTCCAGGTGAATCTTTCACACATGGTTGGTGAGCTCCTGAAATCTTACTGTGAGAAACAGCACAGGTATCAAACTTGATAGTGCCTGACACTTTGCAAGCCCCCAACCAGTGGCACTGAGCATTGTTGTTACAGCCCTATGGGAAATCCCTTGACCTGGTGGTACCCACACAAACCTTTCCCACAAAGCTTTTCAAATATGATGGCAATACCTGAGCACCTAAGAAAACACAGGTGGAAACTTGAGCTTTGAAAAATTGTATATGAGATAAAACTGGAGCTAACATTACACACATGTGTAGTGGTAAAAATGACCAAATGGTAGCTTCACCAGGAAGCTTTGGTTTCTGAATTTAGACGAATCATGTAAAAGGTAATTCTATGACTATAAACAATATGGAATGAAGGAAAGTAAAGAAAGGTGGGAATCCTCTGCAAATGCGACAGTGTGTCTCTGTGGTGGCGGGCGTAGTTTGTTTTTAGCTCTAGATGGACACAATACTTTTATTTTTATTTATTCATCTTTTTAAAACGTAGTGCTGAGGATCGAACCCAGTGCCTGTACACATGCTAGGCAAGTGCTCTATAACGGAGCCATGACCCCAGCCCCAAACTGTGCTTTTGCAGCTGTCCACACCCTTGCCACACAGGTGGTTTCACTACAAAGGAAGACCCCCACCAAGATGGCTGGGGAGCCCCGAAAACTGCACTTCTTGTTGGGTTCCTATTTTCACATACAGTCAAGTTTCCTTCACATGCATTTTCTTTTACCTTGTGTTCTTTCCCCTTTTCAAGCACTATTTCAATGCCTCAGCAAAGGTAACAAAAATAAACAAGAATCAAACCCTTGGCTTTGGCAAGTTTCAACCGTTTAGGTTAAAAATGATGATGGTTGTAGAACTCTACAAATACACACCGAAAACCAATGATTTGAACCCTGAAAATGGGTGATTTCTAGGGTATTAGAATTACATTTCAATAAAGTTGCTTTTAGAAGGTTACAAAGTTTAGGTCAGGCTGTAATCCACAGATTTGGAAAAGGAGACAAACTACCAGAATACCTTGCACTTAAACTAAATAAATCCAATATCCAGGGCTTTTGAGGATGGAGTACAAGGGCTCCCTGATTTGTCCACCTCCCTGACCACAGAACAACACTTAGGAGGGGGTGGGTAGAAATTTCTGGATAGATTTGGGAACTGTGTGAACAGATAGCTTCCTTCTCTATATATTAGCCCAAATCCACAAAAGTTATCTGAGAAGTTGACCCAGAAAAAGCCTCGTGAAGTTTGCTGCAAACCAGATGTGTAGGAAATCAGTGAATGAGAAGCTCAGACATGGCACAAAAAGCCCAGAAACTACAAGGGACAAGGAGTTTACAGCAGCGACCTTTTGCAAACTCGTGACAATGAGGACCCAGCATGCAGGAGTGGCAAAGAAGAGGACTGTAGCCTACTTCCATCCCTTCCTCTTGGTACTACACAATCCCTTCAGAGCTTAAACACCATCCCAGAACAAGTAAAGGAGACCCTGAATTGATTGTAAGATTTTTACCTTTTATCCAAATTCAGTATCAATCCAATTTTATTTTAAAAAGTTACATGGGTTGAGACTGAGTTTGGAGATTGAAATTTTATCTATTACAGGGTTATTTTAAAATCAGCACAGGAAATCATGAGGGCTGAGGTCTTGAATGCCACAAACCATAGTGGGCTGGTTTTCACAAAGGGTGAAGAGATTTTTCTGTCATCTATGCCTCTTAAGGCAGATCAACTGGACATTCCAGATTCAGAAGAGAAGCATCAGGAAATTAAAGAGACATTTACATTTTCTGTTTAAGAAATACTATAGTTGGAATTACTTGCTCAGTAACGATCTCTCCTTCCCTGAAAGGTTATACTACAATGACATCAAGTCATTTCATGGGTTGAAATATTCTACTAAACCTCAAACAATCTGTTCAGAATGGCTTTGAGTTAGAAAGGGGAAAGTATATTAGAATGTTTATTGTAGGGTTTTTCCCATATGAGTCATATTCTAAACTGCCATTCAGTTGCCAATGTGTGCTCTTATCCCAACTCCTCTTCAATCTCGAGAGTTGCTTCTTGGTTTATTATGCATCAGAAGCCAATGTTATTAGGAAACACATGTGCTTGGTATCTACCATTAAAAATGAAATCACATCTCTTTTTACAATCACCCCATAATTCTGCTCTCTTTCATATCTGAATTTCTCGAAAGAATGATTTACATCTGGTCCTCTTCATCTTTGCACTTCTCATTTGTACTTTCATTTTCTGCAATCTGATTTCTGCTCCAAACATTTTCAATGAAGGGGTGTGGCAGCTTGTCCATATCACCAGTGACCTCCATGATTCCCATTTCAATGGGCACCTCTCTGTGCTCGATAACACAGTCCTGGAGCAGGCAGACAGCACCTCTTTATTGAAAGGATCTCTTTTCTTGTCTTTTGTGACACTGCTTTGATTTTCCTTTTACTTTACTGGCTGCTCCTTCCCATTCTCTTTTACTGGTTTTTTCCCTTGCTAAATGATCTCTAAATGGAACTCAAGGCTGAAATGGAAAGCCTCTCATCTTCTCTGATATCTCATCATTTCCATGGGTTTAAATATCATTTTAATTCTGATGACTCCAAAATGTTTATCCCCAATCTAGGCCTCACTTCTAAGATCTGCATTCCAATTACAACATTGCTTATTAATATAGTGTATTTTGCAGATGTCTCAATCTTAAATCCAAAATGGAATTCTTGATTTCTTCCTCAAACTGGTTCCCACATCATAAGCAAATCTTTTCCTTAGTACATGGCACCACTGATCTCTTAGTTGATTGAGTGAAAAATGCAGGTGTCATCTTGATGTTTATATTTCCTTGTGCCCCACATCTATATAATTGCAATAGTGAATCTTGTCAAATCCATCTCCAGTTTTTTGTTTTGATTTGTTTTACATCTCTTCCACCACCTTGGGTAGCTTGCCTTTATCTCATTGCATGGACTACTGTAAGTTCCATTGATCTTGCCTCTTCCACTTTTACCCCTTACCAAGCCATGCGCAACATAGAAGCAATAATGATCTTGCTAAACTTGATATTGTCTGCTAACAGATATTGTCTGATATCACTCCACCATTTCAATGTCTTACCAGAGATCTTAGAATAGAATCCAAAGCCCTTATCATAGTCTGTGACATCCTGCTCACCTCCCTGGTCTCAGCTTGTGCTAGCCCTGTTCTTGACTCAATGTGCACCAATCACTCTAGTACTCCATTTTTTTTTGGTTTCATTTTGTTTTTAATATAGCAGGCCCTGTGTTTCAACACTTTTTTTTTTCCTGCCTGGATTCTCTTGTTCTTTGGCCTTTGGACTAAATATCAAGTTCTTGAAGTTTTCCTTCCTGGACCCTCTGTTTAATGTCTTATCTTCTATCTTAAGTTTATTTCCCTTAACTCTATAATACTTAAACTGATTTCAACTATTTCACTTATTTATCTGGTTACTTTTGGTATTTGTGTCCAGAATATAAGCTACCAGGATGTAAGTTCCAATTTGCATATAAGATAAATCATGACCATCATGTTCATTATTATATTCCTGGAAATTAGAACAGGGCCTACTACAGAGAAGATACTTAAAAATATCTATTGATTGTTTAGTGTTAACACAATAGAAGGCAAGTTCATATCCTCATGTGTTTGCATGTGTATGTAAGGGGAAAAAAGGAGAGTTCATAAGTATCCATTCTCATACCCAGTGAGATAGTGGTTATGGCATAAGGTCCTTCCATATAAAAATAGTGAAGATAACACACAGAGATACCCTCATTTATCTACCTGTGAGATTTATTTAAACAATAATCTCCAAAGTTGTCAGGGTATCTTTAACATTGAGCAGATGTTGTGCCATATTAGGAACTTGAATATATATTTGTTAATGGATGTTTGTAGAACATGTTTTCATGTTTGCTTAAACTTTTTTACTCATCTGTTTCATCTGGAAATTGTTTACTCATTTCATATTTCGAGCTAGTTCTTGATGGGTTTATGTATGTGTTTACGTATGACCATGTACGAGAGTACATGGTCATTCTTGATAGTAAAGTCCAACATCTCTTCTTCCCATAATATTACATTCTGTTGGATGTTAAATGTATTCTAAATCGCTTTCAGACAACTTCTCATCATAATCAATATAAAGGTAAAGTATCTGTTGCCACCAGGGAATGTATATGCCATTACTGTGTCCATGTCTCTAGCACTCAGCATCCCCAGGGAATTTCCCATCTCATATTTACCCTGGTTTTGGTTTCTGTTATTGTTGGTTTTACATGTCAATTTGGCTAGGCCATAGTACCCAGGTATTGGGTCAGACATTATTCTGGTATTTTTTCGACAAGACTAACATTTAAATCAGTAAACTACAAGTAAAGCAGATTATTATTCATAATGTGAGTGGGTCACATCCAATCAGTTAAAAACCTTAATAGAAAAGACTGACTGCCCCAAGAAGAAGGAATTCTACCAGCAGACTGCCTTTGAGCTTGAACTCAGCATCAGATTTCCCTCTGGTCTTAGCCTGATGGCCTACAATGCAGATTTTAGAATTGCCAAGCCTCCACAATTGCATGAGCCATTTTTTTAAAATAAATCTCTCTATATAGATACATATCCTGTGGGTTCTATTTCTCTGGGGATCCCTGACAAATACAGTTTCCATCACCAACCCATTTTCAATTCGATTCCCATTTTTAAGAGTACCATAGAAGCCGCGAACAAGACTAAGACTCATTTTTTTTTTCTATTTGAAACATTCACAAAGAGTAAGAATAACTGTAATTTGGATAAATGGAAGTACTCTGTTCTCTGTGGTGGAGCACATTAGTTTCTGTGACCTCAAGACTCACCCTAGTCACCCTTTCCACCAACTCAAAGGCAACAGATGCTGTAAATGATATTGTAGCGGAGAGCTCAGCAATGCAAGTTCTCTGCTCTCCACTCACTCCTCTATTGACCAGTCTTATTGACTTTGGCCAGGTCAAGAGCTTTTCATTGCTTTAGTTTCTCCATCTGTTTGTGTAATGCTTATTTCTCCGATATTCTGAACTCCTTCCATAAGCAGGTGCCCCAGAAGAGCAAGTGTGGCTATTGATCTGGTGCTATACCCACAGAAAGTCTCCGATTAACATGCCTGAACACATTATCCTGCTTTGTCACACATTAAAAGCCTGAAGATTACCAGAAGTATTTGATTTGGGTTGTTCTTTGAAAGATATGACTGTAGCCACAAATATGTAGAGAATACTGGTGGAGGACTCTTGAATTACAAAAGTAAGTCCTTCCCTCTTCTGGCCGCAATCTTTGATGGTAATAAAGAATGTGTTTACTCAAGTTCACAAAAGAGAACTTGGTTTGCTCTGTTTTAGCAACAGATTAAGATTTTCAAAGAAATACTGGCAATGTAGGTCATTTTTTTAACAAGCTTTGAAGCCATCCTGAAATCTTATCAGCATGTCAAGATTTAAAAACTCCCACCTGTACATTGCTCTTCCTAGAACTCATTTGAGCAGCTGCTGCCTCCTCCTTCACTGATTATGTGTGAACAGAAACGGAGCATACACTCAGCTCTAGGCACTAGAAACCTCCGTAAGCCATTTCTATCTCCTTATGGCCTGTCTGGTAGGCAGATTCAAAGCCAACATGGATTCCTAGGGATATATTATAATATATATTATGTGATTAAGTTGTGCTGGCTTACCTGCAATGGATTTGTACTCACTCTCTCTCAGAGCCCCCATTTTTCTAGCAGTAATCTTCCCAAAGGGAAGGCTTGCTCACTGGGCTCTTTTTAAAAGGCGTGCAAATCTCAACACTGCAACCATTTAATGCCACAAATGTGATTGTAAAGTGAGCACAACAAATGAAAATATTGTACTTTCATCATTCATCAATAGGAGGCTTATGTGTAATATACCCACTGCAGGCAGGTCTGGTGTGTACGTTCATTTGTTAAGGAAACACATCAAATTACTTCACACACAGGAACCATATAAAGAGGGTCAAAAGTCAGCCCCGAAACTAAGTCGAAAAGAAAAATCCCTGCAGAGAACAATCTGCCTCTCTTTTATTCTTGGCCATCACAGCTTTTTCTCTTCTAGGTGATTTCTGTTTAAAACAAGTAACAAACCTTAGTTTCTATAAAACGATTCAGCCCACATAGGATGATGACATTTTAGGGTAGACATATAGCATGTTACCATATGTTAACTTCAAAGTCTTCTCCTAACTCTCAAACTATATTCAACCCAGATATCAGATGGGTGTCATCTGCAAGCCACTGAGTTTCATCAGAGTGTCCACCACCAACACATTAAAATCACTGAATTTGATTCAGAGAGAGCCATACAGCAGAGCTGGTGGACAATGAACTCAAGTCACACCTCTGATCTAACTTAATGTTTACATACATTTGCAAAAGTAAAAGCTCTAAGCAAGCACAGCCTGGAATTTACTTCCTGGCCTATACAGCAATTCTCTTCTTCCACTCTTTTGGAAAGCTGGAGCAAAACCTTTTTAACAAATAACACCCAAGAAGAACTTGCCACAGAAGTGTGATTTTCCCAGCTCAGTGTCACAATTATTCAGTGTGTTGAGCACTATATGTCTTTTAATTTCCTATAATCCCTACCATAGTATAATGTGGAATTCCATTTATTCTATTTTAATAGGGATGAAGTCATCCAGGGTGGAAACTATGACCTGATTGAAAGTACTGAAATGCTGCTATGTCTCAGACTGGGCTCTGGCACATGCAGAAGTATAAATTAAACTCTTCTGCAGACATTTGATCTCTTGCTATGAAAAGGGATATTGTGTTTCCTCTGTTTAACAGTATTCTCTGTCCACTGTGAAAAGAAGCCTGTTTGCTTAAAAAAGTGTGGCATATTTTTTCCACTATGAGTGGCATTGCAAATGAAATCACAGCACGCACCAAATACACTTCCAATGGTCTATATGAATTGTACATATATCAAGAGAAGCCAATGTTGAAATTGTAGTCACTTAATATGAAATGAATAATTTAATAATATGATGACTGATTACAACCACATCTCTGGATGCTAAGACTGGCAGCTTTTGTTGAGTGCCCACCTGCAGACAGCACTGTGCAAAGCAAGCTAAACAGAAACAGTTGTGCCTTCTAATTCCAGTCGATCTTGCTGCACTCCAGAGGCTGCCCACGCACCAAGTTAGAATATCACCGTGACTGGTGGGACATTATTCTAAAAGTGCATGCACGCTTTATCAAGTTGAACAGAAACATTCTCTTTCATTTCCATCCACAGATCCCTTGTCTCCTATTAAAAACCATAATAATTCTTGGTGAAAGAGTACAGACTAAAAACTCCATGATAGCATACTATGAAAACATCCTACAACAAACCTTTCATTAGCATCTAGCATATGGCAGGCACAGTGTGGATTGGATGAACCAAGACTATCATCTTTGGGGAAAAAATTCTAGCAAATGTTTTGAAACTCGTTTTTGCCCATTCTATGGAGGTGTTTCAGGCATTACTGAAATTTTGTTTTTCTTATAACAACTCCTTGTTATCCTGATGCCTTGGACTCTCCATGTCATATCCCCTGGAGGCTGGTGAATGAGGAAGGTGCTCATTTCAGCTACTTTGTGCTGGTCAGAGCCAGGGAGACCCTGTGGGAAATCCTACTCCTCTCGATACCCACCCACTCTCTCAGTCTCAAGACATAGCTGCTCCTAACTTGTTTCTTTATTGGGGTTTGGAAAAACCATGCTCAGTTTCTACAAAAATATTTGAAAACCATTGGTGAAAAACATGCTTTTGTGCCTTTAAATGAGTTTCATTTTTTAATGGCTTCTTTGGAGCGATGGCATAGACGAGCAAGTTACATGGCAGGTGCCACAGACCCAAATGATGATTTATTGTCCTAAACAGCAATCAAGTGTATTTGGAAGAAACAAGGGATTTATTTTTTTAACTAAAGCACCAATAACAAATTTATTTCACTTTGTAATGAAAGGAAAATATTATAGCCTGACCCACAGTTTTTTTCTACCCTAACCTAATTGGCAGTACTTACTTTAGTAAAATAATCTGGAGACCCAATAAAAAATTTGGCACAGTTACTTTTTATATTGCTGTCATTCCTTCTACCAAAGTGGCTTGCAAAATTATAGAACAACTAACCCCAACTATTTCCTCATTATTTTGATGCTCTGCAAGTCCTCTATTATAGTATCCAATAATATATGATGAGTTGAATGAAGAATGCTATTTGACTCAATTTACTTAGTCATTTTTGCAATGTTTTTCCAAAATTTCATGAAGATCAAGAACACCTGGAACATTTGGCAAAAATAGATTCCTGGGCTCCAAACAGACTCATAGAACTAAAATTTACAGGGGACATGGATGGAAATCTACACACCTAGCAGGCACTGAGGATGATTCCTATTTTCACAGAAGTGATAGAACAATGGGACACATCTGCATCAAGTTTAGACTCTGAGTTAATGTGTCTCATTCTACCCTGTATATAGTTCCCTCATTAAAGAATAATGGTTGAACCGGAGAGGTTAGAAACTTAGGACCTTGGCAAATGCATGTAACTAGCCTGCCAACCCACTAGACTAGCAAATGATAAGTTTGGAATTAGAATTTAAGTATTTTATTTTTCCAGCATATGGAAACATAAAATCATTTGCTTCATCCAAATATCCCCTTCTTCTTCATGCACTTTGATGGAGAAGTAGCAGTCAGAATATGGCAGCTGAAATGGTGAATCCAGTGTCTGTATGTCTAGTCTTAAAAAACTTTCATTGCATAATTTTTTATTGTACCCATTACCCTAGGAGATGTTCTGAGTTTCCTTTAAACTCCCAAGGCTACCACTCTTCAGACAGTCAGGAGCTGGAATTTTGTGTATTTATTTTTTTGAAAATCCTTTCATAATATATGATTGGTGTGTGTCTTTGTGGGTGAAAAATGACTTCTCTTAAGAATGATGCATGACCTTTCCAAGAAAAGTGAAATATTGAGTGGCTGTCTGGTGAATTCAAGCATTAGAGACAATAAAGTAAAGAAAGTTAAGAAAATGTACATTACCAGTGTGATGAGATGCTCTTTGGGACCCTGAATGCACAACTGACCCATAAATCACTCTGGAGTTTGGCTTGTGCGGACTGGTCAGTTTTGTCTGCCTCTCTACCCCTCAAAACCCTTCATCAGCTCAGTCTCCTACGGGATCAAGTTCAAAGCAGTTAGCATGGTGTAGGAGCAACTCCGGAGACCTAACTATCTCCTTCCTCTCTACCTTCTTTCAGTCTTAACCTATACTCAGTATTGAGCATCAGGAGCCCCGTAGTTTCCTGCATGGAAACTGTGTTTCCCAACATTTGCTGGTGTCAACACTCTCCTAGGAAGATCCACACCCTACCCCAACACCTTTGTCTTTAGGACTTAGCTAGGGCTCATCTTCTCCAAGAAGCTCTCCCTCTTCTGGCTTCATGGTCATTGAAATCAACAATGTCAACATCATCCAAGCTGTACAGTGTGAACTACAGAACAAAGAATAGAGAAGGGAGAGGGCTTTTTAGCATTTACGCCCTCCCCCTCATTTATGTGTCAGTGTAGAGCCTGACCTACAGAAGGGTCTCAAAAAGGTGGTTATTGACTAAAAAAAAAAATTGTGAGTCAATTCTGAGTGTTTGCAAGTAGTTAAAATGATGAGACCGGATTATGTCTGCCAACATTGCTTTTCTGTTGTCTGATGTCCTTCAAAAATGAACACAGTCATTTTTTGTTACAACCTTGGAAAGAAGGCCAGCAATACAAAAAAACACTCCATTTACTTTTGATAGAATATATTTGCTTGGTATGCAAAACGATTCTTTTTGTGCCTGTTACATGTACATTTAAAAAATTAGTTGCACCTTTTCCTTTTAGAGGTGCTTAGTAACCATGTTGTTTCAGATACAAAGGCCTATAGAGCAATGCCCACTGCCCTGTGAATGGGGCCTTTGTTCTCAGTGCTGTTTTGGTAGGAAATGGTTGCTATTTAGGTCTCCAAGAGGGAATATAAACTATGCTCACCTAATCAAACAGACCAGTAAATACAGCAGTTAATCTGACAACTTCAAATTCCTGAGTTGCATTCTGAGAAACAATTTAACACCAACAATCATTTAAAACCTATGTAAATCATAAGCCTTTGGTTACTAAGAGGTTTATTGTCTTTTATTTCATTTCATTAATTACTGCAAATGCCTGGTTCTAAATTATATTTCAGCATGGAGATTTCTTGGTAGTAGAAAAGCAATCACATCGGAAAATACAGCATTAGAGCTCAAAAATAAAACATGTTACCCAGATGTCAAAGAAAGAAGGTGAAGAATGTGGGTGAATACATGAAAGCAAAAGACAAAGCTATCAGGTTGGTTTGCCATGGAGGGGGATTGGTCCTGAGGACAGAGGAGACCCAAGTGGAAGTCCACACGTGGTCCTTTGTTCTCACCTCTTCAGATAGTTACTTCAAACTAATCTGCCCTGTGGCTGTGGAATAAAAACCAGTACCTATTTGTTCAAGTCATTAGCAGTTTAACAATTCCTCTGCCAAGTCACCTTGAGAGTCCGTCACTATTTGAGGAATAAGAGCACAGAAGCAATGTGTGAATGTTGGGAAGGGGGAAATCCAGCCAGTTCTGAAATGCACTATATAATGATACCTTAGCCCAAACAAAACCAGCAAAAACATGTGCTTGTTCAAGGTATAGGATAGATATATCACCATTTAGATCCTGTTTGCCCACTATCACAATAGCCTCTTCAAACTCTGTCCCGGAAATATTCTAGGGGGCAGGCTCCACTATGCACACAGCCTGTATTAGAAGCACTTATCTGAATGACTCCTTCCCTTCTGAAGAGAAAAATCTAGTGTTTCTGATTTTTAAAGGAGCCATTGTCACTCCTGGTTGAATGTTTATTTTACCATCTTCTGCACAGTGGAGGGCATTTCACCTATAAAGAGTGATTACAGAGCACTGGGACAATTTGAATACTCTAATCAATGCTAGTTGATGAAT
Organism: Marmota marmota marmota; assembly: GCF_001458135.2. Lineage (NCBI taxonomy): Eukaryota > Metazoa > Chordata > Mammalia > Rodentia > Sciuridae > Marmota > Marmota marmota. The sequence continues at coordinate 11,745,387 of NW_026000169.1, forward strand.
GAATAAACTTTTATGGCACCAGGGTCCCTAACCTTCATGGAAATTATTGTTAATTTATTGAATCAATAATCTTGAAATATTAAATTATGATACCCTTTGTTTTACTAAGCCCTTCTCACAGTGTGTTAAAAAACAATGCTTTATACATATTGCAAAAGACTGAAAGGAGATATTTTTAAACCAAGACTTTGTATGTGGTCCATTATGCAGGACATGAGACTATAAAAGTCAAAAGAGATGTGTGCACGGGGAGGGGGTGACTTGAACATGAGTAGACACTAAAATAATAATAATAATAATAATAATAAAATCCCTTTACAATTTACAGTGACTGAGCAAGGAATTTGGATTCTTTTTCTTATTAACCCTGTCACTACTTACAGTCATTTGATTTTACTCTTTGGTTGTTTGAAAATTCTTACTTAGTAGGAGCATACATACTACAAATCAGGGAGGATATTTTTAGCAGATACAGGGTGGATGCTGACTAGCCAGAAGAAATAGTTGCCCTCAATATTTTTTTCTTAGCCACAGTCTCATTTTTAATCTGTTCTCTGCCAAAACCCTCAGGGAAAACCAAACTCCCAGGCTCATTTTGAATTTCGAAACTCCTGCTATCCTAACTCAGCAAGGATAAGATAAAGTGGCTAAAACCGTGTCTAGCCCCCTGGTTGAATCCAAACAAAATATAATGTTCCCTCTCTGGGGCCATCCCAGTTCTGCTTCTCCACCCCACACACAAGTTTAACAGGTCATGAGAATTGTATCCTTGAAATCTTTATTAGTTTTCTCATTATGTTTTTACCTTTCATAGCTATCAAAATATCTTTTGGGTACCTATTCATCCTGTTACAAAATTGTACCCAAATGCAAACTCTCTGGCTTTAAAAAATAAAATATAATGGGGAAAAGTGCACATTTGGGGTAATATCTGCAGATGAGACATTATTGTAGAAGCAATGTCCCAGAAGCTCCTAATATCCAAAGCTTTCTGTATAGATTAAGCTCCTCTAATGGCTCTACAGCTACTATACACAATTATCTGCTCACTAACAGCATCCCTTAAAACAGACGTAAGGGATCTTTGAAGCCGAGCTCTGCATACCTTAATTACGGAACCAATTTGGGACACTATTTGTTCCAACATTTTTTAAAGGCCTTCCCTAGATTATAAGAACACATCTAATTCAGGATTATTTTTTTGTGCTTGGAGACTGCAGACTTGAAGTGCAGGCCCCTGAAATGGCCCCCCAGAGTGCCGGCATTTGCCACCACATTCGCTTGGGGGTTTACAGTTTTTGTTACACAGTGACCTAAAACCAGAAATATTGTTCCCTGGAGCTAAACTTGTGTCAGAAGTGTGCCCTTCTTGAGATCCAACACTGACGAAGGACTGTAATATTTAGCACCTGAAGGGCCCCACCAGAAAACTAGAAGCCAACAATGTATGGAATTTCCATCAATCATTGATATAGGGGTTTGAGGAACTGCAGTTGAATTCAGTACAATCATCCTGGGACTCTGAGGAGTTTGAGAGACATTCCTGGACCAAAGGACAGAAGGGAGACCCAACACGTACTGAGTACCTACCACATGCCATTAGTGATGGTAAACCAAACAAATCCTCCTAGAGCTGAGTTTTTGGCAGAGGCCTTCTGTCTGATCTCCTGGTAAGAGAATGACACTGGCAGGAAAATCCCAGGACCTGCATTGATTTAATAGGAATCCTAGTCAATCCTTGGCTCTGGCTAAGGATTCTATCTTGGTCTTAGGTTTTTCTCCCTTGCATATTCCTGGATCAGCTCTCAAGTCCCTATAATATTGTTGCAGGATAAGAAAGACTCATATCCATAAGTCTTTATTATATTCCATTGCAGGGGGAACTAAGTGGAATTTCAGGCAGTTGGTGAGGATGGGACTGTAATAAACATAAAACGATGGCTGTCCTGTACAGATGGGCTCCTATATACCAAGCACTGCCACAGGAGACTCCTACATGATTCCACTTGGTTTTTACAACAACCCTTTGGGTTGAGCATACAATCTTCATTTTAGGAACAAAGAATGGAGATTTCTGACTGGTTAAGGGACTTGCCTAAGGTAATAAGGCAGCAGAGCCAGGAAGTGGCAGATGTCACAACTGGGTCTTCCGGCTCCAACCATCATCCTTATATCAGTAAGGCATAATTATAGACTTCCCCTGAAGTCTGTCATGTCAGTCTATGTATCTTCTAGGCCTTGGCAACTTTTCTCTTTTACTCATAGAAATTAATCCAAACCTCGTTCTGAATCAATATTCATTATTTAGTTTCAAGATTCATACATTTCAGTGAATTCATTCATAAATAAGAAGGTTCAGTATTGATTTAACATTAGTGGGTCTATGAATATTAAAGCTAATTGTACTAATTGTGTTCTTCCAACATTAATCCTTTAATGTTCATGCTCTTCTCCTTAATGCTCCAAAGAATGAATTCTCTTCCCATGTTTAAGGTAAGAAATTCAAACAACTTTAATACAAGGGAAAGGAGGTTATTATGTGAATACATATGCAAAAACTGAGACAGAAATCTTAGGGGGAAATTCATAAATGACCATGCACTGAGCTTCACAGAAATGAAAGCACAGTTTAAAAACAAGAAGGACCTACGTACCAGAAAGTGAGCTTTTGTCAGTTCACATTGTAGAAACAAGGGTTGGGTGCTCAGCTTTTCCTTTCAGAACTAAAGTTCTCATCTCCTCATTCCATCCTGTGAGTTTTAGCTGCTGATATCTGATAATTTAGACTCTCTCCATGAATCATTTGGCCTAACTGAGCCACCCCTGCCCAATATTATACAGCTTCCTGGAAGCAGCCTACCTATAAGGGCTAGCCTACACTTATACATAACTATAAGGGGCCACCCTACTGGAAAATGCGCATTGGATTAGATGGGGCTCTGTTGCATTAGAGTTCAGACTCTATCTCTGCCTAACCCTGATTCCCCTTCTCCCTTGTGATTAATTCCTTAGAGAACTATCCTTCAAACACATCTCCATCTCATAGTCTAATTTACAGAAACTGACCTAAGACACCGCCAAAGATGCAGAAGTTTACTAGAGACTTGCCATCCGTCTCTTAACCCTTCTCTGTATTTGTGTTGCCATTCTTATCATTACCAACCACATTTTTACCTTGACCAAATGCCTTATTTTTATTGTTTCATGGCTTCTGGTTTTGAAATTTTATGCATTCCAGGGGAGTCCCTAAGGGATATATGGAAAGGCATAAACTAGTTGAAGATACAGTTTATTTTAATAATTTTTATTTAGACAGATCCATTGCAGTATCAATTTGCCAGGAGTTGGGTGTTGTCACTATTTCAGTACTAGAGGGCAACATAAGCCCACATTTATCCCAAATATACTATTGGTGTGTTATTCAGAAAGACACAGAAGAGTACTTTGTCAGAATAGTCTGTCCCCTGGGGCCAAGATATTCCCTGAGGTTTCATCCACAAACACTACAGGCTCTGGACAGAGTTACCATGGACAGACCAACCTCAAGCTCCTATGTCACACTTGTGGTCACAAATGCCACCAAATTGTGTCACACCCTGAGCCAACAGCCCACCTAGACCAGTACAATGCTAGATTAGGACCATGGCCCATGCTTCTATGGATTGCCTATTGTTAAGATGGACTCATGGCCTAAGACCACTGCCAGCCAGACACAGGCTATCCTCTCTGAAATAAAAGTCCAATAATCTTGGGCTGCATGTCTTACCCCAGCATTGGAGCTGTTCCAGAGGCTCCATTTGAGGGTAGGCTTGGGGATGGGAGGTATTTAGGATCTGCCAAGTGTTAGGTTAGGAACTTGGTCTAGCACCAAGTTCCAGGTAAAAGTCTTATGTTACTATCCTGTCTTACCCCCATATCATATCCACTACCTAAAGTGTAGTGAAGGCAGTCCATTGGCCAGAATCTCATAGCCATACGGACTTGAACAGTATGAGGGATGCACAAAGGCCTATGCCACAGCTGGCAGTAGTAGGTTGAAGGACAGGTTGAAGGACAGACTCTTTCTGATGCAGCCAAAATGTGGATCTGTCCCACCAGTACACAAGTTTCTGCCTGACGCCAAAGCATAGAGGGTCTATGAATTCTGGCCTGCTTATGGGGACCTCAGCTTCTCCTGGATGCTGGGTCTCACTGACTCTGGGCTCCCAGACAAAGTTCTGTGCTCGCTTTCATGACCTGCTTCCCAGCAGGTGGAGTCCTGTTCTCTGCTCTGCTAACCAAAATTGGAGAAGTGGTGGTGGTCGCAGTCAGCCACATAGCCTACCACAGTTCCAGAAACTTAATTTGTAGTTCCAGATGGGTAATAGGGGTCACGGGGCTTTGCTAAGTACTGGGTTACCCTTAGCAAGCCTGGTATTGGGTTGCAAGCCTAAGGGATGGCCTTAATTCTTCTTCCCCCAGTGGGAAGTGTCTCCCTGGGAGCAGGGCTGCATAGAGTTGGGGGGAGAGGGAGAGATGACAAGGGCAACTCCTTCATTCCTGCCTTCTTCAAAAGTCTTTTGTCAATACTAAAAGCAGGCACTATGTTCTCTCACCTGATTTCTTTAGCTCTTGTGAAGTAGTTTGGTACATGAATAGCTGTTCAATTTGGTGTGTCTGTGAGGGGATGATTGCTGGAGGATCTCACTCAGCCGCCATCTTGCTGTGCTTCTCCTTTCTTACCTTTCAAAGAACTACTTGCTGCCCAGTTCTTGTCCCAGGTTCTGCTTTTAGGTGTAGGTGGAACCATTTGGTTGAAAGAATGGACTTGAGTTGCATTTGCAAGCCATATATAAGATTAAAGAAATCCATTTGTCTGTTTAATGACACTGAAAATGCCATTAGGTATATAATAGACTTGAAAACAATTCTCATGAAATAAGAATAAAAAGATGTAAAGATATTTTTTTCTTATGGTAGCTACTTGGGCCCATGCTTCTAAACTCCCATCTATTTTCTGTGATTAAGGTTTTTGAGTGGAAAAAAATCTAATCTGAATAATCAATATTCCCCACTCACATGACCAGGCAGAAGTTGACTATAACTGAATGCCACTGCCAAGTTCTACAAACCTCTGTGTCTGCAGGTGGGGCTTCACTCAGAGTTCATTTAGTTCCCTTAGCTGAGGTGCAAGGGGAATCATGTTACCAGGAGAATTTGGCCTACTTCTCATGTAAAAGACACTGGAAGACCGATTTATCCTGGGAAAGGAAGAGTTTATACATAGTGTTTACACACTGTAGCTGCTATGTCAAATTAAGACTGAAGAAGGAAGGAGAAAGAAAGGAAATTAATGGCTGATTTTTAACTTTTCTTTTATTATTATTGTTATTATTATTATTTTTAGTAATAGTAGTAGTAGTACCGGGATTGAACCCAGGGGTACTTAACCACTGAGCCACATCTCAAGCCCTTTTTTATTTATTTTTATTTAGAGACAGGGTCTCACTGAGTTCTTTAGGGCCTTTCTAAATTGCTGAGACTGGCTTTGAACTCATGCTCCTCCTGCCTCAGCCTCTTGAGTCTCTGGGATTACAGATGTGCCCCACCATGCCCAACTGAACTTTTCTTTTAAATTGGCAGATTCAAGAGTACGTATTTTCTGTGGACAGCATGACAGTTTGAAGTACATGTACACTGTACAATGACTAAGTCCAGCTAATTCATACGGGCATTACCTCACAGAGTTATCATTTTTGTGGTGAGAATGCTTTATATCCACTATCATACCATTTTCAAGAACACAATAAATTATTAACTTGAGTCACCATGTCGTGTAACAGATCTTGAACATTTTCCTCCTATCCATGGTAAACTTTGAATCATGTGATAGGATTTCAATTTATACCTATGAAGCTACTCTCCAGGATGAATTGTGCCAGGTTACCTGATTTGTCATCCTTTAATTAATCTTACAATCTGCATTGCATAAATCAGTGTCTTCTCTAAGTTTTGTAAGTCAGGCATAAGCGCCAACTTTGGCATGAAGACCTAGGTTGCTTCTGATATCCTGAAGTTCAAGAAAAGCTGCAGTGTTTATAGAAGATTTCCATCCTATCCTTATCCTCATTTGCTTGGGTTTTGTTTTGTTTGGAGGGGGGTGACAAATAAACAGAGCCCTCTATCAAAAGCAGAGGAAGTAACAGTTTATAGTATATTCTCTTTTAAAATTCTACCCTCATTACTTTTATTCTTTATATGGCCAGCAATGGATCCCCCCAGCCCCCCCTTGTTCTGAAAGTGGAGCCCCCCCCCACCATGCTCTGAACATGGCGGACAGTCAGATCAACCCTCCGCTGCTGAGGTCAGGAACAAAGTAATGGGCCAGTTGATGAGCTTATTGTGTGTGCTCTGTGAGCCTGCTGTCAATTAGTGCTGGATTGTCTTGTCCCCTCCTCTGGACCCAAATGATGATAAGAATTTTAAAAAGGTACAGCCATTCCACTAGTTCTCATCCACCAGCTTCCTCCAGCAGGCTGTGATTTTAGAAGGTGTTCATGTAGTGGTGACTCTTTGCAAACCTGCAGGACACAAAGAAGGGGTGACGTGACAAACTCCCCTGAATCACACCTGTTCTGTGTTCCATTAGGCTTTTTTAAAAAGTTATATTTGATTGATAATATATAGACATTTAAAAATGTACATGTTAATGGGGTACCAGGTAATGTTTCAAAACATGGACCCACTGTGTAACATTTAAATCTACTTGTCTACTTCCTCAAGCACTGATCAGTTTTTTTGTGGTGAAAACTTTCAAAATCCTTTCCTCTGGCTTTTTGATATATATAGTACAATATAGCTATCTACAGTCACCCCACTGTACAATGGCCCAGCAGAACTTTTTACTCCTGTCTCAGTGTAATTTAGTACCCATCGATCAATCTTCCCCATCCCTCCTACTGCCTTAACCTCTCCAGCCTCTGGTAACCACCATTCTACTCTCAACTTCCATGAGGTCAATGTTTTCAGATTCCACATGAGTCGGATCATGCAGTACTTGTTTCCCTGCATCTGGCTTATTTCACCTAAAACAATCTCTACTTCCATCCTTATTGTTGCAAGTGCTAGAACTTCATTCTTTTTATGCCTGAATAGTATTCCATTGTATATATGCACCACATTTTCCTAATCCACTCATCAGTTGATGAATACTTAGTTTATTTTCATTTCTTTGTTTTATTAGTTGGACTCCATGACCAGAATGACATGTCCTTGGCATCAACCACAACTGACAATTCCAGGAAGAATTTTATTAATAAATAGTTCTAACTTTATTTTTCCTTCTTTAAATTAAAGGATAAGAGCTAGGCATGGTGGCCTATGCCTGTAATCCCAGCAGCTCAGAAGGCTGAAGCAGGAGGATCACAAATTTGAGGCCAGCCTCAGGAACTTAATGAAGCCCTAAGCAACTTAGTGAGATCCTGTCTTTAAAAAATAACAAAAAAGGGTGGAGGTGTGGCTCACTGTTTAAGTGCCTCTGGGTTTAATCCCCAGTATCTCCCCAAAGTAAAATAAAGGACAAGAGATTAAAATTACAATTTAAAACAAAGGATAGGAGATCAAAATTGCAATGTTTATGCAGGAATATGTCCTTTATATTGATAGACACATGAACATAAGTACTTTTCCTTATGAGTGAAAACAATTTGAAAATGGTTACATCCCATGTAATTTTGTTTCTGGATTTTTCACTACGTTTAGTGGCCAAGCATTACAGTTTCGTGCAAGCTGGACTGATGTGAATTTGTGTGCACTTTGTACCTTTCACATAACACCGTTTACTAAAGACTATAGAGTTTTCTAAGCCAAGCCACCAAAAAAGTAATACGAGTATGCAGTCCCAGGACACAGTCACAGATTGTATGGCTTAAATTTAACAGAATTCAGTAACAATATTTTCTAAAGTAACTCATTCATTCATTGCTGAAACATTTACTCCCTACATATTATGTGATCCACACTATGTAAGCCCTGGGAATCCAAAGTAACCAGGATAACTTACTCTTTAAGAACTTACAGTCTAGAGAGGAAGGCAGGTAAACAGTTATCAGAGAGCTAAGGGCTGCTGTATTGTGCACAGAAGGCTAGAAATATGGATGATGGATGAGAAGGCAGCTGCATTTTATAGTTCCATGAGAAAAATGAACCTGATTTTCATTGCTTCAAATCCACATAGCCTTCCTTGGATATATCTTCTCAGTAAATTAAGAGAATCCAATAAGATTTTCTACCTTTTTTAGACTCTGATGCCTGGTATTCAGAAGAAAAGGAAAATGATAGATTTTTGCTCACATGGCTGCTCCGTGGGCCATGATCATGGGCAGAGTCAACTCTATAGCATAACTCATGGTTCTTATCTCTGCGGTTGTACACAGGACCCTGAATGCTCACATGAGGAGGCTAACAGATGATGGAAATCCCTTTCTAACAGAAATGTAGGAAAGATCAACGTTCTAGAACTTTAGATTTATCCTACTTGGTGTGTGGGGGGGGTAAGGTTCAAGGAAGGACTGATTATAGATTCCTTGAAAGGTCTCATTATGCAAAAAAGAAAAAAAAACCCAGCATCTGAGAAAGAATAGAAAAGAGGAGGAAAGAAGAAAGGAAGGAAGGAGACACGGATGAAAGGAAAGAAGGCAAGCAAAATATAGATTGTACTTGGAATAAGAAATTTCATGTTCTGCTGTAAGAAATAACTACAAGTCACACAACATCAATTAACAAAGGAAGTAAAGAATATTGGGGGTGGGGAGGGCTAGCCCATAGTCCTTCCATCAATCTTCTCTATCACTTTATAGCCATCTATTATTAAACCTACCCTGTCAATTCACCCCTTGTCTGCCTGTCTGCCCATCAGCAAAAGCTGTGTGTTAATTTTTCTGTGACAAATTCTGGTGTGTGGATCATGCGAGTCTCCCTTGAAAATAACCAGATCTGTGGAGACCACGCCCTGAAATGGTGGAAGTCACCACACACATCACACGAACTCTTGGTAAGGAGGAGGTCAAAGGCCATCTCTTGGAAAAGCTGTCCCCATTTCTAGGGCTCAGGTTCTGCACACCCCTCCCTCCTTTGATATGCTTTTAAGTCATAGCATTTCTTTATTGGAATCAAACAAAAAGAAAAGAAAGGGCATGGACGTCTCGAAGAAGGGAGGCATGAACTACATTAGAACAAGGGACAGGTCTCCTTTCTTAATATTTATTGAATGCTTCTTAAGACATTCAATTTGCTACTACTCTCATGTTTGTCACAGTGATGATTAATATAGTTGTTAAGCACATCAAAATAAGATTTTTCTCCTAGAGGGAAATCACAGAAGAGAACTGTTCGGAAACTATTTTGGAAATTCACTCTGAATTGAAGTCATACATTATTGCTGTGCAGAGCTAAATATTAAATCTAAAACAGTAACAATTTTTTAGTGTATCTTTAAAATTGATTTTTATTTTGTTATTCCATAATTAGAATAGTAAGGACTTCACTTCTCAGCAAACAAGAGCCACAAGGTTGTTTTGATCTGGTCTATTTTTTGAAAAGGATCCTTCTGGCAGCTGCACTGAGCATATATGGAACCAGCAAATAGGCCCATTTAAGGAGCTATTTAGTAATGCAGATGAGAGAAGATGGCAACTTCGACCAGTGTAGTGGACCCAGAGATGGTAAAAAGTGTTTGGATTCTGCACAATTTTGAAGGTAGAGCCAATAGGATTTTCTGCCAGGTTAGATAAAGACTGTGGAAGAGAGAATTCCAGATATCCCTAAGGTTTTCATCCAGATCAGCTGGAAATATGGAGAATAGAAAGAAATGAGTTGAGGAAAGTAGGTGTAAACAACTCTTTCAGGGGAGTAATAACAGAAGAGCAAATGAATGGCATTCCGATCACAGGAGATATGGGATCATGAAATATGAAAATATTATCTTATATGAGAAAAATAATAGCCTATTAATATGCTAGAGGGATGATCCAATAAAGACAGAAAATGCAATAATTAAGGGAGAGGGGAGAACTCCTACAGTGATGTCCTTGAATAGGCTAGCAGGGCCCAAGTGTCCAAGGTCCAAGCGGATGATTCGGTTTCAATAAGACAATGGACAATCTATCTGTGGCAACTAGAAGAAGGTAACATATGAGACAGGACAGGACAGGAATTCAAAGGGTCTTTGGGACTCAGAGCTAAAAAATTATCTGCTATGCTACACCAAAGGAAGAAAAAAAAATGGTGGTAATCATGGCATTGAACCATCCATTCAGATGAAGTATATACTTTTATATAAATCAGTGGAACATATTGGAAACATAAAGATCAGTAGACCCTCTCTAATCTCCCATTGGGTGTGTGATGTATCATTTGTAAAGTGAAAATAATAGTACCTCTGGTGCTCTTATTTCAGAATCATTTTGAGGATCAAAAGAAACAATGTAGAGTCATCCCCCTTATCTGTAGTTTCAATTTTTGCAGTTTCAGCTATCCACGGCCAACCACAGTCTGAAAATGTTAAATGGAATAGTCTAGAAGTAAACAATTCATAAGTATCAAATTGTTTGCTGATGTAAGTAGTGTGATGAACTGCACACAGTCTCACCCCACCATTCCTGGAACCTGAGTCATACCTTGCCCATAGTTCTCCTCCCTCCTTTAATTATTGCATTTTCTGTCTCTATTGGATCATCCCTCTTGCATATTAATAGGCTATTGTTTTTCTCATCTAAGATAATTGCCCATATCCATATCTGGACTTTCAAGGGCTTTTATCCTGTTTCTTGCCCCACCCCCCTTTCCCTTGCACACAAGCTCTAACCTCAAGGGCTTCTGTCCCTGGACCCCCTGCTAGAATGTAAACGCCATAGAGTCAGGGGTCCTTTTCCATTTCGTTCATGTATGTTTTGCAAGTAGCTGGATCAGTGCCTGGCTCATAGGAAGCATTGCAAAGTAGTTTTTTTTTTTTTTCTTTTTTTTAATGAGTAGAGCATGCCTGCCTGACATAAAGTTAATGCAGCTTTGCCTGCTTTTCACTTAAACAAATTAGTGTATGGTTAGTGTATGAAATTCTTTCAGATCACATCACAATCTTAATTACTGGAAACAGTTCTCCCTTAAATAAATAAAAACATAAGGTGTAACGCCCCAGATCAATGTCCTACCAAAGATGTAGCCACTTGTTAGAAACCATGTTCCATTGGCTGCTACTTTACAGAAAGGATCCAATGTCCATATTGAGGGCATTGGTACTTACTTATCATTCAGATTATCTGCTCACCACAATTTAAGGGCCTAGAAATAGTTGGGAAAGAAAAACCTTAAAATAAGCAAGTTGCTCTTTCCCAGATAGAATCAAATTTACTATTGAATTTCTTTTTGGATCAGTGAATGCTGTTATGAGATTATATACTAATTTTTAACTCCATATAAAAGAGAAAATAGTTATTTGTGAAATAAGCACAAACATTTCCTTTTAAAATGCCCTGTGACTTAGTAATTGGATCAGAGCTTTTTTTGGATCAATCAGAAATCTTTCCATACATATCAAAAATGATGATGTAAAGATGGGTGTCCATACGATGGAGGAAAAAATAATATACCTTAGTGAAAAACGAGGAAGATAAAATATTTATAGAATAAATTACATTTCTGACTTTTATTTAGAAAAAAAGTATTATACCGAAAACTCACAACTTCCTTAAACTCTAAGCTATGGCAATTTCATGAGGGGTTTTTGCTTTTTTGGGGGTGTGGAAGTGATACTGGAGATTGAACCTATTAAACCACATCCCCAGCTCTTTTTATATTTTATCTTGAGACAGGGTCTCATTAAGTTGCTTAGGACCTTGCTAAATTGTTGAGGCTGACTTTGAACTTGTGATCCTTCTGCCTCAGCCTCCCAAGCACTGGGATAACCTGCGTGTGCCACCGTACCTGGCTTTTTGCCTAATATTCTTATACTGAATTCAAAATACAAGTACTTCCCAATCACTCACATATCTAGATAAAACCAAATACATTTATTCCCAGGATGTATTTTACATTCTTCTGCAGTGTTTCTTCCATGGAATTCTCAAAACTTTAAAATCTATTTTTAACCATGATACTTACCCACTTTTCACCTTCTTTGAAGAAGAAATCAGGAAGGTCATTTTAAACACAGTCCTCTCACCTGTTATGCAGCTTTTAATTCCCAGCACAAGATTTAAAAATCTGATTGAGACTTCTGTAATCAGCTCTATCCCTGAAGAGTTTGTTTTGCTTTGTTTTAAGGATCAGGATTTTTGACTCTCCACAAAGCTCTACTAAGATTATTTCTATTGGTGGTAGAAGGAAACCCAAAACTGATTGCTAAAGAACCACTCGACCCATTTTTTTGGATCACATAGTCTTAATTCATTTCATTCTAACCCAGTCCTACAAACATTTACTTAATATCTACCTCGCAGGTGTGGTGCTCAGCATTAAACAAATAGCAAGACCCTGCTTGCAATATGGCAGACAGGTCCTCTGTAAAGCACATGAAATGTTCCTCCCAGGAGTCAGAGAAAACTTTCTGAATAAGACCACATCTGGGCAGACTTTCAGTACAAGTGAAATGTAAGCTGGAAAATAGTTAGAAAGGGCATTCACAAATTCCATTGATCCGTTTTTACCAATTTGGTTGAATACACACACACACACACACATATAAATGAATACACACATATGTACATGTGTACACATATGCACATATACATGTATATATACATGTAAATATGTTTAATAAAGACATTTAAAATACACATATATTTGGAAAGATTAAAGTTTGATACTTAGTATCTAAAAGGAGGCCAGATTATCTGTCTCCTCGATATATTCTTGATAGTTTACCTTTGCTGAGTTAATTTGGGGTAAGCTGTAGTCCTGTATTGAAAATACTTGATTTACTTTGCTTCTTGTGGTGTAAAATCTTCATTTAAAAAAATAGTTGCCCTGGTCTGAATGTTGAAAGTAAAATTAATTAGGTTTGAATAAAATTACAAAATAACTCAGCTTAGAGACATTCAAAAGAGAGTGTCATTTTATTAAAAATAATAAATAGGTTTAAACATTTGAATGGTGGTGTTACATTTTGAAAAGAAGTATTCAATTTGAGTTGGGTTTGCCAATATCACAAGGGTCCTCAGTTTTGGAAGAGAGGTCTGCTTTTCAGTTTCTTAATCCTTTGTTAGTTTGTCTTCCCTGTGCATCCACTGTGCTTGTTTCTATAACATATGGGATTTTACACATTAAAGCAAAGCTGTGTTTGTTAAAAATAAAAAATAAAAAAAATCTGTTGATTTTAAATTCCAGTTTTTATTCCATGCATGCTACACCCTGTTTAAAAACAGTTACAGATCATTCTATTTTGCCCAAATTTCACAGTACAGAAGTCCCTTTATTAAGAAAGGAGAGCTAATGAAAAGGAGAGTAAGGCTACTGTTTATATGGCTGCAAATATCACTAGGGAAATATTTCATGTTTACATTTTGCTGAACTATTTATAGTGGGGGCATACTACAGTACAGCCCTCTTTCCCCCACATAATGGGTGTCTTTGTGCCTGGATTCTATATACTTATCCAGTTTACGTCTTTACCCAGCCTTACCATATTTCATTCCTCATTACTTTGTCCTGTGAGCCTCACTATATTAGAGCAACACCTTCTGGCAGAACAGAGACACTAAAAATCCAGAGAAATAAAACAGCACCTGTGTGACAGGGTCTTAAATAGTTAGCAGAGAATACAGGCCAAACATAGCTATTTAACAAATCCCTCAGATCAATGAAGAGGCTCATTGTTACCCCCACTGTTGATAGTTGAATACACTCAATTTTATGCAGCTGAGGTTCGGTCTCTGAATTAATGGCTAATACCTATAGCTGCATTTTATCTACAATTTAACAAATAAACATGGGATGCTCCTATCGCACACACAAATCTTCTGCCTCTTATGAAACAGTTCTTGCCTAAAGTACTATATCAATGAGTGAACTTTGGAGTCCCTCTGGTGGTCATTCATGTCATTTTTAAATGAACTGCTTTCTTAGAGCTTTTCTTAGCCTCTGGCCTCACTCGTAGGATTCATCTCTGCACCCCAACCCCTGCCCACTGTCACTATCCCTCCCCCAAGACACACAATTCTGCACCCCATTCCAAGGAAAGGAATAAATACAATGTGAATAACTTTTATACATTATTACTACTAAGTTGTGGAAATAGTTTGCACCTGACATTGGATTTATCATAAAATGCTCTCACATCCTATGAGGGTGCTAACAACTAAGTTGCTGAAGCTGCCCTTGAACTTGCAACCTTGCTGGCAATTAAATCTGTTCCCAGTTCCTGGTTCCTCAATTGGAAATCATAGCTCTGGCTTCTTCCTTTCTAAAGTATACTTTAAGCTTATCGGGCTTTTTTTTTTTTTTAATTTTTAAAGAATATCTTTTTGTAAGTGTGTGGCCTTTAATGGCTTATACTTGTTTTCAATCAACGATTTTATCTCTGTAAACATTTCTTTAATTTCACTAATTCAAGAGCCCATTAGAAAATGATTATGCTCAGAATAAACAGTGACTTGAGGTTATAACTGGGCATATGCATTGTTTTTCCCTTGATTCCATTTTTCTTTTCTTTTTTTTCTTCTTTTTTTTAACCTATATAGGAGCAAAAACTCTTCCTGGGACTGGCCCTTGAGTGAAGGAGGAAACTTCCAGGTAAAATCTTGAACTGTGCTTAGAGGAGATGAAGGCATTTATCTAGATGGAAATGAGTTGTCTCCTTGACTTTATATGATAACCCCCTGACAGTCTGTCATTACCCGTTTCTAGTGAATGGTCTCAGAATTTCATAGCATTTAATGTTCAGTTCCTACAAGGTGCAGTTTTCTGAGTGGATATATATTTCCCACCTTCACTCTCCATTGAAAGATATTCATCCTACAGAGTTGTGTTTGCTTTTATTCAGAAAATGGCTATGTATCCTGTGTATCCTGGGCTATTTAGAAAAGGAAATGTATAAAAGTTGTGATTGTATTGATATTGAGATCATCCAGTGCTCCCACATCTTTCCAGCCATATCTCTTCCTGGACAGTCAGAATGTACCATCTTTCCTTTATTTTTTATAATGAATTTGCTTGAGTATCATAATGCTACATTATCCACCTATCACCAACTCCAAGATATCAACCACCCATCCTATTAAATTAGAATGAATCAAGTATAGAACTGTGGTTAAAAAAAAAATCACAACACAGACCATGCTTTCAAATATCAAAATAATCAACTATGAAAGTCATACATACATACTTTACACTATTAAAGAAATCATCAAACTGATATAGCCTTGGCCAGTAGGAGCTAAATATTAATGTTGCATTTGTTGAAAGTCAGCACTAGTAAGGAAATGTAGTAAATCATTTGCAAGAAAAAAACATGAATGCCATCTTTTGCTACCTTTTCATAAGCATTGCACTACACCACATAAGATAAAAACAAACAGCAGCAGCATAAATTCCTTTGCAAACATCCTTCCCCTGTAGTAGTGTCTAATTTCCAATTCACTTTCATATCCTGTGTAGCTTCAGGGTGCTCTGTTTTTGAAGGGGAGTTGCTGTTCACATGTTAATATTTTTAAGAGAGGTAAGCAACTTGATACAGCAAATAGAAAATCAGGTTTATTGTTCTTTGGATTTTTAATAAGTAGTTACTTTTGAATTATTAGCTACCAAATCTCCAACATCCTGTCCTTCCTCACTACCCACGTGTAGGTTTTCTGAATCTGTAACATTGTGATTTGTATACTTTCATGAATAACTATTTCAACTGCTGTCATATGGTCCTAATTATTTTAGATTAGAGGAGCTGGCAGACAACACTAGAAACATGGATGCTTAGCACCATCTATTGTTCAAGAACAAAACAACGATATGATAGATAAAGGGGAAAGACACTCTAGAAGTAGGACTTTACAACAGAGGGTTTGTATTAGCTTTCTGTTGCTGCTGTAACAAAGTACCATAAATTTTGTGGTGCAAACACAGGTTTTTTTCTTGTGTTCTGGCAGGTAGATGCCTTCAGTAGGTTTCACTGGGCTAAGTTCAAGGCATCTGCAGGGGAAAATCTATGTCCTTGCCTTTTCCACTCTGTGGAGGACCCAGCTCTTAAGAGACCACCCACTCTCCTTGGCTTAGAGCCCTCTTCCTTCATCTTCAAAGCCAGACATATATCCGTTCTTCTACTACTCATTTGTGGTCACATCTCCCTCTGTTTTTGATCTCATCTGGGAAGAATTCTCTACTATGAAGGACTCATGTGACTAGGCGGAGCCCACCAACCCAACCAGTCTAGGTAATCTTCCCGTCTCCAGGTGCTTAATGATCTGCCTACTCAAGATCCTATCTTTATGTGCAAAGTCCCTTGCAGCAATGAAATGCTATTGTAGTGAGTTATTATTACTGGTTTTATGTTAGTGATAGATGACCTTGATGATCAATACTCAGCAACCAATTTTATTGCATTTAAAATAGTAACACAGACTTGTGACCTGCCAGACTCTCAGGCTGCTGCTAGTATTTCATGACTAATCTATAAGAGGAGGACAAGGATGGGTGCTAGAGGAATGTCCAACAGACTTGCTCCACATGATCCCCATTCCCTATTCTGACTGGACACATTGGTGAGGACAGGAAATAGAAGGCAGCTTTTGGCTGAAAACATTATGTATGGTCCTCACTGATTCATGACCTATGCCCAGCACTGTGAGATATCTGGAAGAGAGGAAAGCCCTAGTGAATAGATTGCCCTGGCGATATTTACTTTGGGATGGATTTGATGTTTGTTACAAAGTCATGGAAAGAGTGGACCTTTTTCAAAATAGAAGAATTTTTTTTTTCAAATTTGGTAATAAAATAAAAAGACTGAGGTTTTGAAAAAACTTGAAATGAATGTTAGCTATTCAAGGTCTATCTGAACTTTCTTCTCAAAATAATAGCAAGAATGTAAAAAACAACTGTAATTTATAACCCAAATTCACAATCACGTAACCTGATAATAACACCAACCCTGTTCCACAGGGTTATTTTCAGATGAAGAAACTAATGCTCATATCTAATTGACTAGATTCTGAAAAAGCACATTTATTGATAAGGATATGGAGAAATGATTACTATTACACAAGGGCAAGAGAAGAAATTTATTCAACTTTTCAGAAGGGCAGTTTCAAATGTTTAGGCATGTCTTAAAGTAAGTCTTTGACCCAAATTTGTAACTTTAAATAATATGTTTTAAGAAAAAGTTTAGAAATGTGAACAAAGATTTAAATAAAACAGCGTTCATCTCAGAGTGGTTTATAATGGTGATAAATTGGAAATAACTTATAGCACAAACTGCTGGTATTCAACAAAATCTGTTTCCATGCCTTCTGGAAATACTACTGGTCTACATTACCCAGACTTTCTGCTGGGGACCTGTCAAGATGGTTATAGGGCTGTATTCTGAATGATGAAATGTGAGCAGAAGTCATACAAACAGCTCCGAGTTCAAGTCCATAAATACCTCACGAGTGGCCTTCATGCTCTCTTGCCCCGATGTAGGCGAAATGCCAAAAATCCAGTAAAGAAACCCCAAAACCCTAGATGATGACAAAACTACTAAATGAAAAGAACCTGTGTTTTACCCTGAAAAGACAACATGGAAAACCATCCCTGACCAAGAATGTACACACCAAGCTCTATGTGAGCAAGAAATGACCTTTTTCTAGATTTACACTCAAAATTTAGTCTTTACCTAGGGCCAAAACTAAAGTCATCCCTAACACAAAATTTAGATAGAGAAATTAGTCAATGGTACAGAAATTATTCAAGTAAACTTAAGTGATTTCCTTGCAACATAGATTTCTTTGGATGAGTTATTGATCGTAAACTGGTGGTAGGCCATTATAGAGATAAAAGCATGTATTTCCATTCTGCTTTATTATCATCAATTTTAATCCCAGCTATTAAATTAATGCACTACTACTTGTTCACTGCAACTTTGTAAGGCTCGGTTGGGCTCATTGGGTCATTCTGTCTCACCTTTCAGTTTTTGACACTATAGGAGTCAATCCCCTCTCCAAAAAAAAAAAAAAAAAAAAACTGATAAAGAAATTCACCTGTAGTTAAATCCTTTACAACTAAAATGACACATTCTGATTAAGTGGTTTTTCCATGGAATTATGGAACTGGAGCTGAATTAGGGATTGATTAAACCAATCACCCAAATGGCTTGAATTCCATGCACCTCAGTCAGAGTCATCTATCCTTTCCTTGAACATTTTCAATTATGGACACTAAATGAACAGAGTAAAAAGCACCTTAGGTTTTTTGTGTCTTCTGTTTGTTTTGTGAAGCTAACAACAAAGATTTCAAAAGGTAAGCAGGCAGGCAGACAGGCTGACATTTGCCAAATGCCCAGTGACTAGGCCCTCGGTAGAGCACATCAGTATGAGTTATTTCATCTAATCTTCACAACTATGCAGGCTGGATGTGTCATTTTTCAGAAAGCCTGAAGTTCAGAGAGTTGAAATAATTCATGTAGCTGCCACATTGGTGTATCTGCCAAAGCAGCTGGTGCCTACCCCACCAGGGTGCTCCCCCCACCACGCCTTGAAAGAAGGAAATGGGAAAAGATAGAGGATCAAAGAAAGTTGGCTAAGGATTGGGAAACCAACATTTGCACTTTATTTCACTAAATGATTAGGCAAAATAGCATCACAGTAGGTGCTTGGCTTCTAAAGTCAGAGTGCTGAGGTTTATACCCTGCTTTTGTTTCCTAGCATACAACTCTAGTCCTTGGCTTCTTTATCAGTACACAGGGATTGCATGTGATAGCTGTAACTTGCAGTCATATCAAAGATGATCTGAGATGACGCTCATGCAATACTTAGCACAGTGCTTCACAGACAATAGGTAAAAGGAGTAGAATTCTGTGCACAAAGAGGACGAGTGTGGCAGTGGCTGGCCCTAGTTCAGAAATTAGAAGACTTTGGGGGACTGGCAGTTTACTCAGAGACATATTAACAAAATTAAAGTTACTTAAAAGCAGATCAAGCCGGGTGAGGTGGTACACATCCATAATCCCAGCAACTTTGGAGGCTGAGGCAGGAGGATTACAAATTCAAGGCCAGCAATTTAGTAAGGCCTAAGCAACTTCTGAGACCTTGTCTCAAAATTAAATATAAGAGCTGGGGATGTGGCTCAGTGATAAAACTCCCCTGGGTTAAATCTCCATACCAAAAAATTTTTTTAAAAAATTACAGTGTAGTTTTGAAATAGGAAGTTCCCTAGACTAATAAGGTGGAAATTTATGGGTGTAGTTTACAATTATTAAACACAGAAAAATAACACCTGATTTTTTTTTAAGGGCAGAAACCATTATTTTAACAGTGGTTGCTGCTTCCAAATATAACTCATTCAGATTTTGATTATATTAAGAAAAATTAAGTATTCCTCCCCTCCAAAAAAATTAATATAGATGACAAAGTTCATATTCATATATAAAAATCTGCTCAAAGTTTTTTTATTTTTTTCCATATGGTCATTTTGCATGAATCTGCATGCAATGATTTCAGTGTTGGGAGAAAAGTAGAAGATGTCATACAGAAGTGAGGATATTTCTGTATCGGTTCTAAGTTGCCTATGAGAATCAGGAAGAGATGGAAGGCAAACATCATTTTCATAATGTAAAGAAGAATCCTGGTGAGCTGGAAAAGTTTTAGGAACTTTGTGTGTTGTAGATAATCTAGATAAGAAAATACTTAAGAGTTGAGTAGAGCTATTAAGTTAGAGAATGGAAGTGGAAAAAATAATAAATAAAAAATATGAACAGTTGAACTCTTACAAATCAAATTGAGTGAACCACAACATATACACAAGCTGAATATGGAATTGCTCTACTTGAAGTAGCATGGGTGACACCATTTCTTTGGAGTATGAGGCAGGAGGATTACAAGTTCAAGGCCAGCAATTTAGTAAGGCCCTAAACCTCCGCTTTGCTGAAATCTGAACCTCTTCAGACTACAGTTTGGAGACCAGTACCTACCTGGATATAGAAGAATTGCCTTGGGTTGCTTGATACAAATGCAGCACCTGAGACCCAACCTGAGATTCTGATCCAGTAGCTCAGATGTGAGACATGGGTTACTAAAATGCTGAAATGCTCTCCTAGAGATTGGGATGTACAAAGAGGTGTGAGGGGTGCTAACACGGCAAATCAGGAAACGCCCTTTAAGATACAATTAATGACCTTCTTTAGGTGTTTAACAAGACAGAGCCATGTTATAGGTTGAGAAAGAGAGAGAGAGAAAGTCAGATGGGTTTTTTCTTCTGTGTAGCCTTAAGAGAATAATGGAGACAACAGAAAAGCTAAAATTATACATCTAAGGAATGCCCAAAGCTTGGTTTGAGGATTTGCATAAATAAGAAGAAAATAAATACGAACCTGAAGACAGAAGCTTAGCGTCATGTCTAACTACACTGTAGTCACTACAAAGTGGCCAAAGGCACAGATCCCTGAACTAGATGCCTGAGCCTGAGTGAATTCATCCTCTTCCACATAGCTGTTGGACCGTGGCTAATTATGTAATCATTTAGCCCCACTTTCCTCCTCTATCAAAGGAGGTAAATAATAGTCCCTGTCTTGTTAGATTGTCTTTTGAGAATTGTATGAGTTAAATTGTTATCAGACAAAGCAATGAACTACACCTACGTGGGCTGGACTGAGAATGTTTGTGTTAAAATCTCTGCAACTCCACTTACAGGCTGTAAAACTATGAATATGCTTTAATGTTTCAGCATTTTTATTTTTTTAGGCTGTAAAATGGGGATAAATAAATAAGGTAAATATAAAAGTACCCCCAAAACTACCTAGCACACAGTCCTCCCATAATTAATGTTATTTAATATACCTATTGTAGAAGGAAACATAGTGGGAAACTAAAGATGATTCTGCAGTTTCTTGTGTAAGGTGTAGATAAAATAGTAATGTCATGACTCTAGAAAATGTCAGATTTGTCTCCATCATGTTAACTTCAGTAGCTGTTGCTGTTGTCTTTTTCTTTTTTTTACTTTTTCTTTTCTTTTTTTTTTTTTTTTTTTGGTACTGGGAATTGAACCCTGAGCTATATCGGGAGACCTTTTATTTTTTATTTTTAGGCAGAGTCTAACTAAATTGCTGATGCTGACCTTGATCTTGCCATCCTCTTGCCTCAGCCTCCATAGTTGTGGGATTACAGACGTGTGCTACCATATCCAACCTGATGCTCTCAATTAAATAAAACATGAATCATAATTGGATGACAGGGAAGTTTCTAGCTGAAATTTTTGTCATTTGGTGTCAGGCTGCTGCAGATGCTAAGTGAGTATATTAGTCTGTTTTCCAATTCTATTAAAAAAAAAAGTACCTGAAGCTGAGTTCTTTATAAAGAGGTTTATTTAGGTCAAAGGTTGATAACTGAAGTCCAAGTAGCATGGTGCTGGCTCGTGTGGGACCCTTAAATACCCTTGTAGCATCATAGTGGTAGCACATGTGAAAGGGAGAGATCACAGTGAGATAGGAAATTAGAGGGCTACAAAGGTGAATATGGCCCTCTTGAGTCTCCATTCAAGAATTCACCATTCAGCTACAAAGAGCACATGTATCTGACAGTCTCCACGGCCAACATCTCCCAGATCACCCTCAACTTTTGAGTCTAGACCATTTTTTTCCTGTACTAACTCCCAGGAAAAACTTGGCACAACTGGGATTCTAGGTCTTGATCATTTCTGCTCCATGCAAGACTTGTCTCATGGGTGGAATTTTAGTTCCTGAGTACCCCATTGGGCTGGCTGAGACTTTGTCAGACTACCTGATGGTCTGATGCTCTTCCTGTGCAAATTCAACTCCTCTCCCTTTGAAAGGCATTACCCATGTGTATCACGTTCCAGACTTCTTTATTAACAGACAGATATTAGGACAGGAGCTATTTATTAAATTAGGTGCTTATAAACATGAAATGGAACAATTCAATGTGATTATTTGCCATCCTCAAAATTTAAATATAAGTAATTGCCCTGCAGATAATTTCTCATTTCTCTGCTAAGGCAGATACTATAATTGGCACATAAATCAGTGTTCTGAAATCTGTTGTAAAATGTCAGCGTAGAAGGTGGCCAGCTTGTGTCTGTAGACATAAAGTGAAATTTATGGCAGCATGGTCCATCCCTCCACTTCAACTACTGATTCATATAAATGATCTTGGTGTGGGTTCAGTCATGAAGGTCAGCAGTTTCTTTGAACCTTAGCAGAATAAGTAGCCATTTGATTATAGAAGGAATACAAATTATAAATTTTTTAAAAAATTAGCCTATCAGTTGAGGTAAGTCAGGATTTAGTTAACAGAAGCCACTCGATATTGTTACAAACAGAAGTACATCTAGTACAGTCCATTAGCAGCTTACACTATCCCTGGAAGGTGTGAGACAACAAAGGTCAGGACTGCAGCTTTGAAGACATAAGAAAGTGTAGGAGAGCTTCCACCCGTGATCATCAACCACCTGTAGCACCAAAGCCGGTAACTCCCAGAGGGACCCCAGACACCAAAGGAAGCCACCATAAATGACCTAAGTTGCCACTGGAGAACTATGGCTCTCCCTTTTTGGAAATTTCAAATTTCATGTACATGTCTGTCATCTGACAGAATCTAACTCAGGAAGATATTTTGAGAATTTTATTTCCAGAGTTTTCCCAGGAAGGTGATGCAGAGGGGATGGGAATGAGGTTGAATTGCTAACAGATAATCCATTTACTAGTGAATTTCTCTGGCCTTCTGACTCAGCTCACTTACCCACCAGAGTCCCGTTCTTGCCAGGTTATTAAGAGTCTACAGTTGACCATGACCAGATGTATGCATTATGCTTACCAGAAATATAAATGCCACAAGTCTGGCAAGCATACAACTCAGAAGCAAGAAAATCATATTAACTTTCATAAGAGCATACTACCTGATATCTGAAAAGATGACCTGATTTCTCTCAAGGCTCATAGGCTCATATTCATTTCCTTAGCTAACTTACTGTTAAGGTTTGGAAGTGAGGTGTCTCCCAAAAGCTCACATGTGAGACAATGAAAGAAACTTTGGAGGAGAAATTATTGGGTTATAGCCTTAACCTAATCAGTTAATTAATCTCTGATGGGATTAATTGAGTGGTAACTGGAGGCAGGTGGGATGTGGCCAGAGGAAGTGGTTTATTGGGAGGTGTGGGTATGGGGTATATATTTTGTATCTGGAGCGTGGAGTCTCTCTGCTTCATGATCAGCACGTGAACTGTTTCCCTCTGCCACACTCTTTCACCTTGAGCCCCAAGGAATGGAACCTGGTATCTATAGATTGAAACTGTAAGCCTCCAAATAAACTTTTCCTCCCCTACAATTGTTTTGCTCAGGTCCCTTAGTCACAGCAATGAAGAAAGCTGACTAAGACACTTATGCTATATTATTTTACTCTTCTCAGGCAAAGAGAAGTCTATTTTGAGAAAATGTTATAGCAATATTGCCCTGGGCTCCTTGAAATATGAGTTGATTGTTCCTTAACCTTGTGTAATTGGTACAGAGTGAACTCATCCCCACATGACCTACTGACCCCACACCATCATTGTACAGACACATATGAGAGATAATTATTCCATAAGTTTTAAGAGTGAGTCCAGATCCTTATTTGTCCTTCAGTTCATGTTCTAAAATAAAATGGATTTAGAGTTGAATGGTTGCCCTGTCCCTTTTGGAAGAGGATGGCTATATCTACTAATATGCAAGGCTATAGACATTTTAGAGATATACTTAGAAAGTCAAATTAAATTGCTAGCTGGGTAGGTAGTTGGCAATGAAGTTTACTTTGGAAATGCCAGATTCTCTGTAGATATTTTATAGTGTAGACATACATGATAAAACCATATGAGAGGGTAAACTAAACCATGTGATAATTAAATTTAAAATATACTAACAAATTTAAAAGTGTCCATATAAAAGTTTTCCAAGATAGAGGGCTGCGGATATAGCTCAGTTGGTAGAGTGCTTGCCTCAAATGCACAAGGCCCTGGGTTCAATCCCCAGCACCACCCCCCCCAAAAAAAAAAAAAAAATTCCAAGATGCATTGCTTTCTAAACTTCTTGTCACTAAGTCTTTCAAAGATGTCAGTTCTATAAACATATATAACTTGAAGACTGAACATTAGAACTACCAACAGAAATATTAATGTTCTATGTCACCCTCTTGTTCCTTTAAAAACTCCAAAATAGTTAACTGTAAGATAAACTACAGTAATAATGAGCTTACATCCAAAATCAAACTAAACTAGCCTATTAAAAATGACACTTAAGGGGATAAAATTCCACCTAAATAGTGTTTCTGTATGATTGACACATAGCTATAGCAAATGGAGGCTAAATGAAACCAAGAAGTTCAACTAAACCATGGAAGGATCAATACTAAACACAGACAAACTGGTCTATATTTTTAAGACTAGAAGTGTTACTCTATTGGAATCAATCTATCATTTTAATCTAGGTATTTATTTTTAAAGTACTATGAAAGAAGGTGTTTGAGGGTGAGTGGGATAGATATACAGGGAAGGCACTCTAATTGAATGTTCTAAAAAATGAGGATCTAAGAGAAAACTGTAGAACAATCCTCTTTATTTGTAACTTTCATAGAGAGATTTTACCCTAAAGTCAGATTTTTCTTGGCATAACTAATACTGGTAATTTTTATTTTGAGAATCTATCAGAAACTTTCTTTTTTTGCCTTAATGTAATTTGAAATGGATATTAAGGTGAAGTAGGCTAGAGTTTATCAAAACAATTTTAACTTTGTGCCAGGGAAAATTTTAGCCTGGGAAAAGTCAAACCAACTAGGACATTTCAAGTTGAGAAGGGTAAAGGAGAAGAGAAAAATTACTATATTTTAAAACAGATATAGAAGTCATCGATCTTCTGAGTAGCCTTCTGGACAGACAATGAGTTGGCTGAGAATATGGAATCTAAAGAAGGCCCAGAGATTACATATCAGGAGTCCCCACCTTTTTTTAAGTGAGAAAATTGCAATGGTGAAGCCATTGGCTAAACCAACATCTTGTTTTCAGGAGAAAAAAAAAAACACTTTGATTCATGAGAAAATATTCATTGAGAATAGATGAAAAATAATATAGAATGTATGGGTAAAGCTTCTATTACTCAGGAGAAACACTAAATTTGATGGCCTCTGTTATTTACTGTTCTGCTTTTTCTATTAGGAATACTCTACAAATGTAGCTACTATTATGGGGTCCATACCACAAATATCTGATCTGTAAAGTACACATAAAAATAAGTTTTATAATGTCAAGAATAGAAAAAGAAATACATGTATTCATACTCAGTAAAAATTCTCCATAGGAGAGTTGTTCTCATATTTGGTCAAAATACTTTTGAAATTTTGGTTTAATGTAACAGTTCCAGGAATATTCATCCTCATCACATTTGTCAGAAACAATGGAGAAGGGTGTGGTAAACACAGCTCTTGAGAGTAACAACAACAAAAAAATGCACTTGTCATTATAATTCTTTGAAATGAGATAGTGCCATTCTCTACATAAAACTTACAAGCAGTCTGAGTATCTTCAGTAGGTGAAAGGACACTCCCAACTTTCATACACAGAAATGCCCTCACCATTTGCAAGAACTACATAGTTGAACAATAAGGAAATTCCCAAGATACAGCCATTTATGTGAATGAAGCACTTTACAAACAGGGACATTATATGCCCACGCTAAAGTCAACCAGAAAGGACGCTGTCCACAACACACAGCCCTTCACCGTGCTGCGAAATAACTACTTGCTCATTTTTCTTGCCAGAAACACATCAGTGGCATTTAAATGCAAGGTAATAAAATCCTCAGTAGGGCCTGCTGTCCCCTCTTATATCTGGGCAATCATCTGGGGAGAAGGCCTGCATGTAAGGTATGATTAATTAACCCCTTGCAAGGAGTTTGCCTTGTGGAGCTGAAGACCCTCATGTAGAGTCTTAATGTTTGCTCTGTCTGAAAGCTTAGGACTCAGGCAAACTCATGACCTGCTTTGAGTTTGGGGCCTCTCTTCTAGAAATTTTGAGAGTATGGTGGTGATTATGACTCTTAATTGATGAGCTGTATAAGGAGATTTCCTAATGATCATCTTATCAAAGACTTATTTGAAGACATTTTAACTCTAATTATTATTACTATTATTATTATTATTTTGTGGTACTGTAATTTGAACCCAGTATGTGCATGGTAGGCAAATATTCATTTCTTCCCCTTCTATAACCATAATGCCACTTCCAACAAAAATTATAAACTAAGTTTCCCAAGTTTCTTTAGTTACTATTCTATATTCAGTTTTCTCCATCTTTCCCCAAACCCTTGACAGCAGAATACGGTTCCAAAACAGAATATGATGGATCTCTAAAATTTTAGGCAACCCCATTAATTTGCCCCCCCACAGCTGCCTGCTTTAGTTCTTTTTAATTAGATTTGTAGTGATATTATATGGATTGACATGCAATTATACGAAACAGTAGAGAGAAATCTCTGTGTACTTCTACCCAGTTTTTTCCAGTGGTAACATTTTGCAAAATTATAGTCTACTATCTTAGCCAGAATATTGATGTGGCTACAGCTAACTCATCTTATTCAGATTGTTTTAGTTGAACCTGTATTTGTTTGTAGGTTCAACTAAATATAACTGTAACTATATATTCATTTTGAATAATACAATTACAGCTAGTCAGATGTGGTGATGCACACCTATATTCCCATCTACTGGGGAGGCTGAGGCAGGAGGATCACAAGTTCGAGGCCAGTCTCATCAACTTGTTGAGTCTATGTCTTGAAGTAAAACAGTTAAGGGGTGGGGACATAGTTCAGTGATAGAATATTTGCCTACCATGCACATACTGGGTTCAAATTACAGTACCACAAAATAATAATAATAATAGTAATAATAATTAGAGTTAAAATGTCTTGAGAAACTGCCATCTGCCTGCCACTGTTCTAAATTCCTTATTTGCATCATTTACTATCTCATGTTCTAAGTAAGATTTTTGTCGCCATTTTACAGATGAGTGGTAATAGCAAAGCTATTCCCCTGCAGGGATAATTCACTGAAGCACCACCACCATGCCATGCATTTCTTATTATATCTAAGCACTTCTTGGTACATGGTGTGGCACTAGAGTGTGTTCCCAGGGAAATGAGACTAGAACCCACTTCTAAAGTAGCTATAAAAGTCAATATCTCTTATAGGGTGGTGAAATTATTCTGTATGATACTATAATGGTGGATCTGTGCATTATACATTGTCAAAACTCATTAAAAATCTACAACACAAAAAAATGAATCCTAATGTAAACTAAGTCCTTAATAGATGTTAGTTAATAATAATGCATCAATATTGGTTCAGTGGATGTAAGAATTGTACCACAGTATTGCAATATGTTACTAATGGGGCAATCTGGTGGGGGAGGGGGTAGCACAGGAAGGAAATAGATGAGAACACTCTGTACCTTCTGCTTAATTTTTAAATAGACCTTAAACAACTCTGAAATAAAGGTTTATTAATTTTAAAAAAATAAGTCAATGAGTCTTTCAGATGGACCCAACGAACAAAGTAACTGCAAATTTTCTCATCTTTGGAAATCTCCAAACTTTGGTCACTGAGCATTTGTGTCTGACCAGATGCCTTGTGTGATCTGAAGTGGCAGGAAGAGAGTGACAAAAAACTCCTGCACTTAGAGGGTACCCTGGGGACATGTGTGGCTTTTGTCCTTCCACATCTTCCCCTGCATCAGTCTCAGCAGCTGGGCAGAATTAGGACAGAGAGAGAAAAGTGTCTGCAATTCTCATCTACTCCAGGCCCAGTGGAATTTGAACGTATGCTTACTGCATCGTCACTTGGACATTAAATCTTAAATGTCAAAATTTTCTTCAAGGCAGAGAAAGGATTTCAACATGGTATCCCCCAAAAATCTCTTTTCCATTTCCTTTTAGGCAGCTCTAAAAGAAAATTGTGCTACTGCTTTAAAAGAGAAAATACCATTTTTATATTCTTGCAGAAATTCACAAAGAGAATATTGTATTTAATTTTTACCACAAGCAAAAATAATTATTTCTGATGGAAATAATATCAGACATGAATAGCATGGAAAATATTGTCTAAACTTTTATATTGGGTAAAAAATTCATCCTGCACCTCAGGAGTATTGTACACCCAGAGCAATCAGGAAAATTGCCAATGACTACCCGCTGTGGAACTTGTTACTTTGACAAACATACTCTGCTCCCAGGCAAATTTCCCACCACACATTCTCATATAAAGTCAGAGACAAATTAATCTTAGCAGCTATTTGAGGGAAGATATTTGAACATGCCCCACCCTCCTCTGCCTCAAATCACAATTCAATATTAACTCGTAATCTTTCTCATTGGCTTTGGTAATTGTACCCTTTGAAGACAATCTATGAATATGTATATGGCCTTTAGGCACTGTAATTGCCATTTCATCCAATTAACAGATAATTAAAATGCTGTGTATGGGCACCTTTTCTACCCTTCCTTTTATCACCAAAGAGTGCCTGGTATTGTAAGGATTACATGCAAGAAGCAGTCTCCAGAGAGTCAAAAGCAAACAGCCCACCTCCTCCCACCTCAGAGTCCCAGTCACTTTGTAACCTGACCCTCTATGTTACAAAGTCTGCTACTCTCCTTTAAGGAGTCAACTGATTATTCCTGGACTTGCCATGGGTTGTTTCCAAAGTTCTAATGTGTTGCTAGTCATTTGCATGGAATATGTCTTGGGTGGATTATTTTTTAGAGCAAATAAGGAGTAAATCCTACTTATGGCTAAATTGGCGAGGAGATCCATTTATAGTTTGACAACTTTTCCATACTCATTAAGGGGAGGAAATGAGCATACCTTGCCTCAAGAAATAGAATCTGACTTGATAGAATAATCAAAGTTATATGGCTTAAGGTATATTTCTTTATTCTATTTCAACCAAGATAGTTTTAACATATAATAAAAAACCCTCAAATCTCAGTGATTCCACTCAGATATTTTTTTCTCATCCATATAACATGTCCATATAGATCAGCAAGGGTCTCTACTTAATTAGTCATTTGTGGACACAGAGGCCTCATGTAACTTGTAATTTTATGTTCACTGAAGCAGGAAAAAGGAAGTTTGCAGTTGAGTACCACCAATTAAATGCTTCCACATGTGCCACTTCCATTCACTTTTTATTGGTCAAAGAAAACCACTGGCCAGACCTAACTTCCAGAGGGCAGGAAGTCACAATCTTAACAGGAGCCCAGAAGGAAGAGAACCAGAATATTTGTAAATAGCTCCAATTATTACCATACTGGCTATTCCCTGTGATTGATCTATGGAGTTCAATAAAGCCATGTAGCTGGGTGAAATTTGAGGATTTCACATGGCACGGTCCAGCTGTTCGTGAGTAGCCCTGAAGGTCTATGGTGAGGTCTAATGTCATGTGAGAGAGAGATGTAGCTAGTGAGGTACTTGTGATCTGCTACGTATTGTCACATTCACTATAACTCAAGGAAGATAGTAAAAATGTCTCTCATAAGCACATGTAGTTGTTCCTTATAAGAACCTTTTTATTGTTTTAAGAAGGAATTCTTAGTGTCTCTTTGAACAGTTTGCATGTTTTCACTTATGAATAATTATAATCTATTGACTTTGCAGAGAACCAATTTATAAATTTGTCAAAAAGTTAACATATTTTACTTGTTTTAAACTTTGATTTTTCCCTTGTAATTAATTTTAAAATAATGGCATTATATCTGTCCTTTTTCTAAACTATTTTAAGCCTTTTGTGGATGAAAGATGAGTAAATTGGAATTAAGAGGGAAAAATTAGTTTTCCTGATTGTTTTATTGTTCAATAGTAATACAAGATGCTATCACTTGTGGAAACAGCAATGGATGTACAGATTCCTGTGGAATACTTCTTACAAATGCATGTGGATCTGTAATTATCTCAAGAGAAAGATATTTTAGAAAAAAAAAAAAACCTGCAATAGCCCCCTAGAGAGAGTTGACTATTAATGCTGGTACAGAAGTCTCAGTAAGACTTGAAAAATGTCAAGATTCTCTTTCAAATCAGTTCTTTTCCAGGCACTGTGGTGCACACCTGAATTCCTAGTGACCTGGGAGGCTGAGACAGGAAGATCACAAGTTTGAGGACAACCTCAGCAACTTGGGGAGACCTTGTTCAAAATAAAAAAAAAATTAAAGCACTAGGGATGCAGCTCAGTGGTAGAGCACCCTTGGGTTCAATCCCTAATACCAAACAAACAAGCACCCAAAAACCAAAACCCAATTATTTAATGAAGAAATGTCCAATTTACAATGTAATAAAAATCATGGTGACAAAGAATTTGAGGCACAATAAAGGGATATTTTCAAGGATTAATTTAAAAATGGCAAAAGATTCATACATGAAGCTAACTTGCCCTTCCTTCTTCCTTCCTTCCTCTTTTCCTCTCTCCCTTTACAAAAATATTTGTAAACGCCTCCTTTGGCTGAAGACCATGGTAGGATTTGTAAATAAGAAAGAAAAGGTCTCTGCCCACATAGTGCCTATATGCTAATGGTAGAGATGGTAAATAAGCAAATAAAATAATCACAGTTGCAGTCTGAGCTTTGAAGAAAACTAAGAGAAGCTGAGATGACAATCATTGGGGATGGAGGAGTGTCATTCTAGACAATCCAGTCAAGAAGAGCTCTCTGAGGAGATAGAGGAGGAGAACTGACTACAGTTGTGAGGACCAGGATGGGCCATTTGAAGCAGAAGGAAGGGAATATGCAAAATGCCGTAGAAGGAGGGAGGTCTGAGTATATTTGAGAACATGGAAGTTTATCAGTATGGCTTGTGGGTGGTTAGCTTGGTGAGGGCAAGAGATGACACTGGAAATATGGTGGGCAGAGATCCAGTCTAGTAAATACCAAGAGCTACAATCAGTGATTGTCAGCTAAGATTAATGTAATTACTGGTGATGTTTGTTCTAAATAGAACAAATTCATCATAAAACTAATGGAAGTTAGAATAGTTGCTCTTTGTCTCTCTGCTGTATGTATCATTATTGTTCCTATATTCTTTCAATTTCCAGTGAGAAAGCTAATGAACAGGATTAGGCATAAACAAAAATAGGAAAGAAGTCAGAATTAATGCCTGTTGTTAGAGGCTTACATACCTAAATAAAGTACCAGTAACAGGAAAATTTTCATTTGGTTGATATATATCAGATACAATCTGAGTATATCGTGATTCTCAGGGCCAATTATTACCCAGGAAGGACTCTGCTCCCCATATATTTTCCCTTTGCCAAAAATTCTTCTAAAGGTCCATATAAGCTATTTATCTTTATTATTAGAAATCAGGCTTGAGTACCAGACCCTTGCCAGGGTGACATTAAGATTCAATTTACAGTTAAGACTAAATGACAATCCTAGAAAGAGGTTATCTCCCAGGGTCAGAGAGGGGAATGTGATAGATGAGAAGGTAACTGAAGGATAATGGTAATATTTTATTTATTAAAGTTGTGAGGTTGGTGCATAGCTGATTCAGATATCAATCTTTATAATCTTTTGGAATTTGTGTATATTTCTCAATAGATTCTTTTTTAAAAAGTAGCTGTCTCCTAAGAGCTTTGAGAAGTTTGAGAGATTAGATACAAAAAGCAAGAAGAAAGCCCAAGACAAAAGAGGCGACCTTGGGATTTCACCTAGAGAAGCAAGGGTTATTGGTAACTGAGTAAAAATGTTATTGTATGGAAGGAAGCTATACAGGAAAAATTAGGTGGGTTTTTTTTTTTTTTTCAGTTTGAGATGTCTCTCTGTAGCTGAAATATGAAAACACTTTTGTTGGGTAGCAAAAAGGATTTAGACTTGAGAGAAAAAGTTCTTAACATTTTGACATTAGAGTGACTTCCTGAAGAGAGCAGTTGCTCCGGTGATAGTTTAAAAGAAAAAAAGCCTCTGTCTGTGCCTGTCTGTGCTTCTTGAGATACAATCCAGCCTGATGCAAGAATTACTTCTCATTTGTGCTAGAACAAAAACTATGATCTTAGTAGGAGGAAAACCCAGTTGACTTGACTCTCAGTACCTTCATTTCAGGTTCTAAGAAAACTGTCACAGACTCATAAATGGGGAAGGATCACTCACTGGGGCCACATGGGCCCAGCACTGCACCTGCAGGCTTTCTAAGTGGGCTAGAGTCCCTCAGTCAAGTTATCAGCCAACTAACTGTCATTGGCAGAGAACTTACATTAATGTAAAAGGAAGCGCTTATCTAGGTAAGTATTCCAAAAGATTCAAGAACAGCTGCAACTTGGCTAGGAATGTTGTTGATCTTTATAATTGTGTAGATATGCCCAGAGGCTCTATAATGGCTCCAAATACAGAGAATAAATAGTGTGGAGGAATTCACTAATTAGGAGTCCTCTGTTATTTCCTGTGTGGTAATTTTCATAGACCACCGTGATAACTTTCTCACATGAGACTGAGACAGAAGCAAAGTGCCAGGAACAAAAATCTCAGAAGGAATTAGCAATTTGGGAGTAACATTTCATAATCCAACTGGCATAGGTCAGGTTTTGAACAAACTCAGGACCTTGAGTATAGAAATGAAAGGTCACTTTAATTTTAGAACAATTTACTTTATTTACAAATTATTTGTTTTGCAAATGAATCTTGTCTCTAACTTTGCAATGGTTTTTGAGGAGTCTCTTCATTTGATGTGATGCTGAGTTTTCAGATCAGTGCTTGTACATTTAAATGTGCAAATGAATCATTTTGTTAAAAATGCAGATTCTGATTTAGTAGGTCTGAAAGGGCCTAAGATGCTGCATTAATTTCCAAAAAGCACCCAGGATTTTCTGATGCTGCTGGTCTGGTAATGATACTTTTGAGTAGCAAGCTTTTAGATTATTTCAAAATGAATCCAGTAGGTGCAATTTTAGACTTTTAAAGATACTCTCTAAAAAATTAAATTAAATTAAATTAAACCCACACAACAGGAAGCTAGGATGATTTTCAAAGCTAACTGGTTATTTCTCTTTGGGCCAAAAGGGAGCTCTTGCCAGCCGAGACCTCAAGAGCAAGCTGGCAGACAAACCAGTGTAGACCAGAGCCAGGCAAACCCGGAGGAGGCAGGAATCAACCCAAGTCACCATGCTCATTGTAATATGGCAAATTCAGTTCTAATCAAGGCCATATTCAGGACCTAGGTTACAGACTGGTTGATGGGGTCCAGCTGTAATCATTATCAAGCAAGAGGTATTGAAATTTGTTCCCAAGGTGTCAATCTAGATTGAAACTGGACCCATCTATATCTGGATGGCAATATAAAAAGTCCAGGCTTGAGAAGGTGGTTAGGCCCTGGCCAAACAGGCTGAGGCTATAAGCATGGTTTCTTTTACCCAGAAGAACTATACCAGTGCAGAGATCTAGTCAATAAGGATGGACAGACATTTGTTGAGGGTTAGGGAGAAAGCCCTAGCTCAGAGAGCCAGGGGAACATCCAGGCAACACCAGATGGTGGTAGGGTTACAGTAGCAAAGCTCATTTCATGCCCCTGAACCTCAGCTGTTCATTCTTGATCAGACCTGTCTCCAATTAACTCACGATTTTCATGAGATTAAGCCTGCAAATGAGAAGTCTTCGATACTTGGAGGCAAGTGACACTTACAGAAAGCATGGAGCTGCCAAACATTTTGTGCCTATTATATAATAGCTAGACATTGTGCAGGGGGATTAAGACATATAAGATATATATTCCTTATATATGATTAAGGAATTTTGTTCTGAGAAAACAGGAAAATGAGTTAAATGTAATTCTTTGAAGAATTACTAGTCTAGTGGGAGAGGCAAACATTGACATACATAATTACAAATTCTCTTAATTGTAGATAGTCACCTTAGAAAACCATGAAGAAATGAAATGAATGTGAATGAAAGGATAAAATCAAAACTGTGCACTTGACTGTATGGATAATAGACATTCCAGTCAGTGATTAGCAAGAAGAGCAATTATTGAAATAGTATCAGGAGAATTATTTCTATTTGAAAAGTTTCCCTTAGTGGGGAAAAGTCTTGCAGAATGCATTTGCAGAAAGTGCAAACATTAACCTCATGGTTATGACCAAAGGAAGCCCAAGAAAAATCCTACTCCTTTTCCTCATAGAAAATTTGCGATCACTTTCTTTTTCCTTGAGGACAACAAAACTGGTGAGGAGCTGTTGTGCAAGATCCTGTCCTCATTACTTAAACTCATTTGGCTTTTTATTGTCCTTTAAATTGCCCTGTCAAATTTCATTGCAGAAGTAGACTTTTATTCAATTCATCAAACGATTTTGCAAAATATAACTTTAACATATGCGCACCATAGGGAAATAAAAATCCAAATGACTACCAATGTGTGTCCTAAATTGAGCATGGTAGGGGAAGCCCCAGTAAGTATGAATGGGGTTGAACCTGGTTGACTCACTGGGTGAAGTCAGCAGGGTCCAGAAGACTCTGATGATCTCTGTAATCATGTATTTGGTAAAACTATGACTTTTTTATTGTTAGGATGGTTGCTTGCCTGATAAAATCATCCCATTCCTCAGTTCCATCAAATTCTTTCCATCTATTTTTTTTTGGGTACATTGCATTTTGAAGGCATCAATTAGGCCTAAACATAATCTAAGGGGCATTTAATGAGATTAAATTAACCAACACTCAGAAATATTTCCTTCATTGAAATCTGAAATTTGATTTGTGGTGTTTACCTTTAGTAAGTTGGTTTGGGCTGTGCAACTTACCAATTTTAGAATTATTCTCGGATAGGTACTATGCTTACAATCACAGTAAAATATTACAGGTGCCCTATGAGGTGAACACTTTTCTGAACTGCTAGGCATGCCTTGCCTTAGATACCTGAGTCAAGAGGGAATAATACTTTACATAATTCCTCCTCGGGAGAAAATTTCCATCCCCTAAGTAAGAAAGTGATCTATGGTTGCATTAGGGTTCTATAGAGAAATTGAACACATAGGAAGTATATCATGTCTGTTTATAATATTATCTATCAATCTATTAAGATTTAAGGAATGCAGTTGCCTCATGTGAATGTGGGGGCTGGCAAGTCCAAAATCTGTAGGGAAAACTGGCAGGTTAGAAATTCAAGTAAGAGTTGATGTTGTAGTCTTGAGTCTCAAATCTGCAGGGCAGGCCAGGAAGGCTGGGAATTTCAGGCAGGATTTTTACATTCCTTAAGGCCAAATTCTCCTTTAGGAAACCCATCTTTTAAAAGGCTTTTAAAGCCTTTGACTGGATGAAGCCCATCTACTTTTTGGAGGGTGACCTGCTTTTCTCAAAGTCTACTGATTTAAATATTAATCACAACTCAAAAGATTTCTTCACAGAAACAACTAGGATGGTGTTTGGCCAAACAACTGGGCATTATAGCCCAGTCAAGTTGACACATAAAACTAGCCATCACAGCTACATTCATGTGGAACAGAAAAATTAACAACTAAGATTGGTATTATTGCAATCTCCCCTTTCTCCCCAATTTATTCATGATGATAGGGGCAGATGATGGCTCTTAACTATTCTCTTCTTATGCTATCTACATGGTAAGAAAGATGTTTTGTTATCTCACCATGACTCAGAAGAAGCCAGAGATCAAAGTATGAGCCACCTCTATTTATCATAATCATGAATGAATCTTTAAGAAGAAACATTTATTAGGTTATGTAGATATCGATAAAACAAATGCAATTTAATCTCAATCTTTAAAAATTGGTATGGGGCTGGGGTTGTGGCTCAGCGGTAGAACACTTGCCTCACACGTGCGAGACCCTGGGTTCAATCCTCATCACCACATAAAAATAAATAAGTGAAATAAAGGTATTGTGTCCAACTACAACTAAAAAATAAATATTTAAAAAAATTGGTATGATGTCTTTGGGACACAGTCAGCATAGATCTTTCAACTCTAACATTTCCCATCACATTTTTCAAAATTCCTCTCTACTTAGTAATGACCACCTTTGGAGAGAATGACCATGGGTTTCAAGCAACACTGTCCCTGTTGTATAGACACAGATATAGTGCCCACCCACCGATTATTCTGTAGGTATAAGAAGCATCTACACCTAGCTCTGGCTATCTTGGTTTCAAGAGTGCCAATCTGCAAGTTCTCACCATTATAAATAAAGTCAAGTTACAATAGCTCATTCCTTGATCTAAGGCAATAGGTCACATCAAGTATGTGCAGTAAGACTCTTGATTTGAAAAATATGCTTAAGATCGCATTGAGTCAGCACAGCGAAAACATGATTATAAAAGTTGGATAGCCTCCCCACTTTTTCTCTTTGCTTCTTATTAAATCAATGTAGAAGAGACACTTTCTACCCTGAAGGAGACTGCTGTCTCCTCTGATAAATCATATAAGCTCCAACAAATATATGTCATCACCCCCAGGAATGTCAGGACTCTCTCTGTCACTCTTGTGGGAGTTGAGCATTGACACTGTCAGAGGACTTGACTAATAACCTTCGCCTGGACCTTCCAAACTCTGCATGCAACTTCTTGATAGAGATCTTGATAAAGGACAGTATTTTCACAGGTCGACAGGGTCTGGTTAAGAGGGTCACTGAGCACTATGACACTTTTAAGTTCAGTTTACAGCAAGTAACTCCTTAGAAAGCCTTCAGCTTCAATGCACTTGTAATCCTTTGGACAAATGACAAGAAAATGAATATGAAAGAAGTGATCATCAGATTTAATATGTGCTCTTCACTTTATTCTCTCAAAGACAGGCACTCCTGAGGACAATTTATATGAGGCCTGGTTTGGCTAAAAAAAAAAACCCATCACTGATGTTCTTTAGGTTTTGACCAAATAGTTTTTGTTTTACAAGTTTCTTTCATTCTAAAGCTAGTTAAACACATATTGGTGTATGGCTTTGTCGGTGAGATATGTACATTATGAGCAATGGGAAGAGGTAATCTATCATTGTTTTACAAAATAAAAAGCTAAATTTTATTGAGGATAAATTCATAACCAGAGAAAAAGGATGATTTTAAATGCCCACAGTGTTTCTCACTCATATGTCTGAAGATGAGACATATTTAGACTCTCCCCAATTACATGATTTCAGGTCTTTCTGTGATATTCAACCCTTTTCACTTTCTCAATGTCGTTTTCGTTTAAAAATACCACACTACATTCACATCCCCTGACCAAAAACCTTGGGACATCATAAAAATGGTAACTAAGCATTATTATTTCATGCACCCAACAATGCCAATTTCACAACACTACACAACCAGGATTCCTTTAAGTTGTTTTATTGATGACAGAAACTGTGCATAATTGCTGATTTGATGAGGAACCTGCAAACAATAAAGAATGTCTCTGTTGCCAACAAAATACAATTATTCCAGGTCCTTCAGACATACAAATATAGAGTTCTTCACACCAGATGGCTTTTGTGCAACAAAGCCATTTTAGAATGTTTAATTGTGCTTCTACAAAACCTTCAGAGAATGAGGTAGTTTCCTTTACCCACTGTATTTTCCACATTCCCATTATTACACTGTAGTCCAGCCGAAATCCTTTCACCATAACCTTAAACAATTTTTCATGAAAGCCAGTCCTCATTTACAATGTTTATTTCCTCCTACTTACTTACTTCTTAAAGAGAACTTCAAAAAATGACTATAGACGAGAAATTGAGGCTA
The DNA here is from genome assembly GCF_001458135.2 of Marmota marmota marmota. Lineage (NCBI taxonomy): Eukaryota > Metazoa > Chordata > Mammalia > Rodentia > Sciuridae > Marmota > Marmota marmota. The sequence continues at coordinate 11,783,274 of NW_026000169.1, forward strand.
GGGCTCATCATGCCAACAGTAACTGAAATCAGATTCTGATACAAGAGAATAGGTTCTACAAATTCCCTGGTTAACCTTAGATGCTGTTCCTGTCCTTAAGCTCTGATTTAAAAACTGCCTCAAACTACTTATTTGCCCTTGGCTGCCGTATCAAGCAGGCACAAGTTCTTTGAGAGTGTAGGTCTGGCTCCAGCTTCATGTATCAGCTGGCTGAGGATCCTGTAGGACCATCCTTGTTCTAAGTGACCAGAGAAACATCTGCAGAATTTGCATATGCAGCAGGGGTTGGCTAGCTTATTTTTAAGACATACTTAAAATCTAATTGTAGCCATACTCTTGACATAATTCCTATACTCTTTTAAAACTTATCAGTAATGTAGAAACTGAGGATATTTGTATTCCTTTGTTTGAGCCTAGGAACGACTCCAATGTCCACGTCCAACTGGCCTCGGGAAATTAATTCATGTTGCAAATTTTCATTAAAACAACATATAATAGCCAATTTCCAAATTAGTTAATCTTCACCAAAGAAAGGTGGTAAATAGTATTTCTAAGGGGGAAAAAATGGCCACAATCTACCCCTTGTCACATATTATTGGGCTTCAAGAAGTTCCATGAGTCAGAAAAAAAACTGGTTGAAGAAATAGATCTTATAGACTCTGCAATTATTAAAAAGTCTCATCCAAATTGGTAGTAACCTAAAATGGTTCCTACATAACAATACCCTCGATTACAAGCTTGAGGTCATGGCCTAGTACTAGCATGTGATGGATTGGCTACTATAGTCACTTCTTAATGGCATGGCTTGTGTTTGGCACCTACATTGAAGGCTAAAGAGCCCAACACCTGGAAGAAGGCCAACCCAGAAGCAAATTTTAATTTCTACTTTCTCTTATTTTTCATCTGACGTCTCTCACTAATTTTTTCCCATAATTCAATAATGGACAACAAGGAACCCAGCAATTGATATTGGGTGTGCAGAGAAATCCAATGAAATTGTATTTTAATCCACTCCTCTATCATAGCTTCCATGAATTCTCACCATTCTGACAGTGGGTTACATACACTGATTACAATGCAACTTGGGTTTTAGGTCATGTTCATTGGGTCCATCATGGACAGATGACTTAAAACTTTAAGACTTGCATCTAGTAGATTTTAAATATCTGAGAGATCTTTTATTATGGTATGTATGTTGAAGATGGAAAAATAAATTACTTTTTCTGGTTTCACATTTTAAAGGGGCTTTCCAGCAATGATAAAAAATTAATCTCTTTGCAGTACCTTAAGTGGCCTTTCTTATTCAAAATCTCAAACTGTGAAAAATCATGGTTATGTGAAAGTTATTTTCTGAGTAGCTGGATCTATCACCTTTTAGCTAATGGTTTAAACAGCTTGAAAGATTGACTCCCAGGATCATTTTCTTTATTTCAGTGTAATCTGGCTTTGACTTTAAGATGCTGACTGAAGTAGGCTGTGCTCTGTTAGATGTAGCTTGACAACTCAACACTGCTCCAAAGGAATGCAGACACAGTGTACCAGGTTGATGGTAACTAGCAAGCCAGAAAGTCACTACCCCACACACCCAGGGGGCAAATAACCCTAAGTACTAACCTTTCTAAGCAGTACTCCACTAAAGGAAAGGAATGAAAACAGAACATTTTCCTCAAAAAGTGAGATGAAATGCTTATTGCGGTTTCTTGAGAAGAGAGATATGCTCTGGTCTTCCTCTCTTTATAATCTAGCTACTAAATTCTGCTTTTATATCTTAAATTAGTTCAAGTAACAGACTATAAACTCCAAGAGGTAATGCTATTTATTTTCTAAAACTAACTTCCTATCTATTGCTGCTGTGTGAGATGCACATTTGTGGGTGCTCCATCAACACTTATCACCTGATGTGTAATCCCCACGATCTTGTCTGTTAAGTAATATTTATTGAAAAGTTGTACCCCTTGCTAAGGTTTTCCATATCCATGTAGGAAGAAATCCATATTGAAAGGAAGGGTTCTTTGGTTGTATTTAGAATCAGGACATGAAATAAGGAGTTTCTCAAACCCCTAAGTCCTTTGCCTTGGTACATCTGATATTGCTTTAAATATTTCAAAAAATACAACTCATGCAAAGTGAACAGTAAGTCTTTTGCTCATCTGCTTGTCTTCTGTTTTCCCAATTATGAGGGTAAGGCAAACAGTTTTGGAAAGGCAAAACTAACAGGTTTAAAAAGAGGAAACAGAATACCATGATCGAACATTAAGTAGGACAGGGAAAGAAATATGGTTATCATGATGGATGCTTTCAACAGCACCATCCCCCTAACACAGACTTAATAAAAAGTTCCTATAGTGTTTTTGACAAAGTAATACTTTCATTGCCTCCAAAGGGCCAAGAGTGTTCAGACTTGGGGCAAGTAAGACTACCTGTTTAGGTACAATTTGTTCAAGCAATAAAACTCATTTGGTGAGAGAAACTTTAATCCAGGATGCATAATGGATGCTCCCCTCATCTTCAGGAAAGCTGACGTCACATTCCACCACATAGTTTGTGTGTTGTTTTTTTTAATAGCAGTCTTTTTGGGGGAGGGGAAGAGTTGGAAGTGTTTATCAGTAGAAAGAACATGATCCCCTAACACGGGTTATTAGTCATTTCCTTCTTATCCCTTTTCCTTTGTGCTTTTGAGAGCAAAGGCTAAAACAGGTATTATATCGATGCATTCACCTGCCAGCTATAATAGAGGGTGTGGTACATAACCCAGACCCTTCTTTCGGTGTGTCATGAATTGAATACTTGATTAGTGACTATAACAATAATAACCAAAATTTTCTAATAGCAAATCTCTTTGGGAAATGCTCAGGTCTTGTCTATGTCAGAATACTGCATTTTAAGATCTTGATTTTTACTGATGTGTTTTGGGCAAAGCTGACAAACTCGGTCTGATATTGTAAAAACTGGAAAAAGTGGGAGGAAGAGAACATGCAAAATAAGTTAATCATTATCATTTTAAGTGCCACTAGTTCTGTTTATATTCATTCACATGTGAATTGCTGAATCTCATTTGATCAACCCAATTAAACATTAAATAATTGCAGCCAATTATGCAAATATCAGCAACAATATTAATTTGTTGATCTTTTTTGAGCAGATTAGCCTCACATGTTCCTAATGTTAGACTATCTTATGCCTTAAATGATCAATTAGTGTTAAGATAACTAAGTCTTGAAGAATAGATAATTGCCTAGTTATAATGTGACACTTGCTGTATTACTCCACTGCAATTAAACAAATAGTGCACAAGAAAAAAAGAAGTGCAGATGTTCCTTTTAAATCTATTTAACAAGTGAGTGTCAAGGTCAATTTCCTGTCTTTTTTACTTAAGAGAATGGAGGTCTCTAGTTTTTAAAAATACATATCCTTAGTCTTCTCCGAGTCTGGTGGGAAGGACTTAACGTGCTCTTATGTTTTTGAGAGAAATCATATAAACATAGTGTTCTCTAGCTTTCACAATGGGCTAACTAAATTTAGAAATGCAAAGTATAAAATGCACTTATGGCAAACAAGTAATTTCCCTTTCTCAAGGGAGCTAGAGTCTAGTTATTATGTGCTACTTGACAGTTAAAATTACCTGAAACTCTTTTCTGGACTGCTATATTAAGAAGGAGGTCAAGGGACTCAGCAAAGGCAAAGGCATACCCTCACTGAGCATGTGCAGGGGAGTCAAGAGTACCTTAGGCTGCAGAGAACGGACTGGCCCCAGACTGCAGATCACCAATTAAAAGCCCCTAAAAGATATTTTTACTATTCCTTTTCATCTTAGCCTTCTCTAATTTTCATTTTACCAGTCCTCTCTAAAAGAGACCCTACAGCTAAAAGTTTTGGAAAAGAATCAAAGCCCATTTGCTATGTGTTGTTAAATGCCTCGAGGAAATGTTTTCAATGCATCAAACTTTTAGAATGTTTTTCCTTTGCTCCGAAAAGAGAATGAAATATGATCAGCAAGATGAAAGTTATTAGGACTGAGGGAAAGCAAACTACAATGTCTGAGAGTTGACCTACCAAGGGTAAATGTTTTCTGTCAAGATTTGACTTTCCCATAGATAAAGCAGGAAAGGATACAATTTTAAATTCACAGCTCCCAAACAAGGAAAATATCATCAGTAATTGCTCTCCCTGTATCCTAACCACATGCTCCCTCAATCCCCAGTCAACAGAAAAGAGTACCTGCACAAAGAGTGAAAAAACTTGAGGATTCCTCTTCTTTCCTCCCCTCCCCTTCACCTCTGATTTCTTTTGCATTTAACACTTAACATGTAACATCTGTCATTTTCATTTGGTTGCTATGATATCATGAATTCTCTAGAGTTATTGCTTCCACTCCAAGATAGCCTGCAAACATGAACCGATGCCTGCAACTATGCCTCTCAGTATCTCTAATGACTTTGGAGTCCATGGAAAATAAAGACAACATGAGGTAAACATTACACACCATCAGAATTGTTCACAAATTCTAATACAGGTTTCAAAATACAGAAACAGAGAAGGTATACTTCTATAGAAGCTATATGTTCATTCGTTTGTTTGTTCATTCGAATCAAACATTTACTGAGTACCTACCATGTGCCAGGCATTGGGGATACAAAGATCTATAAGGCATTAGGCCCTCAGTCTGGTAGGAGCCCATGGACAGCCAGTTACAAAGCCATGTGGAAAGGCAGTGGCAGCAACGTGCCCAGGTTTTACGGATGCACAGGTGAGCTCACAGCAGACTGAGATACCTGAAAAAGGGAGGTATTTACCTTAAGGTGGACTTAAGGGCCTGAAAAACACAATGATGGAAGGAAATCCAGTTTTTCTTTAGAATCTTCATTTTAAAATAAAGCACTTTCTGAGTGCTTCTGAGGATAATGATGTGTCACCAGAAACATTACCTATGAAGTATTCAAATTAGCTTTCAGACACACACACACACACATCTCATTTGGTTGAGGAGCCATACCTTATACTAAATAATAAACATTTTTGGATCTGAGTGAACTACTAAGGGAAGCACTCAAATTATTAAGGAAAATTCTGTTATATGGCTTACATTATTATCTTTCTGGGAAAAGGTAGGAAGGTAAGCTACTACTACCAAGCCTACAAAACACCATTTGACAATTATGATTCATGTTCTCTGGCACAAGGGGGGAAAAAAGTCATTCTTGTAACACACTAATAATGCAAACTACATTATGCACAACTACTAACATAGGCAAAAAGATCTATCACAATTCAAATGCAGCAGTCTATTCCAAAAGCATACAGTAGATTTTCTGCAATTTTCATTCAGGATAATACGATTGTCCAGTCACTCTCTTCTCTTCCATACTAGAACAAAAGCAAGAAAACATGATTCAGTACAAAAGCTCACAGTGTGGGAATAGGTTATAAACAAACTTCACACAACCAAAGCTATACCAAGAGTTCGCTTCTGTTTTGAACATTAAAAGCATATATATTCATATTAGAAATAAGATTAGAGAGACAGAAGGAAGGCAGGCAGGAGAGAAAGAGAAAGAAAGAGCTTACAAAAATATAAGAAAGTCGTATATAAGGAGATCTGTAAAAAACCAAATAGCTAGAAAGAATCACAAATTTTTATAATGATTGCTGAACAAATTTATAGCTGGTGTATGTCCTACATGTATTATATAAGTACAAGTCTCTTATCACTATTTTTGTATTTTGCTTCTGTTCTGCAAGCAAAGAGTTAAATGAGTTAAATTAACTATTGTTATCTCAAAGATATTACGTGCCAGAAATGGAAAGCCAGTTCTATAGTCAATATTCGTTTCCTCACTCAACAAACATCTGTGCTGCACCAAGTGTATTCCTCACACAACCTGCATCAGGTTGTTAGAAATGGAAAGTTCCAGGACCCAGCTCAGACTTACGGAATCAGAAAATCTGGGGATGCATTTCCCGCTGAATCTGAAGTGCACTTATTTCATGTTCATGCACAAAATGAAGTTTTGTCTCTAAGATCTAGGTCTTCTAAGTCAAAGTTGTTTGTAATATGTTAGCATAGATCGTCTCTAAGTCAAAGTTGTTTGTAATATGTTAGCATCCCAATTTTTCCTGTTACTTTAAAAGTCATGTAGCTAGTATCATGATCAGAATTTGCTTATTTGCACTAGCAAATAATCTGCTATGAAACAAACCTGAATTTTAATACTTAGAATTAATGAAACAAAGATATTACGTGCCAGAAATGGAAAGCCAGTTCTATATTCAATATTTGTTTCCTCACTCAATAAACATCTGTGTTTAAATAAACTGTCACCCTTTGAGCATAGCTGCATGCCAGGAAACTACAGACAGACAGTAGGTGCTATTATCAATCCCATTTTATGGATGAGAAAGCTGAATATTATTAATTACGGAGGTTAAATAACTTGCCTAACACTGTACTTAAGGTCCCAGATCTTAGGCAAGGTCTCTGTCACATCAAATTTCACATTCTCGACCATCACTTTGACTGCCCTCTACCTGTCCACAAAGCCGTGTGTGTGGAGACAGACCTGGAGTACGTCTTCCCAGCCCAGGGAAACAGGGCATTGAATGTGTCACTTTGAGTTTGCCCGAATCACTCAGACCATGTCCCTTTCCACATGAACTGGTTTACTTGGCCCTAATATAACTTTAAATTAGTATGAATCAGAATTTCTGAAGTAGAAATGACTTTACCAACCATCTTAAATATAGGGCAAGACCCAAGTAAGGGATTCCAGATGTTATTTCTTTACTTCAGGATAATTTTATTTTTAGCTGTTTTATATATTGGGATTCCAGGAAAGATTTCTTTTGAAGAAAGTTCTGCTTAAAAACCAAGTGTGAGGGGCTGGGGTTGTGCCTCAGTGGTAGAGCGCTTGCCTCATTTGTGTGAGGCACTGGGTTCTAGCCTAAGTACCACATAAAAAAATAACCAAATAAATAAAGGCATTGTGCCCATCTACAACTAAAAAAATATTAAAAAAAAAAAAAACAAGTGTGAGTGAGTGGCGGTAAATGCCTCTCATCCCAGTAAGTTGGAGGCTAAAGCAGAAGGATTGCAAGTTCAAAGCCAGGCTCAGTAACTTAGCGAGGCCCCACGCAACTTAGTGAGACCCTTTCTTAGGGTAGAAAATGAAAAGGGCTGGGGATGTGGCTCAGTAGTTAAGCATCCCTGAGTTCAATTCCTGGTACCAGAATAGAACAGAACAAATCATGAGTGTGAAGAGCAGTGAATTTTAATCCAAGCCTGACATTTCATACACAAGGACACTAAGGTTCTGATCACACTTAGGCACAAGCCCAGCTCTCCTGCCTCTAATGTTATTTCTCCTGAATCACACTGTGCAGTACTGTGTCCCTCCTAAGACATTTTTAAAAACTCAGAGAAGAAACCATCAAATACATAAGAATAGTGGGAAGTGAGACAAAGTCTACACACCGCCTATGGTTCAGACCAGAAAGAGTATGAGGGAAGCCAAGTGACATGAGACTTAGTCCACATCAGATCCAGCTGCCCAAAAGGGCAAACACCGGACAACACATGCCCAAATGGTGCCTCATTTATGTATGATGTCTACATTATTTAAGGTTCAGAGCAAAGCACTTGTTTTATTTTCTTTATTTGGATTCTGACACTTTTATCATCACTAATAATTGTTGGTGTATGGACATTTTGTGGATCATGATTACTATCACTTCACCTTGAATCTCACTGGTTAAAGTAAATTTACTTTAATTAGTTGTTTCATAAATGGTCAAAAAATCAATTTTGGTTACAGTGACAGACATAGTCCATATCACTCTACAGACCTGCATAATACGGATTCAGTTTGACCCCTCTCATCCTGCAATTTACACTTTTATGTAAAATTGTAGCATTCTGAGCTTTATCTAAGAAATGTGCTATTATTACAGATAACTTATCATGTGAAGACCTAGTTATTTAGCCATCAAATTGTTCGTTGGACTGATGGATGATTCAATTTTTCAAGGAAAAATAATTCTAAGTAGAGATGGAAGATTTTAGTGAAGCTAAGAATTCCTTCCTTAAAAGAAGAAAGGGAAAGAGAAAGCATGCCTACATGAGCTAAGAAGTCATTATACAGATCTAGTATCTCTAATCTGAAATGCATGGGACCAGTGCTTTGAATTTCAGTTTTGTTTTGTTTTGGAATTTTTGCATATACACACTGAAGTACCTTGGAGAACGGGACTGAAGTCCAAATACAAAATTCACCTGTGTTTCCTATACGTCTTATAAACACAATGTGGAGGTAATTTTATACAACATTTTTAATAAGGTTGTACATGATGCAAAGTTTGTGTACTCTGAACCACTAGACTTGTGAAATCATGTTGCCACTCAAAAAGTTTCGAATTTGGATTTTTGGAATAGGGATGCTCAGTTTGTACTATTGTCAACGTCATTACAAAACCCACAGGGAACCTCCAACATTCGCAGGCCCATCCCAAGTCATATTTACTTAGCTTTATTCATTGGAATCAGAGATGGGGCCAAAGCAATATGGCAGACTAGGTTACATCTGCAGAAGGGTGTTTTGAGCCCCATGTTTAGTATGATGTGCAGAATTTCAATCTCTTTAACATTTCAGTTAGAACCCCAAACCAAAACATGACTAATGACAAGGCCATTGCTTCACATTTGAGATACATATGGCAAATAATTTCATACGGCTTTTGCTCAGTGCATTTACATTCTGCAGAAAATTCTTGGCAGCACACAAGGACAACCTGTGTGTCATGTACTCACTCCCTGCAATGCCAATAAAAATATAATCAGTGCCGCCCCCAGCTAGTAATTTGTCATCCTTGTTCTAAACACTATTGAAGGGCTGGGCAAAGCTTTGTAGTCCTGTAACATGTGGAAAAGGGTGTGCTGTGAACCGCAGGGGCTGGAAACTGGTCAAGGAAGTCAGTCATCAGGGTAATCAGGAGGGAAAGTTCTCCTCTACACTGAGGACAGCTTGGGATATTGGAGAGGCTTCTAACCCCACACGTAAGTAACTGAGCTGCTCTATTGAGAACAAAAAAAGTATAATAACTGCTAAATAGTCATTTGTGCTTTCAAAGCTCAAGCTTCGAGTGAGAAAGTGAGAAAACAGACTTTGATTCCATCAGGTGACCCAGAATCAATAGGGATCCTGTTCCGGTCCCTTTTAGCCTTTCTCTCCTAAAGTACTTAAGATGTCTATCCCTGGGTCTCGGCAGTCACTATGCCCCACTTTCTGAAACCTCAATGGCAGCCATGCTGGTCACTCACACTGCTACCGCTGGTGATTAAGAGTCAGGTTCTAGCTTTTATGTGATCCAGATAGCAGTGTCAATGTGTATCTCACCTGGAAAATCTGAAAGTCTTCTGTTGAAAAATAATTTGACACCCTCTATGGTTTGGATTTTGGTTGGGGTATCCCCCAAAGGTCCATGATTGAAGGCTTGGTCCCCAGGGTGGTGTTACTGAAAGGTGGTAGAACCTTTGTGATGTGGGACCTAGACAGAGTCCTTAGGTCATTGGGACCATAACCTAAAAAGGAACCTGGCCCATCCCTTCTGCTTCCTGGCTCAAGATGTAACCAGCTGCTGTGACATGCACTGCTTCATTGATCTCCTCCTCTCATTAAAGGCTAAATCAATGAGGCTCAGTGATCTTAGGTTTTGAACCTCCAAAACTGTGAGCTAAATAAGCCTGTTCTCTTAGGAAAGTTAGTTGCCCAAGGTATGTCACTTTAGCAACACGAAACTGACTAAAACAACATCCTTCAAGATATTCCCTCTCCCTTCTTAGTATGTGTTAATAAACAAAAGCAAAAGGTCTTTTGCTCTTTGGTACTCTCCTGGTGTCTTACTTAGCTATTCACGGCTTTATTAATTCTCTGAAGAAGCACCATGGCCTGTGTATTCTGCCCTAGAACCTGAGTGAACCCTGGGGCATGACAAGAAAATAAACAATTTCAACATCTGAACAGGTTTTCAAAGCAGGGTATAAGGGTGTGGCTCATTATAATGTATTAGATGGTAATCCCTGAAACTACGGACAGTGTAACACTTAAGAGAGTGTATGTGTATTTGGGATGCAGGAAAGAGTTAATGTTCAAGAGAGACTTAAAAAGAGATGAGTATTGAAGATAACCAAGACCTTATCAGACAGGCAAATCGTACAAGGTGCTGCAAATATGGGTGGCATCAGAGAGCACAGCACCTTTGGAGAAAAGAGAGGACCCCAAAGTGGGGGCAAAGATGAATATGATGGTGAGTAACTGGAACAGCAAAGTATGATAGGAGAGAAAAGAAACAGACAACATGACGAATGTTCTCCAAGTTTACACTCGGTTAAATATGAACAAAGACATGGTTTTTTTGTTGTTGTTGTTGCTTAAAAAATGACAACAACAACAACAAAAAAATGGGAAAAAGAAAGTAACTATTCTTGGAAATGTTCCCCTTCTTGGAGGTTATTTGTGGAGTAATCTAAGACCCAAGGAGCAATATGGGTAATTAGCTAAATGAGATGATGGGATGAATACTTAACTTCAGAGATTCTGACTCATGCAGAAGTACAGAAGCTAAAATGAAAGTCAAATCTGTGATTAAGAAGAATTTTCCCCCTGGGTCATTCTGGCAAGAATCTTGAAAAAAATGTTTTTGGTGGTGGTTAAATCCCTCATCTTCAATTTTACCAGAGTGCTTTGTAGGAACCATTTGTGTTTCCATATAATGCCAAAAGAGATCAAATGTGAAGCATGATGCAATGCCATGCTTTTTCTTCAGTAATTACTTAAATTATTTTTCTTGGAAACAGACAACCTAGTAGCTTGGCCGACAGCACCAATTTGCCATCTTGTATGAGAACAATTTTGAGACTTTAGGTTCCGTGCACACAGGCATAAAATAAATGAAGAAGAAAGGTGTGGTCCTAGACTATGAAGGGTGGTCCTCTGTGGCTCAATGTGGAGCAGATGTGGAGCTTCTGGTTTGTGGTTAATTCAGAATTGCTGTAGTTGCCCACATGTCCCCTGACTGTATCCCTTTGTTTCTTTGTTCACTGTGGGGCTCTGAATCGATCATTAGTTTTTAGGGTTTCTACCATTATATTTTACTACCTAAAGTAAAAAGAGGAATTATGAATTTCTTCTTAGTCATGGCACTAAGGCACACAGAGAGCATATAAAATTAGAGGGGAGGGGAAAGTTCAGGAACATTTTCTTTAGTCACTAACATTCGGCTTCCATGATATTGCTTTGAAAAATGTTCTTTTTTGAGAACTTTAATAATGGATTCCCAGCTTGCCCACAAATTCCGTGTGTGTGCTTCAGTTTCATTCATACTTTTGGGTCTCATGCAAACATGTCAGCATCTCAATGCCAATGAGACCCTTTTCTGCCTTTGCCTCCTCATGATTCCTTCCCATGACTGTGTTTACTGAACATCTATGCTTAGGTCTTTTTTCTTTCTTCTTTTTTATTATTAGTTGTTCAAAACATTACAAAGCTCTTGACATATCATATTTCATACATTTGATTCAAGCAGATTATGAACTCCCATTTTTACCCCGTATACATATTGCAGATTTCAATTCCAGCACAATGGTGGAATTTCTCTCAATGCAGTGACTTTTCTGTGAAGCCTTTACAACCAAATCAAGTGAGTTTAAATTTTACTTTCTTTTCTGCAGTAATGGAGACTGAACCCAGGGCCTTACACATGCTAGGCTTACTCAATAATTATATTTTATATAATCTTCAAGAGACATCCCTGAAATCTCATTTTAGGTATTAGCTGCTATAAATGTATAATTTGTGCAAGAAAATTTCCTGAAGCAATCTTTCTCTCTTCTCATTTATGGACACACTTCTTCCCCTCCTAAAAATCTCTAAATTCCTATGGAAAATGGCTTTCTCAATCTATCCGATTGTGATTATTTTTGTTCCATTTATGCTCTTTATCTGAGCAAAACTGCAATAATTTAACATCTTCATCAGGTTTATTTAGACAACTCTGAAAAAAATTAAAATGTCTGAGCCATCTATTCAGCAATTGTTTATTATCCCTCAAGTTACTTGTTTCTGCATATAAAAGCAGAAAAAAACTGAGTGATATTTTTCTCCCTTCCAATATGAAAATTATTGTTTTCTTTTCTTTTTTTTTTTTTTGCTTACAGAAAATTCTTAGAGAAAACTTTGTTGAAGTAAGGCAGCTCATTGATTCAAAACCCAGAACCATTCTTTCCTTTTAATACCATAAAGCTTACATAAAAGTTATTGAGTAAGTCTTAAAAGAATACCATTTTTATCACTACTCAAGAACCTCATTTACTCTCTAGGTACCTGCTGCATTCCCAACCACCTTTAAATCTGCTTAATTTTATGACTCAATATCATCTGACATTACCTAAAATATCACGTTTTATTTGACTTTTCAATATTGGTCTCAGCTCCCTTTGGATAATTTCAGTAACAGGCAATGATAGTACCTGGGCTCAACAAAATCCTCCAACTTGTAAACGGTATGTAAATCATAGAATAGTCTCTTCTTTAGGTAGCCCAGTGTTATCTGATATTTGGCATGTCTGCCTGACTGCCTGATGAGACATTACTGAAGGCTGTTGCTCAGAAAAAAAAATGGGTGAAACAAAGCTAGTGGTATGAAAAAATAGGGTGCATGCCCTTCAACTCAATACAATACCAGGGGATTGTTTTTCCTAAGGAAATAATCAACTATGTACTATTCACAGAAGTGAAAACAATCATCAGCAACACAAATGTTCAATAATATGATTTATTTAAAAAATGATAATGTATCAATCTAATAGAATTCAATTGAACTATATAAGAGGTATTGAGAAAGTGATTTCAGATGAAAAAGCAAAGGGAACAAAATTATGTATAATCTGACTCCATTTTGGGGGGAAAATCATGGTCTAAAAGTATACAAGGGCTTACTCAATATTGAAGGTGTAGACCTTCAAGAGTACAGCAGTTCTACTTCAGTGTTGGAATCACAGATAACAATTTGCTTCCTGTGTTTTGTTCTGTTTTCAAGTGTTTTTTAAACGAAAATGTTATACTTTTTGATGAGACTTAAGTATTATCAAAATTTACATTTACTTTTAAAATGTTAATCTGGAGTCTCTAATAATCTCTCTTTCTCTTTTAATACGTATCTTCTTTTCCATTACTGCTCTGCTCATGCCTACCCATAGGAGAAGGAATGGTTTCCTTAAATTTAATTTACTGATCTCAAATTGTAATATTTACTCTTTTTTTCCGGGATGGAATAAGGTGGTATTTTATTTTTATTTTTGTTTTTTGGTGCTGGGGATCAAACCCGGGGCCTTACACATGCTAAGCACACCTCCAACTCCTGTGTGGTATTTCAAAAGAAAGAAGTCTTTACCTGGATATCAGTCAATTTGTCCAAGATACGGGTTGCAAGCTTAGGACCATTCTCCATAGTTGGAATGTGTATCGTCTATAAAAGAGAAATGAGATAATTTGAGGATAACATGTTGGGATATAAATTGAAGCAAGTCTGTCTATGTCTTGACAAAAGAGGCTTCTAAATCTACCTTGGGTGCAAGTAAAATCTCCAAGGACCATGACCTCCATAATACTGGACAACATAATTAAACTTGTGGCTGAAAGAGATTGCATACCCCTAATTTGTATGTGAGTCATGCCCATTCATGCCTCACTGGCTGTGGGCTTTGGGTAGTTTGATTTTAGTAGACAGTTGTACTCTCAAACACTTTTCTTATTATGCCTTTTAGTATAATAGGATAATTAGATGTAACTTTTGGCTCTAAATGCCTTCTAAAACAGAACCATTAAAAAGGTGAAACTTTATAAACTTGTTTCTAGAGGTGAAATAATAACTGGATTTTTAAAAATCTGACCTAATGAGAGCTTCTTTTAATAAAGGGGACAGATATCCTTACCTAGGTACTGTCATAATAAAATACTGAACACTAGCTTTATAATCAGTATAAGTACTGATATAAAACGGTATAATTCTTTTCCCATGAAACAATCAATCTGTATGTGGATTTATGTCAGGAACCATCCCTTAAAAGCCAAGTTCTAAAACCTTAATCAATGAAGCAGCCACCATTAAAGTCTATAGAAAAATCAATCTGATTTGCTGAGGAAAATAATTGTGTGGTGGAACTTAAAGACCAGTGGAATTTGTATTTAATACGGGCCATTTAAGTCAATTCATCTTGTAAGAATAATTCTCACATGTCTCTAAGTTCTAAAGGTAGATGCTGATGTTAATCATGAGTATTAGAGCTTTGTTAAAGGGGAAAGTCAAAGCACTGGCAAGATAATAAAAGTACCATACATACAAAATCAGACTGAGAGGAGAACATTACTTCCAGCCAAATCCTCAAGTTTCTTGGGAATATTTTAGTTAATGTACTGGGTTTGCCAAATGAAATTTTTTTATACTGCAGTCTACTTAATAATAATAATACTGATAGTAATAAGTGAAGGAATTGACCATTCAAATGCATTTTTCATAACTATCTGGCATTCCTATCCAGTAGTTTGAAAGCAGTTTTGGAAATCAGAAAACTACCTACTGATTCTAACTACCTACTGAGCCTTTTTTAGTGAGCTGGTGGAAAGAGATAAAAGTGGAAGTCCATTGGCACAGCTCCAGTCCTAAGGTGAGGTGACACAGACATGACACTTGCCAAAGACAAAATTGAGTTCCTACCATGTTGGAGCTTACATGAAATCACTGGAAAGGTGGTTGTAATATGCCATTACAGGTTCATCTGAACAAACTGTCCTGATTAATGTAATGCCATGTTATAAAACAACCCTCTGTGTCTTGGGTCCAAATAAAATTTTATTCACACATTTAAAAGTTAATTAAATTATAGGCAAATGTTTTAAAATAACAGGAAGGAAAGAACAGCTTGTCTTACCTCGCCCTTGTATAGTATATCAGAAACTGGGCAGACAACGCAGGCTGTGCCAGAGCCAAACATCTCCCTCACTCTGCTCCCCTCCAGGGCGGTTGTCAAGTCGTCCATGGTGAGGTGCCTCTCTGACACTTTAAATTCACCCTGTTTGGAATATATATATGTATATAAAGAAGTGATGCTTACCTTAGTATTTTACTTTCCAATTCAACTCAGATAATGTCATAATCATCCTTTAGGGGAAAGCTGGGAAGGATGTAATCTCACTGTATTGGTGAATGCACTGAGGTGTTAAGCAATCTATTTCAATACCAATAGTAATAAGTAAATAAGATTATCAAAATACAAAACTGACCCATTCCAAGTGCTACTTAATGTACATTCCACATACTTTAGCATAAAGAACAACAATAACACATTATACATTAATAATAATCACAGTTACCATCTACTCATTATAAGCCAAGTTCTTTAATGCTGAAGGTAAGTGTTACTATCTCCTTTTTACTTAGGAGTAAACTAAGATTCAGGGAAATTAAGGGTTATCCCCAAGGCCACACAGCTAGTAAATGGCAGAAACTGAATTTGAACCCATGTCTGATCCAACTGGCTCTAAATTTTGTCCACTTTTTACTGGGTCTTTTTTTGGAGTAAAAAATAGTTTGAGTCAAGGTGCAGTGTTAAGTGCGCACACTTGTAATCCCAGCACATCAGGAGGCTGAGACAGGAGGATCGCTAGTTCAAAGCCAGCCTCATCCAAAGTGAGGTGCTAAGCAACTCAGTGAGACCCTGTCTCTAAATAAAATACAAAACAGAGCTGGGGATGTGGCTCAGTGGTTGAGTGCCCCTGAGTTCAATGCTGGGTAACCCCCACTCCCTCAAAAACATTACACTGAGTTCAAATATCTGAAATGTTTTTTAAAAAATAAATATATACTTGAACTTTACTTGAGAAATTGCATTGTACATATATTTTTTCTTTATAAATTCACTGAAAGTTGATTTGATAATCTTCCTTTTTCTCTTTTAGTATCACATGAGATTGTCATAATGGAATAAGTATGTAACTTCACCAACTTCTGCTTGATTGTTTGAATATCTTAATTGCTTAAAACCAGAAAATAGAAAAACAATTCATGAATCTTATAAACTACCTGCTTAAACTACCTTTCTAATACTATGCTTTAATATTTTAATTCTCATTCTTTCAAAGTTTTGTCAAAGGATCTTTTAATTGAGGACAATAAAATTGTCTATATTGAAAGAAAAATGAGAGTCTTTTTAAAAAACCTATAAACCATAGGAATAAGAAAAACAGTAGAATGAATTGGACGTAACTTTCCTATGTTCATATATGAGTATACTACAAATGAAACTCCACATCATGTGCAACCACAAGGATGGGATCCTAATTAGAATGAATTATATTCCATGTATGCACAATGTGTCAAAATGCACCCCACTGTCATGTATATCTAAAAAGAACAAATAAAAAAAGGAAAAAACAAAACCTATAAAACCCACAATATATAAAAATGGAAGTCAAAGTCCTTGGCAAGATAAAAAATATTAGAAAAAGCATGCATGATGCTGTAAGTGGATTTGGAGGGATAGCAAAGTATGTCTGCAATAGAAATATGTACGTTTTTCTCAGTCTGCACTTGCAATTTTGTTGTTCAAAGGTAAATAAATAAATTCCAGTAAATCAGCCAAAGTTACTGAAAACAAGCTCAGTTCCATGTTCTGGAAAAGAAAAAATAAATAAATAAAACTCTCTGGTGAATAAACAGAATTGTTTTTACTCTGTTCACCCTTACTTATCTTTGGACAATTTCCCCTGTTTGGCAAGTAGTGGTAACCCCCCACATGCCTCTTGGCATTTGATGTCTCACTGTTTTAAAATAGCTTTTAAAATAAATTACAGCCAAGGAGTCAAGAAAAACTTCCTCCATTATAACCTATTTTTCATGCTAGCAAATCATTAGTGTGGGAAAGCATTTCCACTTGCAACTTGTCATCAAACCTTCTGTACTTGGTTGCTTTTTTTTCTTTAATAAAACAAAAATTACTGAGCGTCGAAAATATATCTTTCCAATTGCAAACATATTTAGGACAGGGCAAGCTGTTTGAAATTATACCAACAGTTTGTAAATGTCATGCCCAATGTGCCAGCCAGCATGTGGCAGTTGGGTCTTGTCTACTTCAGGGTTTTGTAGAATTATTTATAGCACATTTCTTCTACTTTCAGTCTTTTCCAGAGAAATTGCCAGTACTCTCCTGGATAATGTGTGCATTTCAGAGCATTTGTCCTGTCAGTATTGTCTGACCACAGTATGCACAAAGCCTTTCCTGGTCTTTGGAGGCCATTTTAACACATGGGTCAAAAGTTCTCTCCAAGAACCTTTGCCAGACAATTAACTCATCCAATATTCATCCTGAGAACGCTATGTTATTTCCAATACCAAACAGTTTAATAGGCTTGCTTGTGTCGCATGGATTTGAAAGTCTACTGAAAACAACTTGACATTTGCCTCTATGTTTTGATGTTTAAAAAAAAGCATGTATATGAACTGCGGACCATAGGGGGCAGTAGAGAGAGAAAGAAGGCTACCAAACTAACAGCGGTCTGCTAGGAGACAGTCACACGTCAGGAAGACTCTTCCATTTGTATGGCAAGGGGGTTACACTGGACTAAACAGAGGAAGCGAAGAACCACGCTATCCTACAGGACTGGAAGGACAGCAGCACACAGAGCCTCGGCGGGACAAGCTGGTGAGATACCGGTATAAAGTCTGAGACAAGGACTAGAACAGCTCCTCATTAGGACATCTTGTTAAACTGGTTTCTCTGTCCCTTCCCTAGAAACAATACTCACTTTATAAGCTTGCCAAGATGGTCTTTCTAGGGAGTTCTTTCTATCCAGTGACTCAAGGTATGATTTAAAGATAACATTGGTTAGAACCACAGGATATTGTTTCACTGGGAGCTATGCTTATTTTGATTACTGCACTGTTTCGGGCTTATGAAAGCGTTCGAGTCAAAGGTACCCACCCACTTGTGTGCCAGGTCCAGGATGCACCGCCTCGTCACTCCTGGAAGAATGATGCCATCTAGCGGAGGAGTTGCCAGTTCTTCCTCTGTCAATTAGAAATTGGAATGTATCCTTAATCAGTAAAATAAAGAGATGGTCTTCCACTATCAAGTAAGAAGTAAAGAATACTTCTCAAGAGGAACATCCTGAAGTCAAAATTTATCTTAATAGATAAAACCTGGTTCATAGTTGGGGCAAGTAGACAGGATCTTGCTAAGGAACACGGGTCACATTACCAAACCTTCTGAGAATTCTATGAAGGAGGCTGTTCCCTAAGAAATGCTCATACAGCTGGTGCACGCCTTTAATCCCAACTACTTGGGAAACTGAGGCAGGAGAATCAAAAGTTTGAGGCCAGCCTCAACAACTCAGCAAAACCCTATCTCAAAAAAAGTGGGGGCTAGGGACGTTGCTCAGGGGTAAAGTGCTGACCTACAATATACAAGGTATTGGGTTTAATCCTCAGTACTATGGGAGGGAGAGAAAGAAATATGCCTGGCTACTTGGGCTGGGCACTACTTCTGCACTGCCCTTTACAAAATCTATGTTTAGTGGTTTTCAAACCTGCTGGAGTATCAGCACCAAATATTCAGATGCTGACTTCACCCAAGAATTAAAGAGGAAATCCCCCAAACAAACTCCACGGCTGGGCCACTGGTCCACTGTGAGAGGACCACAGGCCCCTAGCGCCAGGGTCTGTCTCTCAGCCACACAAGCTCTTCTTACAACAGGCTGTCTCTGGTACTCAACATTTGCCTTTCTTCCCTACTTCTGCCACCCGAGAATCTAAATCTTCAAACCATAAATCATTACTCCACAAGGATGTTAAACTTTTTATCAGATAAATTGTTGCCCATTAGGCGTCTGCAGAGAAATTCACAAAGTGTACTTGAAAGGGTCACTAGGTAGCGAAAGCTGGAAGGAATCACACTGATGACCTGGAGCTCCCCCAGGGTCTTTTATGTAGTTAAAAAGAAGTTTAGAATTCATTTAAACCAATCCTATTTTACAGAAGAAGAAATAAACACAAGTGCTGGGCTTGTCAAGGTTGGTGACTCTGGGGTAAGGGCAGGACCACAGCTCATGTGCCCTGACCCTTGGGCACAGGCTCCAGTGTGGCTGCTACATAGGGCTCTGTCTGGAGGTCCCAGAAGTCCAGAGTCATCCTCAGATCCTCAAAACTCATTGTGGCTGGCCCAGAGTGGTAAACAATTAAATATTTTTGAACAAATAAATAAATAAACCCTCTTTGCTAGGATACATAGGGATACGGATTTTGGAATTTTGTCTCTAAAAATCACGTGCTGAAAATTGCTTTCTGCAAAGATGAAATGTGTTCTTGGCACTATCCTCAGGGCTACTTTTTGTCATGTTTAGAAGTGTTGATGATCTCAAAATAAACATGTGTTTTGTGATAGCTAGTTAGCTAGATACAGAAATGTATAGGTCTATATGTATGTGTGATTATCTCTCTCTCACACACACACACACTTACAGTGAGCCTAAACTGGACCTTTCCTAAAGCGTGCACAGCTCTGAGACTACACAAAGTTAAATGAAAACAGCAGCTTTGCATGTGCAAATGCTGTTTTGTGAAATCCATTTAACACCCAGAACTGTAACCACTAGCCTGAGGTCAAGGAACAGAACATCTGCTCCTCTGGTTGCCAGACAGAGAGGATGACATGACAACATTTGGGTGAGAAATATTCATTTTCCTGTGCAACCACAAACATGCTCACAGGAGCCAGAACCAATTCCAGATTGCCCAACAGGAGGAAAACAGAACCTACAAAGTGCAGCTTGTCTTTAACAAAGAGATCATTTTCAGGGGATGAGGAATTTAGAAGCAATAACAGCAGGATTTGCTTGACTTCCCAAAGTCAAGCACTGATGGAGAGTGGAAATGCAGGTTTACACAAGAGCCCTGAACACCAGCAGCACAGTTACTCACTTCTTCAGCAAGTATACAGCAAGTGTAAACTGTTTTAAGCTCTATGAACCAGAGTGATCCAATTCCCTACTTACTTTGTGACAGGCACAGGCGAACGATTATTGTGTTAAATATTCTCATAGATCATGGAAGAAAAAAAGGGGGAGGCGGGGGAGGTTACAATTCTGAACAAAGACTCAAGGAAAACCATACTGAGGAGTCCTTCACCAAGACTGGGAGGCTGAGAAACACCTAGGCATGCAGACGTCTGACGGCCAGAGCTCAGAGGAGAGAATGGAAACACCTACGTGGCCAACAAGGCTCACAGGCTGGGTGGACATTGCAGCAGTGACACCTGTGGCCATCATGCTCCCATGCCAACTGTGAGCACAGCCACAGGGCTGGGCTATATTCTTCTGAGTGTCCCTGAGAAACTAATGTGACTCCATTTTTGAGAAACCAGCCTCTACCTCAGAGCAAAGCCTGTCCAAGGAAGGGGGCGTGACCCTTGTCCTGGGAAAAACCCACAGAGCACTCCTAGGCACATACCCACCCTGCTGAGTTGTTTGTCTGCAAATAACAGGAGAGATCTGTGGCACCAGGTGTCCCTGACTCAGTTAGGCTAGGTGAAGACCCATAGCAACCCCCTAGCAACCACCGATCAGCATGAGACAGGGAAAATACCTGGGATGCCAGGTGACCCCCCCCCCCAGTAGTTTATGGTGATTGATAACATGTTGGGAAACCATGTAGTTCAGCACGTACTCTCCTCGTAGCCTAAACCAATCAGTTCAAAGGAATCCCCCTCTTGTACTAACCAATCACCCCTACCCAACTTGTTCCCGCCAGTGAATGTGCTAATCAATGTTAAGAGTTGTTTGATTTTCCCGCGGTATGGAATGATTTGCTGCGTGATGTTGTGACGCATAGAGTATACCCCCAAAACCTAGAAAATCTCACTGAACAAAGGACCGGGACTCACTCCCTGGGACCGCTGCATTGGAAATGGTTGTGAGTCCAGGCTCGAGCTTGCAATAAAGACTCTTGTGTGATTGCATCAGATTCAGCTCCTGGAGGTCTACTGGGGTCCCACGAATCTGGCGTTACATCCCCAGTGTCCAGACCACGATAAAATTTGTTCAAACAGTGAGGTGTATATGTTAAATTACTTATCAACAGAGTGAAAAAAAAGAAAGAAAGAAAATTGAAGATGTGTGATTTTTATTACCAGTTGGTTACAGGAATCAAAATTCCCATGAGCAGACCAAGGGCCACAAATAGCCACTGGGCATAGCACTGCGCTTTCTACACACACTGTCTGCCTTATCTACCTTTCTGCACCAACCCCTTGTCCAAGAGGGGTGGTGGTAGGTGTGAGGATCTTGGGAGGGTGGCAGGTCACTACTGAAAGAACCCTGCTTATGTCTCCTATTATCAAAATTTGTGAAAAAGATCAGTATTTTGCTGGCTTTCAACTTTTTTTTTTTTTGTATTTTCAGAAAGCCACGTGGTGGCATGAATCAAAGTCTCTGCAGAGTTGCTTCAGTGTCTTACTTTTTGGTCTGAAGGTTGTTGCTAACGTTCTGTTTTCTTCTCTCCTAGTACTGTTCAGGAATTTATTTCATCCCCTTTCTCCTTGTTTCAAATTTATTTGCCCTTTTTGGTGAACACCCCCAACCGAAGGTGCACCCTGAACCTGAAGTTGCCTCAGGCAAGAGTTACTAAAGAGAAGCTCTCAAGGTCTTATTTTGCAAGAGGCAGAAGACAAATTCACTCATTTTTATTCTGACCTTTAAAAGCCATGATAGAAATGCTCCATGATTCTTGTTTGGATAAGGATTGTTTTTTAGCTGGGCAGTTTCTTGATGTTTCTGATTAAATCTTGTAGCTCTGATTCAGCAGGTGCTTAAATCCTGACAGCTCTCAGCCATACACAATGGTGGCACCAGTCTGAGTGATGCAACTATTTTTGCTTTGGGTTGGTTGTGTGGGTTTAGGGGTGGCGGGGAAGAGAAGGGATAGGCAGGTGGGAAGAAAAGTGGAATCAATCAGTTTTCTCCTAAGTACGGAGTTCGACATTCACCATCTTTTTCCTGGCATAATTTTTTTGGGGGGTGGGGGTGATCCTAGGGATTGAATCCAGGGCATTGTGCATGCGAGGCAAGCACTCTACCAACTGAGTGATATCCCCAGCCCCCGTAGCATACTTTTATTTTTTAATAATTTTTTAGTTGTCAATTGACCTTTATTTATTTATTTTTATGTGGTGCTGAGAATCGAACCTAGCGCCTCACACAT
Organism: Marmota marmota marmota; assembly: GCF_001458135.2. Classification (NCBI taxonomy): domain Eukaryota; kingdom Metazoa; phylum Chordata; class Mammalia; order Rodentia; family Sciuridae; genus Marmota; species Marmota marmota. Next base: position 11,805,570 of record NW_026000169.1, read on the forward strand.
GCTAAGCAAATGCTTTACCACTGAGCCAAACCCCAGCCCTGGCCTAATTTTTGATGTATGTATATAAAATAACTCAAAAACTAAAATTCACAAATTTTCCAGTTTAAGTGTGGTTTTTTAACAGTACCAAGTACAAGCAGCAGGAACGGAAGATGAACATGGGCTGTACCTGGCTTTCGTATACCAAGAATTACCAAGGCCAGCTCAGGACAAGGGGCACTGCCCATACCTCCTGTGTTCCCTACCTCTGGTGGAATCTAAGGCACACCCTGTTGAGTCTTTGTAGCTAATGCTTAAATTGGTACACAGCTCTGCACTCAGCCACATCTGAATCACCACTTTCCTCTTTTTTCTAGCCAAATAACATAAGAGCACCAGAGGCTAGTGTAGAATTAAAATGTCATATGAAAATACTGAGACCTCACAAGTATTCAGAAACATCATTTTACATTTCAAGTCAGGACACTCACTGTGAAATGAACAGTCTAGGAGGAAAAACACGCTTAAAAATATGTTTCTAAATTTTTTGTGGTTATCAAAATTCTAATAGAAATAAATACATATCTCCCCGCAACAGACACACTTTTGGCCATTTAACTTAATGGTATATACATTGTCAACACTTCACCAAAGCCCTATGGTCTCTGGCAACTACTTAAAAAAAAAAATAGCAAAGAAAGGTAATGAGCATTCAGGATATTAAAGGTGGTAAAGAAGTCCTGATTTCTAAACATATAGTAATAGTCTTAAATGAACAAGGGTCTCGATATAATCTTAAGATACAATGATTTGTTTTTAAAAGTACATTTTCATCAAGTAAAGCTCTAGAGTAAATCTGGAGGTTTTCTGACAAGTTACAAAGGTATGTTAAAAAAAAACGGTCTGCAATTATTTAAAAAATTATAGAAAGTTGGTTGTGGGTGTAGATCAACAGTGGAGACTTGCCTGATGGCATGAAACCCTGGGTTTAATCCCCAGAACAGAAAGAGAAAAATACAGCTACACACACACACACACACACACACACACACGTGCATATATGTGTGTATATCAAAAGGGTACACTAAATGCTCTATCAAAACAATCAGTAGACTGTATTACTATAGTATTTCAAATTTTGTTGATGATTAGTGCACACTGAACTGATCTGAGACCTATTTCCTCATACAAGGTATTCAGATAGGAGTATGCTTGCTATGTGGCAAACAGCAGAAATCTTCAAATCACAGTGACTTAAATCCCTTAATGTGACATTTCAGTAATTAGTACATCAAAAACAAAAACAAAGTCTTTATAACTTCTTGAAACTAAAACTGAAGTCCAATTGAACTCAAAAGCACAATATTCTTTGCCTTGGGAATTGGGTTACCTACTCCCTCTTTCTAATTTTCTAGTTCTTATCTTTTTCAGTCTCATTGAAAATGGTCAAAACATAGCACAGAGCTGAAATCTGAGCGTGTTACCTCCATCTTCATTTATCCAGTAAAGAAAAAGATTCATAGTTCCGACTTCCGTTATCTGATTATCCTCTCCATAGAGCCAAAGAACCTGCTGACAACCATTCTCTGCTGCTTCACATTGGGCAAAAAGAGATGACCCATAATTCCTTTTAAGGGAGAAAAAATATTATGATTATTAATGTCACCCTAAACCTCATCTTCAACACTCAAATATGTATGTCCTTAACTCACACATGGATGTTCAACATGTTCTTAATATGTGTACTCTCTCTAGTTAACTCCAATACATTAAAGGAAAACCCATCAGAGAACCTAAATTATCTCTGCATTCATCTGAGAGACAGCAAGCTAAAATCTCAGAATCTTAATAGGAAAAGTGATGACAAGAGAACACAGGTAAATAACCAAGTTAACGACAACACGTTAAAAGTTTTTGAGTATTTTTTCCACACACAAGCATTTTACATGACTTATTTAATTTAAACCTCACATCACTCAACACTATGTAATAGTTATGCTGAAATTTACTGAATGACCCTCGGAACAGATGCCAAACATAAATTCTTGATCAATATGGAGATGATACAAGTCTGGCATACAGGATGCCTTTGTCTAATGACCATAAAAAATTACACCATGAAAACATGAATGCCTTCTAATAATGATATAAACCATAATATAGGGAGAGCCCAGCAGAAAGACTATGGGTTTGGGGTTCCCAGGACTGAGTATAGCTCCTGTGCTTCTACTACAGACCAAACCCCATCCCATTGGGGGTTCGGCTTTGCAGTGGTCTTGAGGTGAGAAAGCCACCTACTTATCAGCTACTGTTTGTTGAGAAGTGACTACTGTCAGGCAGGGTACTAGGGACTTACCTTATTTCATGGAATCATCTCAAAATAGCTCTATACTTTGTTATACTTTTGAGAACCCAAGAGGACAAAAGGATTTGAAATATTGAAATATTGAATTTAAAAAAAAAAGAAATATTGAATTTTAACCTTTATCTGGGCTAGGAGTACCGACGGGTTGGGAAACAAAAGGAGGCCACACCTCCTTGTCAGCCACAGAAAGCATAAACAACTGATAATAAGGTGAGCCATGTTGCTAAGGTGTTATATTTGGTCAGTTAAATGCATTCTCCACTTGTGATATTTTCAACCTATGATGGGTTTACCAAGTTAAGTCCAGTAAAAAAAGCAAATCAGGTCATATTTTTGCTTCATCAATTTATTTGACTTACAAAAATATTTGTTTTATATGTCATATGTGTATGTGTGTATACACACACATGCACACACACACACACATATGTCATAAGTTATTTGGAAAAAATAAATAAATAACAAACACTAAGAAATAGGTTATATAAGCCTGTCACACCCCAATGTAATATGTTTAAAAATATTCAGTTGAATTTTAGCTGAATTTTCTCTCATTGTGATACAACGGTAAGATTTTGCCATATCTAAAAATAAATGATTATTTCACATGTAAAATGCCCTTTAATCTATAAAAAAAAAACAAAACACACAATGGGAATTCTTCCAGCATGAATAGCCTTTTAAATAAGGCTCTAAGAACAAAAAACACACCCTTTTGAGAGTGTGTCTGAATTAAAACTACCTGGGCAGGGAAAGAGAAATTAAAGACAACTGTTTCAATGCATTGAAAGGATTTTAATGTTTAGTATTTGACTGATTTATACATCATATTCTATAAATGTTTTATCTTTGATACAAAATTTTCAATGATTTTTCTCAGTTGTTCACTGTATTAAAAATGCCCACAGAGAAATTGATATCTTGGTAATACTTATGGGTTCCCTCCCATGTGCTTCTAATATTCAGAAGAGAAACATATGTCCTTTCGGTGGGGGAAATAAGAAACTGAAAAAGTGGGAAAACTGCCTACGGAGAAAAAATTCAATATAAATTTAAGTAGAATAAACATCTGGAAGATTAGAGATATTAAATACATCCCTCCAAGAGAATAAATTCTATTGTGTGTAATCCAACTGATAAGGAGAGTCCAAGATAAAGAGAGTCCCCGAGATAAAATAAGAAAGTGAAAAAGCCACCTACTATCAGCTACTGTTTGTTGAGAGGTGACTACTGTCAAGCAGGGTACTAGGTACTTACTTACCTTATTTCATGGAATCATCTCAAAACAGCCCTATACTTTATTATACTTTTGAGAACCAAGAGGACAAAAGGATTTTACTGTACAAGAATCAAAGATGCTGTGATACAGTTTCTCTGCCTACCAGCCAATTTATTTAGCCATTTATGCAGAAAGCTTTCTATGTGCCAAGCACTTTATATCATCTCACTTAATCTGCATTAGTAAGCATTTTCACCCTGATTATAAGACTCACAGTAAATATAATACCCCAAGGAAATTAGCTTGTTTGTTTTTAAAATACTTTAATCATTTATTTATTCACTTACTTTTTTTTTTCTTTTGGCACTAGTTTTAGGTTCAAAATGAAAGGAAGGTGCTAAGATTTCCCATACACTACTTGCTCCTGCGGGCATTATCAATGTCCTCCCTTAGAGTGGTAAAAGAAAAAGCAAAAACTAACAGGTAATTGTGTGTGTCGGTGAGGGCGCAAGGAGATATAAGGAGAAAGAAGCCTGACTTGTTCTGAATGAAAAAAAGTGATGGGTACTAAAGATATTCCTGTGATGAAAAACCTTCTTCTAGCTCATTACTTCTCAAGTGTGGCTGCACATTAAAATATCCTGATGTTCAGTCTGTACCCCACACAAGAGAAATCAAACTCTCTAGAGCTAGGAGGCAGGCATCAGCAATGGGCTAGACTCCTGGAGATTTCACAGTGCAGCCAAATGAGGCCCATGAGGCTACGATTCCCCTTCAGCTCTGTGCTGTTGTACTACTGTTCTCACTCACACTTAGACATAAAAGGCTAATGTTAGCTAGGCACAGTGGTACCTGAGTACCTCCCAAGTAACTCCGTCCTCTGGAGGTTGAGGCAGGTGGATCACAATTTTGAGGGCCAGCTCGGCCATTTAGGAAGACCCTGTCTCAAAGTAAGGGGGACATAGAAAGGACTGAGGTGTGTGGCTCAGTGGAAAGACTGCTTGCCTACCATGTGTGGGGGCCCCAGGTTCAATCCTCAGAATCTAAAACAAATAAAAAAGGCTTATGTTATCTCTAGGGGCTAAAAACAGTGGAATAATCTTAGAATTAAGGAAAATATCATCTTTCTCTCCTTTCTTCAGAGTCACTTAGTCAGCTTGTGTGAATCAATAGCTATTTAATAATACCAACTGAACACAGGGGTCCTAAAAAGTGCTTGGAGGGTAATGGCTGACTCAATTAGACTGAAGGAAGTAATAAAACACAAATCTTCCCTTGACTCCAAATGTCTCTGCCAACTAAGTTAGCTGATACTCAATGCAAAATCATGTTTCCCTGTGTTTCTCCAGTTTGGAAGCATAGGAATAGGGAGCTTTGATGACATCTTGGAAACAATACGCATGTAGGTTAAAAGTCCGTCCTCTGGTTACTGCCTCGTCTTGCCAGTGCTGCTTTCATTCTGAGCTCCAAGACTCAGTCCTCTCTCATCTCTTCCTCTCCTGTAAGACTCTTCAAGTCAACTTCCATTGATCACAGAAGACCTGGGCCTTAGTCAAAGCATTTTTTTTTCTTTTTAAATAATGAACGTTATTCTTGGAGTACTTTAAGCCTTAGAGAAAGTAAGCAAAGAGCACAAAGCGTTTTCATCTACCCTTTCCCCAGCTCCAGTTCTCCTCTTATTACCATCTTGCATTAAGTGTGATAGACAAGTCCATAGATCATGTGAGGGTTCACTCCATACTTTACAGAAATATGAACAGTTGTGTATGCACCTGTTAGTACAGACTCCCATACAGTTTCTGAAGCTGAGCATGGAGACCAGATCTCAAGTCTGACCCTTGAGTCCTTCACAGCATCTTTGTCACCCATTTCAGCTATGCTCTGCTCACTCAGTACGTACTTCCTATTATCACTTTAAATAAACCATTATTTTTTTGATGAGTTAAAAATAAGGACAAGAAACATTTTACTTTATCTTCACAGATTCCTTTTTCTACACTCTTCCTTTCTGACACTTTCAACATTTTCTTTTAACACTTCAACTATTTCACTCCACCTTCCACTTGCTTAATGGCTTCTGACCAGAAGTCCACTATAACTTTTTTTTAAGTTCAATCCATATTTTTAAATTTTTCCATATTTCTTATTGGTACTCTATAGCCGTACCAATGGTGGGATTTGTTGTTTCATATTTGTATATGCACACAATAACATAATTTGGCTGCTATCATTCCCCCTCTTCCCCTCTTCTTACCCACTGTAATTCTTTTTGTAACTCCTATGTGCTTAAGGCATTTTTCTCCCTCTGGTTCCTTTCAAGATTTCCTGCATTGTCTTTAGTTTTCCAGCAGTCTAAAGATGATATTTGATGTTTCTGGTATTTATCTTGCTTGGTATTCCTTAAGCCTCCTGTATCTAGACTTTGGTTTTTGTCATTCACTTTGGAAAATCCTCAGCCATTATTATAACAAATATTTCTTCCCCTTCCCTTTCCCCTTCTGGTGTTCCAGTAATGTTCAACTCATCATACAGTAAATATTAGGTCTACTGTTATATTTTTCCATTCATTTCTTTCCCCTTATTTCATTTGGAAAAGTTTCTACAGACAGAGCTCCACGCTCTCTGATTATTTTACTAGCTGCGTTCAGTCTACAGATGAGTCCCTCAAATCAGCTGTTTATATCTACTACAGTGTTCTCTATTTTTAATACCTTTGATCTGTAAGAGTTTCCATCCTTCCTGCAACACCTATTTGTTCCTGTAGTTGTCAACTATTGTCCATTAGATCTTATATATTAATCACAATTGCTTGACACTGCCCACTGTGCATTTTTGAATGTGTATGCTGTAACTGATCCTGGGAGGGTGTTTTAGTTTGGATATGAAATGTCCCCCAAAGGCTCATGTGTTGAAGGCTTGGTCCCCCGTACAGCAGTGTTCAGAGGTACAGCTTTGGGGAAGTAAATGGATCATGAGAGCTCTGATTTCATTAGATTAATGACTTGATGGCACTGTTGGGAGACATTGGAGACTGTAGGACGTGGGACATGATCAAAGGAGTGGGTTCTTGGAGGCATGCCCTTGGAGACCATACCTTATCCCTGGCTCCCTCCTCTCTTCCTCTCTACTTTCCAGCTTCCATGAACTGAGCAGCTTTCCATTGTCATGCCCTTCTGCCATGATGTTCTACCTCACCTCAGGCTCAAAGCAATGGAGCCAGTCAATCAGGACTGGGACCTCTGAAACCATGAGCCAAAATAAAATCTTTCTTCCTCTCTGTTGTCTTCCTCAGGTATTTGTAACAGCAATGAAATGCTGGCTAACACAGGGGGAGGGGAAGAGAAGGGGAAAAGGAAGGAATGGAAAGGGCACTGTCTAAAACATCAGCAGTGTGTCATTCAACTCCGTGGCCTTCCTGAATGTACGTGTTTTATCAGGGACCAGATGATGCACATCACTATTGGAGACAGACCAGGAAGAGCCCAGCCTGCTTAATCCAGCCATTCTTATCCACCTATAGGGGCATTCCCAAATCAAGGCCAAGTCCACACCTGAAACTGTCCAACACTTTTGAATGCTCTTTTATTTCCTGCCAGCTACATATGGCCTGAGACCAGCCAGAGAGAGCTGAAGCGGGCTCCCCTCAGCCAGTTCGCAGCAGGTGTGGCTACAATCTCTGGCAGCATGAAAGCACTTCAGCGAAGCAGACAAGCTCAAGTACAGACAGCTGAACTGATTCCTGGTTTCTTTGCTGTAGTTCTTGCCTATATGTCATGTCCACCTTTCTCTCTCATGAAGGGCCATGGGTTATTCTTTAAACAATTACCTCCTTTAAAACACTTAAACCTAAACAGGAAACAAAAAAAATGAGCATTTACATTTGCATATTATTATATGATTCACATTGAAGCCAAACATTAATTACTGCAGGATGGGGAAGGACTGTCTCCTTCAGAGAGAGAGGCTGACTTACCCTCCCATCTTGCAGTCTCCAGTCCCACCTTTCCAGGCTCTGACATACTTCGGGTTGGCCCACAGGGATACTGGATTAAAGGTTCCGCTTGAAAAATAAGGTCCCACTGGGCTTAAGATTACAAAGAGCAGGGCTTTGGTAGGCTTCTTGACTCCAAGAGAAGGCTGCAATAAAGTAAAAGTATACACATCTGTAATTTACGATGTAGACACTAGTCTTAAACTCTAGAGCTGATCTGCAACTATCTCCCAGCCAATTAAAGTCAAGTGACACAAAGCCTTTTAAGGTCTTTTAAGAAGGAAACACTTCTTGGCTTTGTTTTCTTTTTTCTTTCTTTTTATTATTGTCTTTATTATAATAATGTGTGCATACATGCATATACTTATGCACATATATGTAAATTTTGGCTTTGCTTTCTGAGTTACAATTTTAGAGAAAATGTAAATATATCAATTATTATTGCTGATAGGACAAGGTTGCATTGACAGGAAATTGACAGAGGGAAAACCTCAGTCTCTAGTATTGGGAGAGGAAATACACTATCCTGCTCCTCTTAACTTGCCCTTCTAATTCCCAGCCTAGTCAACACTCCAAGACAGATCAGCGCCTCCAGGAGGTGACTGTCTGAAAGGATGCCATGCCCACATCTGCCTGTGTGTCACTTAACAAAGAGCAAGAGTGTGGTTTTTCCAAAGGCAAAGAGACCAAGCACGATAAACACCATCAAAAGGGCAGGGGGAATGATTCAGGAGCTTGTATCATAAATAACACAGATAGGAGACAAGACAGCTGTTATCACAACTACCAGGAATCAAAAGTCAGCAATGCACAATCATGCCAATCCCTCCAACACAAAAGCAGCTATGTGGCATTAGGGTCAGTGAATTATTAAGGAAGAAAACTGAGAGACTAGAAGTTTTGAGGGCTACATAAAGAGTCACTGGGCTCTTCTATATAATCTAAGGCCACCAGAAATCACAAACCAAGTCAGTACTGGAGCCACATCTGCCTGAACTAAGCAGCGGGGTGGGAAATATCATGTAGAGTGAGAGAAGAGAAGAGGAAACTTATGTCCAGCTGCTATTGTGTTTCTATAATGTTGTCTGCAACTGGCCAAGTGGAGTTTGGGTGGGCAGGGGGGTGGGGGGGTAGTTACCTGACTTTCCCTTATACGTTCCCCTCCTACTCCCTGCCTCCCAGTCCCTAGTCCACTACTTTGACATCAAGAATCATCGGTAAAATATTTGTGAGCATAACAAGAAGTGTGTATGTGCCTACTGAGGCCATCTGAAAAGTGTGTCCCCTTAGGAAACAGGAAGCTGCCATTGCCAGCACCATACAGGAACACAGGGACTAAGCAGAGCTCGGGAGGCCACAGAACAAACCCATGTGAGTGATGGATGAGCGAGTTAGAGAAATTAGCAAGCAGCAAGAGGTTCTGCTTCCATGCTGGTTTGTGTTTGTTCTTCCATGGGGGCTTTAGATGAGAATAAGAGGACAGGCACGGTGGCGCACTCCTGTAATCCCAGCGGCTCGGGAGGCTGAGGCAGGAGGACCACAAGTTCAAAGCCAGCCTCAGCAAAAGCAAAGCATGAAGCAACTCAGTGAGACCCTGTCTCTAAATAAAATACGAAATAAGGCTGGAGATGTGGCTCAGTGGCTGAGTACCCGAGTTCAATCCCCAGTACCCCCCACCCCCCAAAAAAAAAACAAAGAAGGAGGAAAAAAAAAAAAAAGAAAATAAGAGCCTTCCACCAAGAAAGAATGAGGAGCCTGAGCACTTCGTTTGCGTTTTTTTTGGTTTCATTGTTTGGAAGGGAAAACGTCAGCATGGTATACATACCTGTGTTTCTTCCGGCTTAGATAAAACCTGATTATCTTATTTCTGTACTTTTATTTACCTATTAAAGAAAATGCCAATATCTCCCTTTCATGATTGCTTTGGACCTTAATGTTTTAAATATTTTTTTTTTTACCATGAAAAGAGAAACGTCTCAATAATTTAGAGATACAATATACCAGAAAGTCTGCCGCAGTCTGGCTGGGCACAATCAGGAGCCACTTGTCAAAAGAAACTAACTTTATTTTTAGAACCACACACGCCAAACAAAACAGCCTCTCAGGAAAAACCCTCAGAGCCTCAACTGCCACCACCGACTTTCCACAAGCCTCTCTCTCCCACACANCAGGGGGAAAGTTACAACAGGAGACTGCTACTAACACCTTTCTATCACCAGAGGACGTAAGTGTCCAACTAACAAGGCCACCTCCATATGCTGGGAGGTCCCCAACCTCCGCAGTTGATAGTTGGGATCCTGAGACAAGATCTCAAATATTAACATGCCCTGTATTTGAGGCAGGAGGGCAGCGATTTTACCAAGTTTTAAATCTCAAAACAGTGAAGCAGCTAAAAGAAGGTAGGTAAGCCTTGTAGACTTCATCAGCCGGCTGATGAAGTCTACAAGGCTTACCTACCTTCTAGTTTCTGAATAAAATAGCTTATTTGTGTAAGAGCTAAAAGCGTTTTATTGATTATCACATGAATGCCTGGACGTTTTTTTACTGGGAACTCCCGTATTTCACATGACCTGTATTATATTTAAAGAAGTAACAATAACACATCATCATGGGATCTTTTTCCTGTGATAAATTTCACTTCATTAAGGGTATAGGTAGTAGGGCATGTATCCAGCATACACTTAGCCCCGGGTTCCATCCCAGAACCTTGTTCACTTTCTTCCCTGGTATTTCCTTCCAATTTTAATTGACAAGTAAACTTCATTTATTCCACTAGGTGGTAGTATAGAGAGCACAGATAGAAAACAGGGAAGAATTCTACACATACCGGCTCTGGAAAACAATGTCTCCATGAGCCTTAAAGCAATGTTTTTATTCTTAGCAAGCAGGTAAATGATGGGCTACAATTTTTCAATGGCAAAAGAAATATGTGTTCATGTGTACTAACATTTTATATTCTGAAATTTAAGACTGGTCCTCTCAAGTCTTAGAAGTACTCTAAGTACTACTGGTGAGGATTACATCTTAGTCACCTTCCTCCTTCAAGGATCACTTACAAAAATAGTCTTTCTGTGTAAAGATTTCTATAGCTGGATGCAGCGGCACACGTCTGTGATCCCAGCAACTCAGGAGGCTGGGACAGAAGGATTGTAAATTCAAGGTCAGCCGAGACAACTGAGCCAGACCCAGCCTCAAAATAAAGCAAAAGGGGCTAGGGATGTAGCTCAGTAGTACAGTGCTTGCCTGGCATGTGTGGAGCTCTGGGTTCCATAGACAGTATTTACATTTTAAGTCTCGGCACCAGGAAAGGAACTTGGTGATTGGGTCTGCTTATACTCTCAGGGACCATTATTTGTTCCTTTGTTTAATTTGCCTTTCTATCCTAAAAAACATAAATTCTGGGCTGCCACGAAGAGTATTTTATTTTATAGTTTAATCAAATGATTATGAATAAAATTTTTAATGGCCAGATCAGATTTCCAATTAAATAAAGCAAAAGCCACAAACATACAGAGACAATAAGGATGCCAATGGCTAATCGAGTGGGTGGGTCATTTTCAACAAGTCTGATACCCTGTGCACATTTTGATTGACTTTGAATTCTTCTCTACTAGCTTTTTGAAATACTTCAGCAGAATGAATGAGAGATTAAAAATTTTCACATGCAAAGCACATTACTTCACGACCACACTGACTTCGAGATTAAAATACTAATGTATAAAAAACAGTAAGAAGATTTTTTTTTTAAATTTCATCGGCTTCATCTTACAACTTTGTTGTAATAATAAAAAAGAGGCAAATTGCAGGGAAACTGACACTTCTTTCTGGGTCAGCCAGAAGTTCCTCCACAGGAAGACACAACATGGGGTTGTCTGAAGTGAGCTCACCAAGCTGATAAAATTCTATTAGTCTGTTTGAGATGCGGAGCAGCACGTGGCTTGAGCAGTTAAGAAGGAGAAAATGAAACAGCTAGGAATAACAGATGAGCACTTTTCAAAAAGAAGCATTTTCTTTAACCCAGAGAGCAGCCTGATTTCTATTTTGAATCCTGCTAGCTCTTAGAAAAGGTTACAAACCAGATGCTGGTGTCACATCTATAATCTCAGTAACTCAGGAAGCTGAGGCAGGAGGATTGCAAATTCTAGGCTAGCCTCAGCAATTTAGTGAGGCCCTTTCTCAAAGTAAAAGAAAAAAAAAAGAGGTTAGAACATGCTAAGCATAATTTAAACTACCTATCTGAAAGATAAGATGTTCTTTTTAAGAAATCCTGGTTAATTTAAATAGAGAGTGATTTTTTTAAAAAGATTGGAACTAGTTTAAAATTGTCAAATAAAGGCTTTTTTTTTCCTATACATTTTGTAGATACACAAAATTTTATGGTGGATTTTCCACATAATGTATGAATGATGTGTTTTTAATAAATGTTCTGAAGGAAGTATGCAAAGTAATGAATTCATATATAAATAAAATATTTTTTCAGAGTAAAAAAAAGGGGGGGGGGCTTGGGGATGTCATCAGAGGTAGAGTGATAGAGAACCCCTGGGTTCAAGCCCTAGTACCACACACAAAAAGAGAATAATACTGTAGTCAGGGGTGCTGTACAGGAGAGGATCCAGCAATGTGTGTGTGGGGGGGAGGGGGTGTTTGTGTGTATGTGTGATGTGATGGTCATCCACAGAAAGAAAATCAAGTTCCTGCAGTAAAATCAGTTGCTTTGGAACAGATTTTTTTAAACTTCAATATTACACATTGTTTTTTGGCTTCTAAGATATTTGAGATATATGAGATATATGAGAATACACAGGGAAGTTAGGAGTTACACTCCTATATTTACATTGAGGAAAATGAGACTCAAAACAAATGATTTTGCTCAAGAGCTACACTTAATCTACAGCTATTTTACACTATATCAAAGGTTTGAAATAAAAATTAATGGAGGAGTTGGAATTTCCTACCCTAAAGAGAGCTCCTGGGCGAGGGCCTTGCTTGCTGCCCACATACTTGTGCTCCCCATGTTCCCTGCTTTCAATCCCTTCCCATTCTCCTACCTCCACATGCTCTCCTGTAGTATCTCCTCAACCCGGAACACTCTCCTTCCCCCCACCCCATTACAGACTGAATTACCGCATTATGTGGAGAGCAGGCTGGGCCTTGCTGAATCCTTCCATAACATGTAGAACAGCAGCTTTCAGGCTGTGCCTAGACCTTCTATAGCAAGTGTAAGTGCTAAGGCAGAATGACGTGGTAATTTGTCTGGGCAAAGAGATACCACGAGATGCTGGATATAGAACTTATCAAAAAGAACCTCCTTAAGCTACATAGTACAATCATAAGGCACAAACAGATAAAGTAATCATGTGAATAAAAATGACCCCCTGTGAACTTACCAAGTTAAATCAGAAGCATAAGAACACTGGAGCAGTCAAACTCCTATCTGAAAAACCAGGCAGGCCTGTGAGCTTATCAGTTTCTCCACAAATTGATAAAATTCTCACCTAAAACCCATAAAAGGAGTAGCCTCCCAAGACTGACTAGATAACACACACCAACACATCATCAGAACAAGTGAATGCTTTTGTAAATGTATCATGAGGTCGACAGGCAAATATCTCCCAACTGTCACTGGGTTTTCAGATCAGCTCAGCTCAATCTCTCTGTTGGAAGTGGCCCACTTGAATGCTGCCCACCAGCCATCTGGACCCCAGCCTAGAATAGGTTCCATGCACTGACAGCTCTGTTCTCAGAACAGGTTCTCAGGCTGGTCATTAATCGCATCTGACCACCTGCAATGGCTCTTGCATTTGTATCTGGCCTTTGCCTTTGCTCTCTCAGTGTAGCCTCCTGAAGCCCTGTAGCCACCCTAACCCTTTCTTAGCCTTTCCATAACCTATAAATATATCTACCATTGTGTGAAGCATGATGTGACTTGAGTATTACAGACTAGAATAGTAATTAAGATGGGAATAAAAGAACCTATAATTGCCTGGCTTGTAGCTACTAAGTGATCCACAAGTACTCAATGAATTGCAACTGAAGAACATGATGTAGCTTGTGAATTAATTGTTAATCAATAAATTCTGACAGAGTAGAAAAACACAACCATGGACAGTCTGTGTTAATGTCATAGCTCACTCATGATAATTATGACTTGTCAATTTCCTATGTTGAAGACTTAACCTTCAGTGTGACTGCACTTGAAGATGAGGCCTTTAAGAAAGTAAGAGAGGTTACATGAGGTCATAAGAAAACGGGGCTAATCCTATAGGACTGGTATCCTTACAGAATGAGGAAAAGCCACCAGTACTCTCTCCCTGTACCTGTGGAAACAGCCTTAGGCTGGTCATCTACACGCCAGGAAGAGAGTCTCTCCAGAGAACAGCCCTATTAGCTGCACCTTAACCTTGCACTTCCAGCCTCCAGGAAGTGATGAGCAACCAAAGACTCACTTCTATCCTCTTCCAATATGAACACTTCAATCTCAATTTCAATGTCATTTAAATGTCACTTCAGGAAACAAGCAGTCCTAGATGAGCCTAGGTGCTTTTAATGCATGTTACATGACATCTTGTACTTCAAATTTAGACTAGCAAAGTGGTATCACACTTTCTGATACCAACCTATTTAATTCTCTACTTCTTGCTAACTTATAAACTCCATGAAGTACAGGACCATTTTTGTTGGGTAATTTATTCCATATTTTGACCAAATATTTGTGGCGTGACTGTTCATCTTAATAAGATGTTGCTTTTAGAAAAAAGATGAGAAAGCCATTAAGGAGGGCCTCTATCATACTTGAAGTATTTTTTTGTGGGGGTTGCGGGGGACAAGGGATTGACCTCAGGGGCACTTCAGCATTCAGGGACTGAATCTCCAGCCCTATTTTATGTTTTATTTAGAGACAGGGTCTCACCGAGTTGCTTAGTGCCTCACTATTGCCGAGTAATTATCTTGAGTTAATATGTAGATATGAAAAGAATGTTGAAGGAGAAGCAAAAGTCCAGAATTTCCTCAGAATTGCTATTATACAAATAGGTGACAGATCCAGGTTGTTTCCCTGTTCACAGGGACAAAGAAGACAAATTTAACACTTGACAAAAAGGAGGCTGAGTATGCAAATCTTAGTTTTTAAGTAAGAATGATTTAAAAGTTAAAACAAAAGTGTACAGAAAACGAAAGAGGAAATGAAAAGACTAAAGGGACATAACTGTCTTACCCAGATTTCTTCCCAAGTAAAGATAGTGGTAATGACCATATCTCCTCAGAGGGTTGGTACCAGGATTACATCAGATAATAGTTGAAAAGCACCCCAAGGCCTGATCTTTTTTCAAGCCGTCAACAAACAGCAATAATTATTATTTTTACAATTAACAATGGATAAGAGTAGTAGTGTAGTAGTGGTAAATCAATTGATCTGTGCCAGGACAAAGAGATGAAGACAACATTCCAATGACTGCAGCTGTGACCCTGGCACTGCACGCGACACTCCATGTGGGGACCATGGAGAGGGAGCACTGGGGAAAGACATGGGTGGTTATACGGATGTACTGGAAAATGTGGTTTGGTAAACTAAAAACCTGTCCTAAGTAGAACTGCATCATGGTCGGCTGGTCAGGAACACTTGCCAGGGAAATGCTCGGGGGAGCTGGAATGAGTCACCCTCAGAAAAGCCATGCTTCGCTTCCCTGGCAGGAAGGGCTCCAGGTCAGGAGTCACAAGCTTCAGCCTGCTGCTTTTGTAGTGCCACTGGAACATGCTCGATCATTTATAAGCTAGCTATAGCTGCTTCTGCACTGAAAAGGCAGAGTTGGGTAGCTGTGTGGTCTGCAAAGCTGAAACCATTTGTTATCTGGCCAATTTCAGAAAAAGGTTGTTGGTGCCTTCTCTGGATAACAGGAAAATGCTTATTTGAACTGGGAATGACCTCGGAGCCAGGATCTCCTCACAGGCTCCTGATGTGGACCTTGAGTGTCCACCCAGTTTGTTTCAATTGATTAGGACAAGCACTGTGCTAGACCTAGAACAGAGAAACAAGAACAGTGAGGGTGCTAACATTCATGCTGCAGACCCGGGGAAGAAGCAAGTCCAACCCCAGCTGAGCAGGTGAGGGAGAAGATACTGACCCTGGTAATCAAGAATATTACATTTAAATGAAGGGCCCACCTGAAGACATGGGTGATAATAAGAGTGTGTGTGTAAAATTGGAAGCTAGAGAAGGCAAGTCCTCCCATCTGGTCACATGCCACTGGCCACCTACACTGCTGCCACTGTCAGGAGTAGACCATGATATAGAGTTTTGAATGTTTTAACCATCAGCTTTGCCTTTCTGTCAGCTTAGAAAGATGCCAGAGCTCCCATTTAAACACAGTCCCTTTACCCTAAAGCCTGAGACTCGAACTAGCTGTCCATGTCTCTGCCCCACTGGATAGCAGAATTCCTTATCAGACTGCACTTACTCAGCAGCAAAACGTCTCCCACTCTCCCTTGACTCCAAAACATTCAGTCTCTCAAACGCAAAAGTGAACTGAAATACATTGATCAAGATCACTAGGGACCTACCTTCCTGTTGCCAAATTCAGGAGACCATTCCTACCACATTTTATTGGTTCCAGGGACTGGATTTGCCACAGTTGCTCCCATTGCACCTTGTGCTTTGCTTGGCTTCCAGTGCAACAAACTTCTCCTGCTTTTCTTTCTACCTGATAGACCCCACAGCTGCACCTCCTTTTGTCCTAAACACCTGCCCACAGCCTAATCCTTCCCTTGTCTGCATCTCTTTCTCCAGTTATTCCCATAAAGACTTCACCAGGGTCCTGTCTTAAAAATACTTTTTATTCTAAAGACTAGAGTATATCATTCAAATTCCAAATTCTCCCAGGAATAATGGACTTGCACACCAAGTACCTATATGAAATCACTGGCTTAGGTTTCTGCACCCTAAATTCAAACCATCATCACTCCAATGAACAAAAATCATCCTTCTTTCCTGTCCCAATAAACGGTTAGAATCCTGTTGGTAAGGTCCATAAGAAAAACTTGACCTCTCTTCTCTCACGTTCACATCCAATATATCAGCAAATCATGTGAGCTGCAAAAAATATCACTGAATCTCTTTATACACACTAGGGTATATCTATAATATAAATATAGACTTTAAGTGTAGGCTTTCTAAATTTAATTTTCCTGCTTTACTCATTTTAGCACTAACACTTCTATTTGTTACATGAACATAATAGTAGATCCACAGAAAATCAGCTAAATAAACTTTGCTATCATATTTCAGATTCTAAGATGTCTATCTATTTTCACTCTTAACATGTCTGAGATGTGGACTCAGCATTTTGGTACTGCTGTTGGCTAAGCAGTGGAGCAAAGTTGTCACAGCCAGCCTTGCTCATAGCAGTTCATGCAGTTCATCCTTCTAGTGGATCTTCAAAAAGTTACAGGATGATTTGGTACCAAAAACTAATTACACAGAAAGGAACTAAAACAGGGACACGCACTAAAAGCAAAAAAAGGAAGCTCCCGGCCTTCCCAAGCTGAAGCCAAAGCAAAGACTTCAAAGGCCAAGGAGGCAGAGCTGAAAGAAGTCCACAGCCACAAAAAGAAGATCCACCTCTTCTGTCATCCCCCTCCAGCGGCGCAAGACACTGCAGGAGAAACAAGCTTGACCACTATGCCATCATCCGGTTCCCTCTGACCACTGAGTCGACCATGAAGAAGACAGAAGAGCATCAGATCAGACAGGCTGTGAGGATGCTCTATGACACTGATGTGGCCACAGTCAATATGCTGATCAGACCTGATGGAGAGGAGAAGGCCTATGACTGGCTCTTGACTATGATGCTTTGGGTGTTGCCAACAAAATTGGGATCATTCAAACTGAGCTAGCAGGTTAATTCTAAATATACATTATTTCTCACAGGAGCTGGATGTGTAAAAGTGCAGAAAATACACAAGTTGATGATGATAAACAACTGCTGTGCTAACTAGAAAGAAATTGTGAAGGGAAAAAATATGATGTAAAAACATTAAAAAAAAAAAAGAGGCAGTGAACAAAGGGAATTCTTTTAATTAGAATTGATATCACTATAGGTAAAACTGTATGGACAATATACAGATTTTACAAGGTGATTTAAAAAAAAAATGCATCTGTGAAATGTGCATGTCCTTATGCTCCCTGTGGAGTGAACCACAAATAGAGTGACCTGTTTGGGACTGATGAATTTGATCTCTAGCCTTTCTTCAGCCACTTCAAAAATGGCAGGGGGATTTTAAAATGTGAACTCTAATGACAATTTCATACTGAAAGATTTCCCAGGAAATGCTGAACAGAGAAACAGCTCATGTGAGATGATTAAAAGGTTGTTCTGCATTATTCAAATTGTATTCTGTAGTCTGTGCATCCAAACACAAACTGATCTATAGCTGAGCTCAACCAGAAATTTATTTAGAGACAATCCAAATTCAGGACTATGAAGTTAAATGAATATGAAGAATCAAACAACTTTCACATCAGCCAAGATCAGCCTGTCTTTGAGAACACCTGTTTTGATAAGGGCAAATTTGCTGGTAGCTTGCAGACAGATCTGTAGTAACCAGCCTGCAGCCTGATTAAAGGTGCTGGGTGCTAACTACTGTGGGGCTGTCCCTAGACCTAACTCTACCCTTCTTATTGGCTACTTCTCAGCCCTGATATAATTTAGGTATAAATTATATAATTCAGTGATTTTCTCTCTCTGTTCTCTTATTCCACCACCTTTCAAATGTAGAGTACCATGAAACAGGACAGAGATACAATGAAAAAAGTGGAAAATGAAAAAGGATTTTAGAGTCTGTGGCTGGAAGTATTTTCACTATTGAGACCACAATCCTATGAAGCCTATATGTGTACCCATGTGTGTGCATTCACACTGCTGAGCCTGCATTAGAGAAAATGGGTGGCTTAAAACAGCAAAACTTGCTTCTTTGGATGTAGGGTTCTGAGGCTTCCAGTACTAAAATAAACCTGAAAGTCATAATTTTAACTTCTTGTCTGATAAACTAAAATCATTCATGTACATATTCCTCATTTAAATATTTTTATTGTAGAGTCTCTGGGCATAGCTCAGTGGCAGAGGTGTTGCCCTCGGTCCACAGCACTACAAATACATAAATAAATGAATGTTATGATTTCAGATTTTACCTTAATTTAAAATTGGTACATAATCAGCAAGAGTCTGAAGCACTCTAACTATTAATTTCTCACTTAAGTTTTTTTTTTTTAATTGAACAATTTTATTTGTTTTATAATAAAAACCTTGCTTTAATATTATAAGGTACACTGCAGGTCCGTCATGCTGCCAGTTACTTTTGGAACAACAAATGTCCCATTCAATGACCCAGAAAGCAGGGAAAACAAGAATTTTCAGAGTGTGTAGAACTGGTATTTACAAGTTTTTCTTATTGAAATCTTCTCAGTCTACACAGGTATTGCCACAGCACTTGCTTTGATGCTCAAATGCCTCAGAAATATATTCATTATGTGGGTTCTACAAAAGGTTCAATTGTTAGCATGCAAGCAAATAGTACTAAATAATATTACCTAAACTATGGCTGCCAAGTACTAGATCTTAATAATGAAATCAAATTACAAAACATTTCCTTGTAGAGCTATACAAAAGACAAGTTTTTAATAACCTACAAATAAACACTTCAGAAGATTTTAATTAAAATGATACTGAATTTTTTTTTCTTTTTTTTTTTTTTTTTTGCATGTGTGTATGTCTTACTGGGGATTGAACCCAGGGTCTTGCTGTGATAAGCAAGTGCTCTGCTTCTGAGCCATATCCCCAGTCCCTGAAGTTCTTGTTAATATGAGAAATCTTTGGCAATGCAAATGATTTTATTCTCCAAACTTTTCATAAAACTTTCATGTATAATATGTCCAATAAACTATATGTATTTATATATTTGCATGCTACACAGATACTATATAATTCATGTTGCTAATTTTGTGTTTTAACTTGTGCATTAAGGTTTAACATTGTGTTTGAATGGGAATTTAACAAATTTCCCCAAAAAATTATCACCCACTGGTGGCCTCATATTTTTTACTAATTCCTACTCACAAGTTGTATGTTAATAATAAGTTAAACATGTTT
Organism: Marmota marmota marmota; assembly: GCF_001458135.2. Classification (NCBI taxonomy): domain Eukaryota; kingdom Metazoa; phylum Chordata; class Mammalia; order Rodentia; family Sciuridae; genus Marmota; species Marmota marmota. Next base: position 11,825,264 of record NW_026000169.1, read on the forward strand.
TCCAATATTATACTCTTCTGTTTACTATAATCTTAAATATAAAAGGATTTAGTAATGGATTTAATTATTTTTCACGTTAAAAATTTCACAAAAACATTGGTATAAAAGGTACATACCTGTGAAGACAATTAAAAGTTAATTATAAAGAATGTGAAGATGTGAAGCGCCCTTTGCAAATACAATGAAATTTATAAGTTACCAACAGAGCATGTACATGGTAGCTACTGAATCTAACTGAGCATGAGAAGTGATAAGTAATACAGGACTGGCACATCATGGCCCATGAGTGTGAACTTAACACCCTCCTCTCAATGAAGGTCGGCTCTCAACTTATAAATATTTCCACCTTGCTGCCAGCTTACAATCTTTAGAGTAAATAAAGCTTTAAGACCACCAGATACATATGCATGTGATGCCTTAACAAGATCTGAGATAGTGACACTCTTGAAAGTAGTTAAGAAGAATTGCAGAGTGTGTCAAATTACAGAGTCTCCACAGATTTTGATTATTTATGTCTTGGCTGGGACCCTTACATGTCTATTGTGGAATACTGAGTATTCTATCAAAAAAGTGACTGCCACACCAGAGAATACAATTGGACACATCTGATCAACTAGGAGGCTCTCCTCTCCCCTCTCTATGGGTGCCTCTTTTTTGATTGTGCTGGGGATGGAACCCAGGGCCTTGCACATGCCAGGCAAGCACTCTACCACTGAGCTACACCCCTAGTCCCTATATCTCCTAATGAATTACACACACACACACACACACACACACACACATGCTCATTTGAAGAAATCCAAATGCCTTTGGGACATAAGGCCTAGTTAATCAGCTAATCTAAACATGAAAACAACATGAAAGAAAAACATGAAGACCAGCAGCAGAAAAGACTTTTTAGTCTTTTCGCCCTTTTAGGGCGAAATCACATAACTGACAGAAGTGTGCCTACAATCATTCTGTAAAGACAGTGAGATGACAGAAGCCACCATAAACCCCATGTAACATGGAAGACTGTGACCTATCAAGTGATCTTAAGGCCACATTGTTCAATCCTGCCATTCCAGCTCCTTGTGAACTCTATTTTCAGCATTTTCTATTTGGAAGAGGACCTTCTATTCTGAGTCCTTACCAAGAAATCCAAAGACTTCAGGAAAATAAAAATAAACATTAGGAGCTCTCCCTCTCCAAATTTCTGAACCAGCACTGCTACTCCACCTTAGAGCAATGCCGCCATGATGGCAGGCATCACACTCGTGCACTTGGGAAATGATGATTGGTCTTGATGGGGGAGGGCAAACAGCATTGCTCTTTTCTCATTCACTGGCTGATTTGTGTCTTGTCTATGGCTGTTTTAGTACTTCAATGAGAATGGAGTAATTGTGACAGAAGCCACATGGCGCGCCTGAACTGTTTACTGACCTTTCACAGAAAATGTCTGCTATCTCGTCTTGACCATCGGGAGAAAGGAGAAATTATAGGTGCTTTTTCTAGCTAAGGACTGAAGATTTCAAGCAAGAACAATCGATGCTAACTTGCCCACCAAAATACTCCCAAACAGGAAGTCAACCTGTACCTCAGTTCCAATAAACGTGGGACGAATGTAGAGACTGGCAGAGGTGGAGTAGGGCACCCATTCTTGATCCAACTGCACAAGCTGCTGAATACACTCCAGAAGCTCTTCCTTGTCAAACACCTGAAAGAATGAAAAACCCAATGAATGGCCTTCTCCCAACATGCCAAAGAGAAATAGTCCTCAGGGGCACTCCGAAAGGTAGTATAGGAATATATTTTCAAGACTACTTGAATCTGTTTTTCAAGATTACTGTCCTAATTAGCTCTAAAGAAATGTAATTGTCTTTACTCTCAAAAACAAAATAACAAAATAAAAAGTAATCATAACAAACCCAACCAAAATATATTTTTTCTGTAATATTTTTCCCCCAAAAAATGTGGTTGAATTAACTATTCATATAGGAAAGAGAAGAAATTACATCCCACTGGGCCCGGTGGTGCACACCTATAATCCCAGTGGCTTGGGAGGCTGAGGCAAGAGGATGGCAAGTTCAAAGCCAGTCTCAGCAATGGCAAGGTCCTAAGCAAGTTTGTGAGATCCTGTCTCCCTGGGGATGTGGCTCAGTGCTTAAGGGCCTGTGGATTCAATCCCTGGCATGAAAAAAATAAAATACAAAAAGATTAGCTCTCTACCTTTTACCTTACCCTTAAATTCACTGAAACGGGATTTTATACTTAAATGTGACAAAATATTAAGGCTTTTATTTAAAAATAGAGAATATCTATGACCTTAAGAAAAGTAACTATTTGGGCTGGGGTTGTAGCTCAGTGGTAGAGCACTTGCCTAGCACGTGTGTGGCCCTGGGTTCAACCCTCAGCACCACATAAAAATAAATGAATAAAATAAAGCTATAAAAGAAAGAAAAGTAAATATTTTTAACTAAGAGATGTAAAGTAGCCAGGATGGTGGCACATGCCTGTAATACCAGTGACTCAGGAGGCTGAGGCAAGAGGATCCTAACAGCAGTGAGGCCCTTAACAACTTAGTGAAACCTTGTCTCAAAATAAAAGATAAAAAAGAGCCGGGGATGTGGTTCAGTGGTGAAGCACCCCAGGTTCAATTCTTGGTACAAAGAAAAAAAAAAGAGAGAGAGAGAGAGATGTAAATACAAATCATTAAGAAAAAAAAAATCAATAAATGTACCTATTTCAAATTTTAAGAACCTTTGATCTTCAAAAGATTAAAAAAACAACATAATTGATGAAATTGGTAACATTTCCAACAAAGGATTATAGTCAAAATGGGTCCAGCTATCCTGAACATCAGAAAGAGAGAGACAGATAATCCAACAGGAAAATAGGCAAAGGCAAAGAGCTCTTATTTCCAAGGAGAAAGGGTTTTTCATATCCCAGATGGGTGAGAGTTTGTAAAACAATAAGGAGTTACTCCATTGCGGGGCAGAGAAATATGCTTTCAAAGAGATGATGGGTTAGCCATGGTGGAAATGCATCAGAAACAAGATCATGACACTAGGATTTGCCTATTTAAACACTAATTTTGAACAACAATCAGGGTTTGACAATGTTACAGAAACTGAGTTCCCATCATGGAGATGTATCACCTGCTTAGATCTCCGATACTGCTCTCTAGAGATAAAATGTAGTGAATTTAGTGAAAAGAAAATCTGACTAGGAGTCAAAAAAACTGGATCTAATTTTTTTCCCTGTCCTGGTGTGTGACACTGGTCAAGTCACTCAAACTCTCTGGGCCTGAGTTTTCTTCTCTGTACAAAGGTGCTACCCTAAATTTTACTATAAAGGTCTTCTTGACAATGGCTTATTGTTATGATTGACAGATATGGAAAAGTGAAGCCACATAACACCATTGGCGGCAGAGAATGATACTACGCTTTCTTCCCAGTGACCTAGCTGTAATGGGAAGAAGAGCAAAATTGGGATCTAGTCCAAGACTGTACTTTAAATTTCTTGGTGCTACTATACTATGGCTTCTAAAGGAGGTGAGGAAAGCCAGGGTTATACAACCAAGCAAAGGTAGCAAAGGCCTGGTGCAAAAAGAGGGGCTACTTGGCTTTCACTGTTCTCAGACTTCCTCCGCACACAGCTTGGGCCCAGCTCCTCCAGGTTAGACCTGCAGATGTGTCAAGGAGGGGAGCTTCTTTCAGTTCAGAAAAGCGACCTGGTCATGGAAGCCATCTGTCACCTCCTACTTTATGAGTACCTTAGTGTCTAAATTGAATGCATTTTAAAATAAACTCTGCTCCATGACAGTATTTTGGCCAGGATACAAGGGCCATGAGAAACCATTTTTGATTTGATATTCTTGTTTTCTTTTCTCTAAAACAAAACTTGGAATAATATAATGAGTTACATAACTGTATATTTGCTGGTGTCTAAAGCAGTTAGGTCAAACATCACCCAAATAACTGCTGCATTCTGTATTTTCCATTTTCAATACCATAATTTCATGTGGTCTTTAAATTTTATTTTAGCTTAAAGCATGTTTTTTTCCTTATCCTTTCATCTTTCATATATACATATGAATCCCCCACAGCCCTTCATAAAGAAGCAGAAATATTGTTACCTCGTCAAATGCTATTGCCTATGTCCTTATATTTTTACCTCAATGATTAATCATAAATAACTTCAACGTTCATATGATTTGTAATGAATATTCACATAATCATGCAGAAATGATTTTGCGTGGTGATTAAACTCAAGTGACCCATGGAGTTAAAAAACACTTCTAAATTTACGTACCGGCAAAGTGGCTCTCACAGCAGACTTACACATTCTCTCCATGTTGAGTTCTGGCCGAAACAGTCGAATTTTATTATCTACTCCTCGAAATGCCTTTAAACCTTCAAATAACTGAGGATAAAAGAGAAATATAACTTATAAGGTTTCTGAATGAAAATCATTCCTGTGTTCAAAAGGAATCATTCTATCATTCACCAAGTAAAGCTGTTGACATTGGCCTCTACTTGAGAGGATTACATCTAGGAAAGATAGGAGTCAACAGCATTGGGTACAATGACTGGGAAAAAAAGGAAGTCCTTTTATTAACAGAATAAGGTGGGAATTCGGATTGCTGTTGCCCTAGCAGGGGTTATATTACTAAATGGCACACAGTGGGCAGACAGTGTTGTCAATCACAGAACAAGATTAACTGTCTGGACCACGAAGATTGAGAGAAACCACAGGCTCTAAGCTACTCAGCCTTCTCAAATGTATCCACGTGTCCTTTCATCTAAACTGGTTCATTTGAAGTCCAAATTGTAGATCATCTATGTGACTAGAGCTGGTTCAGTTCCCCAAATCACAGAAACCAGGAAGCTCTGCTATGTTAAGGCTTCCCCAGCTCGCCCAGCCCAACAACTAAGCAGAGATATGAGAGGATTTTGAAATATATACATACACTGATAAATACAGAGGAAAACAACAGATCAATAATTTTAGAGGGAAATTTAACAGAAGCTCTCTATGTAATCATTAGAACAAACAGATAAAAGCTCAATAAAGATATGGAAGATCTGAACAAGGAAAACAAACTCACCTAATCCTAATGTACATCAGGACCCTACAGTACCACCTGCAGAAAACATGTTTGTTTCACATGTTTTTCAAACACAAGATAGGCCAGAAATCAATGCCAAAACTATAACCAGAAAATACCCAGACTTTAAAAAAACAAGGTACCTGTTACTAGAAAGAAAAAAGAAAAATCAATGGAAAATGAAAAGTAGGGCCTTTAGAGATGTGTAGCCCAAACTCTTAATAAGAAAAAAAGGCAGCTCAATTTAAAAGCATGACTTTTGACACGGCTTTTAAGTACAACCTATTATTAATTTCTAAAATATAATAGGACTAAAGCTTCAGTTAAAAGGTAAGTTTTCAGACTAGACTCAGCAGATAAGTTCTGAAACAAACAAACAAAAAAAAGCTTATCATGCAAATCCTTTCTAAAATAAAGCCTGATGAGGTCATGTTACTGAATATAAAAGAAACCAGACTTTAAGGCAAGAGGCTTTACTAAGGACAGAGGTAACTTCCTGAGTTTCCCTTTACTTCACAATTTTTAAATTGTACACACCTAAAAAGGCTATAATCAAAAGACAAAGAAGATAACAAGTACCTGCGCCAAGAATTTAGAGAAAGGAAACTCTTGTACATTGTTGATAGGAATATAAATTATGTTGCCATTGTGGAAAACACTAGAGATATTCCTCAAAAAAACAAATATAGAACTACCTACGGTCTATATATCCAGAGGAATTCAAATAAACACGTTAAAGACGTATCTGCATTCCCATGTTCATGGAAGCACTATTTAAAATACCATAACACAGAACCAACCTAAGTGTCCACCAACAGATGAATGAACAAAGAAAATGTGATTTGTAGGCACAATGGAAGACTACTGGGCTTTAAGGGGAAGGGAATTCTGCCATTTTGTCAATGTGGATGAATCTGGAGGACATTATGCTAAGCAAAACAAGCCAAGCACAGAAAGATTCTGTTATCTCATTTATGTGAAATCTAGAAAAGGCAAACTCATAAATGTAAATATTAGAACTATGGAACTGTGGTTACCACATCAGGGGGGATTGGCAGATATTGGGCAAAGGATGAAAATTTCAGTTAGAAGGCATATGTTTTGAGATTTGCTGCACAGCTTGTAGCTACAGTTAACAAAAATAATATATTGTATATTTCAAATTTGTTGATGGCAATTTTCAAGTATTTGCACCATAAAACAGATAAACATGTGAAGTGATGGGGATATGTTAATTAACTCAATTTAATCATTCTATAATGTATACATATTAAAATATCACATTGAAAATTTTTTTAGTATTCTAAAAGTTGAATACACTTAATGAGATGGTTTCAAATATATGTAAATATTATGATCATCTTATTGAATAATATAGATACAAAATATACAAAAAAAATAGTACAACATGACTATGTGGGTTTATTCCAGGAATAGAGGTTAATTTAACATAAGAAAATTACTTAATGTGATTCATTATATTATTAGCTTATATACAAAAAAAAACTATATGACTAACATTAAATGTAGTAAATGAATCTAATAAAATTGAATAGTCATTTACGATTTTCAAGTTTCCTGGATGAGAAAATAAACAAGAAACTTTGTGACAAAGTATATCTATAATGAACTTCCAGCAAACACTATAAACGGTAAAATGCTAAAGCTTTCCTTTCAAATTTAGTAAACCCACAACTGCTTGCTGCAACCACTTTAATAGAATATTGTACAACCAGTAAAATAAGGCAAGAAGAAGGAAATTTTAAAAGTTTTGAGGAGGATGAAATAAAACTGCCATTGGAGTATGACACATAGAAGACATGGTTAAATATAAAGAAAATCCAGAAAAGCTGACAGATAACCTTTAGCAAATATTTGTTTAAACAAGGTGGCCAGATGTCAAATTGTATTCCAATATAATGGCAGCAGTTTAAAAAAAATAAAAACACAATTTACAATAGAAATAAACAGTTGGGAATATTAGGACAGGGAGAAAAATCTAACAAAATAAGTATAAGAACCCTAAGGGAAATATCAAGTTAATGACAACTTAATTGTATGTGGAAAGTAATCTCATGCTCCTGGGTTGAAGGCCTCAATAGTACAAAGGTGTCAATCTTCCCCAGTTGATCATCTATGTATTCATAACCATCTGAATAGAAGTCATGTAGATATATGCAATTTTCTTTTGACAAGCTGAATGACAAAAATCGAGTGACTTGATAAACTGAATCTAAAAGTTACATGGAAAAGAAGATGACCAAGAATGCCCAAGGCACTCTTTGAAGAACAAAAGAGAAGAGCAGAATTCAAGGTCCATTACTAATATTAAGAGATTAAGACAGTGAGTTGGACAAGTACACTGATGAAGGAAGAGAACAGATCCAGACAGAGTGATCCAGAAACAGACCCACCCATACATGTCAGAGGGCAAAGAACACTCTTTTTAAGTGGTGCTGTTCGGAATGCTGAGTATCCACAGGCGGAAATAAACAGATCCCTTCTTCATACAAAAATCCAAGTCAAAGTTAATCCTAATAAATGATAAAATCAATATTTGACAAAATTAATCAAAATCAATATTTCATAAACAATAAAATAGATACTATAGGATCAGCTGGGTGTAGTGGCACGTGCCTACAGTCCCAGCTACTTGAAATGCTGAGTCAGAGGACCAATGGATCTCAGGAGTTGGAGACCAGTCCAGGTCACCAAGACCTCAACTCAACACACACACACACACACACACACACACACACACACACACACACAATGTCTTCAAAATCTAGGAGTAGAAAATAAAGTCTTTATACAAGGCACAAAAAAATACCAAAGATAAAGCAAAGATTGACAGAGTCAACTATTTTTTATTTTAAATATATTTGGTGTAAAAAAAAATAGAGGAAAAAGTGTAGAAGAAAATTTATTTATATATTTAAAATACGTAATAAAGGACCCATATTCCAAATGTATAAAGCAATTCTATAAATCAAAACTAATGACAGCACAATAGAAAAGTGAGAAAAAGACTTGACAAGCAGGTACTTCAATGAGATACTAAGTTGACCCAAAAAACATATAGAAAAGTATCCAGCCTCCTCTGAGAAGTGCAGAGTAATGCACCAGAAGATACCATTACATTCCACTGGCAAAATAAATAACAATAATAATAATAATAATAAAATAAACCAACCACACCAAGATTTGATAAGGTTGCAGAACAACAGAAATTCTTATTCATGGCTGGTGGTTATGTTTATTTTTCTCTTTTTTAAGGGGGAGAGGGGTTTCCCAGGAATTGAACTCAGGGGCACTTGACCACTGAGACACATCCCAGCCCTATTTTGTATTTTATTTAGTGACAGAGTCTCACTGAGTTGCTTAGCGCCTTGCTTTTGCTGAGAGCCTCGCTTTTGCTAAGGTTGGCTTTGAACTCTCAATCCTCCTGCCTCAGCCTCTGAGCTGCTGGGATTACAGGGGTACATCACCATACCCGGCTTACTTTTTTCTTAAACATCAAGTTATATCGTATGGTCAGCTACACCATTCTTAAGTATATAGCTCTCAAAATTTTTGATCCCATACCTTAAAAAAATGACACCCTCAAAGAGCTTTTATTTATGTAATCATTCTATCAGTATTTACCATGTTAGAAATATTCATGGGGTTCAGAAAGGAAGAAGTATTTCTAATAACCTTTACCACATAATTGCAATATTCTTTAATACCACTTCAAAGCTTGACATGTGGAGGTTTCTAAGAGCTAGTTGCTCTGTGGTATATGAAGCCATAACAATGAAGTTTTCATACTCAGTTAATTTATTAAATCCATCATTCAATCAAGGTTCAACTAGAGAAGGGGAACCCGTAGGAGGCACAGTTAATATTAACAGATTTATTATGAGGAACTGACCAATGCAATTATGGGGACTGACTAAGCAAGGCCAGAGTCTAGATCAGGCAGGTAGGCAGTGAAGGTCTATGGCAGACTGGACCTCTCCAGTCTCGAGCTGCAGCTTATCTGCACTTGGCAATCCAAAGAAAATAGACCAAAAAGTGAGTGCGATGGCCGCTGCTGTTGAGTCTCTCCTCAGGGAAGTCCCCAGGTCAGGCTCACCCACAACAATCTCTTTTTTGCTTACCATTAAATCAACTGATTAGAGACTTTAACCACATGTGTAAAAACCCCTTTTCAGCTCCTCCTAGAGTAGAGTAGCGTTTGCCTAAATAACTGGGAGAAGGTGTGCTCCTGTAGCAACGTGACCACTGCCTCCCTACTGCCCTGCAAGGTTCTCTCAAGAAAACAATCTTGGAGTCCACTCTCACCAGAAAAGACTAAAACCAGAAGTCTGGGGACAAGTTCAGATTAATCATACTGACATATCGACATGCCATCCTATGCTATCTGGTCCTGGGAATACATCTTTATCCATGTACAAATTTGAAATGTCATGCAATGATCATTTGGGAAAACTGGCTCACTGAGCTATGCATATCTTCCAAAGACTAACATCTCTTCATACTTCCTATATCACCCCTAACATCAGAAAGCTCTTTAAGCCATGAAAATGGTCAAGTTCAAAGAAAATTCCAAATTTCTAGTTTTCATTTGAGTAAGAATTTCATCATTGCTGAGACATTCTTTCCACTGCTTTGCTTAAAGTGACACGTTCACTCATTTACGAGAAAACGTCTGACAAATGCCCAAATCTGAGTAATCATACTTTGTTCTTTCAAGAAAAATGGTGTTAGATGAAAAAAGCAACCAGACTTACTCAGAAGCTCAAGAGAATTACACAATCGCTTTTCCTTGAGACACATAGTACTTTAGGATACAGAAGTACTTTACATAAAGTTGCTATTTATCACACATTCCCCAAAAACATTCTGCGATAAAACTGGCATTCTTTTGATAATTGTGATGGGTAGACCAACTAGCAGATGTTGGACAAGGAAGCTTTCCTTAGTGCAAATGCTAATACAATGAAAAACAAAAGTAATGCCTAACTATTACAAAAAGAGTTTTATTCTTAGTTATCTCTGAAAGGGTTTCAGGGGAACCTAGAGAGTCTGGACCATATTTTGAGAACTGCAACTTAGAGAAACTCTCCCAAGTGTACCAGCATTTCACACACAATAATGTTGCAGAAGGAAACAAAGCCCATCGCCAAGGCTGCATATTTTCGCATAACATAAAAACTACTACTGCCGAGACTGAGACGTGTGAATGCAGTACCTACCACCCTTAGATCCAGGTAACCAGGGCCTCTGCCCTGAGCCCCACACTTTAGAGAGCTCTGGCTCCTACCATGCTCCAGTTATGACCTTCTCCTTGGAGCAAGTGGTCAGAAGTGCCAAAAGGACATGCTCACCTGGACCTCAAGCCTCCCTTCTACTCCAGGCTCCAAGAGTTCCCCGAAACTCTGCCCAAATAGCCCTGATCCTATCTTTAGGAATTAAAAAGGCTCCTCAGGTTTATCTTTCCAAAACCAGATGGCACCACTGGTGTGCCCATGCCTAAGTCCTAGGAATGGCCACAGGTCACTGCAGGTGGGTGGTGAGGGTATGTATGCATGCTGTGGCACTTGCAATATAGGATAGAGCCAGGATGGGAAGACATGGACAGGGCAGATCATGGGCTTCCTGTGCATATTTATGTCCCATGCCCCACAAATGTTAGGGCTGGTTCTGATTGGATAGATCGTATAACACTGAACTCAAATAATAGGGTGCATGCAGACACACCCAGAATGTTATTCCACTTACAGAAATTTCAAAAAGAAGCAAAACTATAGTATTAGAGATCCACACACTCCATACAAAAAAGCAAAGAAAGGCTAGCACAAAAGCAAGGGTAATGCTAAAAGAAAGAGACAAGGTCTATAATCAGGATGGGACATAGAGGGCTTCTATAATCTCTGTTCTGTTTCATTACCTGCATGGTAACTATTATAAGCATTCATTTTTTAGTATTCATTAAATACATACTACATAGTACATATATGTCTTATCCTTTTGTTTTTTGTTTTGTTTTTGTACAATTATGCTTTGTTTCACTAAATATTTATTTGAACCTGGAAATGTAGTGTCTGATATCAACTTTTCGTTTCCTTTTATGTTCCCTACTCACAATTCACATCTCTTTCCACTATTTGAAGTCGTCACATGTTTATCTACTTAAAAATACTTTCATATATTAACAGAAATCACAAGTCCTGGGCACTTGGTAGACACTCAACATTCATTGAACAAGTGAACAGGGAATGAAATGAATGTTCCTGGTAAGAAAATCCAGGGACCCTATACTTTTTATGCTTCCTGAATTCCTATGACACTGACATAATATCTAATCTGTGACACCTTAACAGTCTGATCTGTCACTCAAAGGGAAAGCCAAATGCATATCAATGTCTCCCCCATACCTCACTTGCTGAGAGCCACAGCCAAGTCTGGATGGCGCCAGAAGGAGTGGTTAAGAGGTGATGCCAGGGAGCCATTAAGATGATGATAACTAAGTTATAATTACTGTGACTGGAAGATGCTGGATTGGGACAGGCTGTGTATTGAGTTGTATATGGACCCCTGCTGTCCGGCAATAGGGTGGCTGGGGGAGGGGGAGAATAGGGCCAGGAATAGGGTGGTTCCTGCTGCCTCGGGTGCCCGCCACTTGCCACTTTGGAGTTCCCGTTGAGTTCTGGGGGGGGGGAGGTGTTCAGAGAGAGAGAGAGAGAGAGAGAGAGAGAGGAGCAAGGTGGAAAGAGGGGAGAGTTCCCGGGGAGTGTGCCTGGAGTGCTGGTGGAGTTCGGGCAATAAAGCTTCTTGTTTGACAAGTGCTTTGTGGCAGCTCGGTGATTTGTGCCCAGCCAGACTGCGGCACTCACTCTACATATCACAGTCTGTATGTTCCAAAAATGGCCAAATAATATTTCCATATGCTCTTTCAGATCTTTGACATTCCTCATCAAGAGGTGGGGCATTTGTTCCCTCCTTTTGAACTCCAGCAGTCCTCTATGACTATCCTGACTAATAGAATACTGCAGAAATAATGCTATGTGCTTTTGAGGCTAGAATGTAGAAAACAGTGGAGCTCTCAACTAGCCTCAGTCTTAATACACACAGCTTTGGACTCTGAGGCCACCATCTAAGATGCCTGACTACCCTGAAGCCACCAAGCAAGAAATGACATAGAGAAAGAGTGATACTGAAAGTGCCCCAGCTTTTCAGTCCCCACGTGGGTGCCAGGTCATGTGACTTAAGAAGCCTTTGAGCTGACACCAACCCAGCCACTGACAGCAACCACGTAAGAGACCCCCTAAAATAAACTACTTAATCATACTACACAACCCCCAGAAACACGGAAGATAATTAATAAGTCATTCATTTTGTTATGCAAAGTCGATAACTATACATTACACAATCCAGCTCTTAAAGAAAACCTTTTTAATTTTTTTTATAAGTAGAACCTTAATAATCCAAAGACTTTGGTTTTTACAAGAAAGGATAACAGTATTTTGAGTCCCTGTTTTATTTTGTTTGCAATGCTAGAGATGAAATCCAGTGCCTCACACAGGTTAGGTAAGCACTCTTATCACTGAGCTACAGCCCTAGCCTTGAGATTTTTTTTTTTTTTTTAACTATCAGCTCACAGGACTGTAAATTGGAAAAACTAATCAAGCTAGCATTTCAACTCATCTAAGCAGATTTCCAAAGAGCTTTCAAAAACCAATGACCACCAAAATCTTTCCAAAATGGTATAATCCCTTCTAATTTACTTCCTGTAGGCCAGTCTCAAAAATGGGGTTCCTAAAGCAATAGAATTAAGGTGACCTCAACACTTGTTAGCAATCAGAAACTTGGAGGTGGGACCCTGCCAAGTTTGAGGAGCAGTGTTCTAGTTTGACCATACTACCAAATACCTTCTTTTCTATTAAAAGCAATTTCAGTTGTTCTTCATTACATGCTCTGACATGGCAAGGGCTTGGCATGAATTACAGAAGAACTCACCAAGTTGATACAGCTAAAAGAGAGAGCTGGGAATGGAACCTAAGAATCCTAAATTTTACATTTTGTGGATATATATGGATAGTGAATATGTTCCCAAAATTATTTGATTTTCTAATTCTGAACAAGTTAATGAAAATAAACCTCCTAGTCTTTTTAGTGCATACACTTAGGATCATGAGTAAGCTCCAAGAGTAATAGGATTGAATCCTGGCTCCATCTTCACTACATAATAGTGGGCGAGAAACAACTTCTCCTCAGTCAGCTTCTATGGTAGATGATGCTCCTGCATCAGGGGTTACCACACCTAACAGTTGGGCGCTCAGGGTGCACCAGGCATGGTGTTACATGCATGAATTAATTATCTTGTTTTATACTTAGAAGAACACTGTGAGGTAGATATCAACACTATCTTAATTTTATAGATAAAAATATGAAAGGCACAAATGATTAAATTTCCCAAGTTAAAGAACTCCCAAGGACGCAACTAAAACAGATTTTGGGCCCAGAAAGTCTGACTCCAGAACCTGAATGTTTAACCATATGCTGCTTAAGATAATTAGGAGATGAATGATGGATATAAGGTACATAATACAGGACACAATGAAGGAACTCAATGCACAAAATAGTTATCATTACAGCTATTAGTATTTCACTATTATTATCTTTTACTCCCTTAATAGGTAGACCATTATCTATTTTCAGCACCCTCAATATTTTGGGAAAGATGTCCAACACATTAAAAGGGAATAAAATGAAATGTAGAGTCAACAGAATTGCAAGTATCTAGTTAACTGTCTCCCCTCAGGAGGACTAGTGAAAAAATTCATTAAACTCTTATGCCTATGATTACTCCAACTCATCAATTCATGCTTAAAGGAGAACATTTAATTACATGTCCCTTAATGTACATAACTATATGTTGCTGCTAGTCATAAAAGCATGCAATTAGCACTAAAATCTAATTATAATAATGTACTTAATAACCCCTTCTCAATCATTCCAACATCAGAAAAGACAAGTGATTTAATAAAAGATCAAGAGTATGGGATTTTTGTTCACTAATTTTCCAACCAACTATCCTTTCTATTTGTTCTAAGTGTTTTGTTTTTTTTTTAATTGACATCATAGAAAGTTCAAGATTATCTGAAAAAAAAAAAAATCTTCTTAGGACTTATACTCAATTCAATTGTCTATGGGAAAAAAATTTTGTGACATTTATGACTCCCTCTAGTATATATGATAAAGCCTAAAATACCCAAAAGCTATTTTAGCAGGGGAGCTACTTGACTTCCATAGTGAAGTACAAGCACGTCACCATCATCAATTCCCATATACTTACTTCTACTGCATAATGCAAAGTCGATGATCCAGGATGCAGTGACAGGTTTTGAAAAGGCTTGATGTGAGGTTTCTCCCAACCAAACTCAGAGGACCACTCCACTGTCAACATGTGATCCGTAAACACAGTTCCAAAAACCAGAGTATTGGGATCTGGTTTTTCCTTCAAGATGGTGGCTGGTGTGATTATTAGATCTTTAGCCTGGGGGATAAAAATCAGCAACATTAAAGTTAAGTATCTGAATATCTACCAGCTAGGTGATACCGAGGGTATAGAGCAAAATCACTTGAATTTTAATTATGGACAGCTAAAACACAGAAATTTAACACTATGTGAGCCAAACAGACCCCACTTGTGTTCAGAATTCAGTTGATTGTTCGGAAACTCTGCAATGTACACTGCCTAGTAGAATATCAGAAGAAAAAAACTTCAGTAATACTTTATACAGGGACAAAAATAGCAGATGAGGTAAAATATTGCAAAAAGGAGAAGACATCTCTTCATTACTCCCACCACAGGATTCAAGTTGAGCATTTGGGAAAGAAGAAAGGGGTGTCTTCCATAATACAAATGACAATGGTCACAATGACTTGTTAGATGAAATGGTCATTAAGAACGGAAACTCTTCTTGACAATGGCTACACTCTAACTCCCCCAAAGAATTTTTGGCATAAACCCTCAAAATCCTCTGGATGCTCAACAGAAGAAATTAGCAGAGTGAAGCAAATGTTTTTCACTTTGAAAACAGACAAGAAGAGAATGAACACTAGGATGTAAATCCTCTATTATGTGTTAAGGAAACAGTGAACAAAAGGCCTATTCAAAAACACATAAGAGTAGTAGGAAACAACTTGGCACAGTATTTCACTAACTTTCGACAAAGCCAGTTTGCTCATTTCAGATGACCAAATACGCAAGTGTACAAATGACCACCAATAACTTTATAATAGTTGTGGAAAAAAAGGCGGAAAAAGGCTTTTTGACAGCAGAAAAAACAGGAACAGATTCAACCTGTTCATAGGTTGTAAGCAATGTTGAATACCACTTAAAAAAAGTTCCCCCCCCTTTTTTTTCCTTTTAGAAAAAGTAGCTGCACCTACAAGTTCATGCCACTCTGCCTGGTTTGCACAGTTTTTGTTTTTGACATATTGGGTATAAAACTGAGGGGCTCATGCATGCTAGGCAAGGACTCTACCACTGAGTAACACACCCAGTGCTTTTACTTCTTTTAAGACCATAAAAATATTTCCTCCCAAATCAAATACAGAACTTAGAGATGGGTCAGGAGGAAGTGGTGTAGCTCAGTGGTACAATAGGTGCTTCACATGCCCAGGGCCCTGGGCTTACTCCCCAGAGCTAAATAAATCAAACCAAAACAAAAAACTACAGACCGTCATTCTACATCATCACCTCTTATTATTTTTAATTGATCTTATTATTCCAGATCAATTCACTGCCTTACAGCTACCTTAGTCTTAGATTATAAATGACAATCAGCTTTATTTTTAGAAAAATATTCAGGCTGAAAACTGTTTTTGTTTTTAACTGTCCTTAGAAACAAATTTATTAAGAACCATCTCTGTCATCCCAGAAACATGGGAGAAAAGACTGAGAAGAGCAGGGTGGGGTAAGTGTCCCAGGGAAAACAGTCTCTGATGTCTCTTCCAGGTATGGGTAGAGAGGAGCCCTGGTCCCAGGTGGCTCTACACTGCCCCAACCAGCTTGCACTGTTTCTCCAGTAGCTGTGTGAGTCCACACCTGAGCGGTGCCCACACCATGACATCAGGATCCACACAGCTCAGGGGCCTCTGGCTGTCCATTGGTTTTGTCTCTGTCTCAGCTCTCCATTTTCATTGGAGTCACTTTCTGAATCCAGCACATTTCTGTCCTCCTTTCATGGGAGCCACTTGGTTTTTGAATGCAGACCTGACTTTCAGGCCAGGCAGCAGGAACGTGGCATGCAGCAACATAGTTGTTGAATATAGGTGGCAATCCTCCTAGTCCCCCCTTTCAGCCCTTGCTGTTGCCGTGCATAGGCTGTGGGCCAACCCTGGCTGTTGCCATGTATGGGTTGTGGGGTTGCCCTATAGAGAGAAATTTTTCCCTATATAAAGGAGTTTTCTTCTGGCCACATACCCTGGGAGGACTTGCTGCTGTGTTCCACCCACCGATGATCGTCCAGGAGCTGGTGTGGGGCACACAGGGACATGCTAGGGAGCTATGCTGGGAGTGGGGGTCCTTGCATGCAGGCTGGCTCTTTTACCTCCCTTTAGCCCTGACTCCTTGGCCTCCTCAGGCAACTGATGCTCCCAGGGCTAGAAGGGGAAGGGCCAAAGGGCAAGCTCACTGGCACTCCTCTTTGGGCGAAGAGAGAGATTAGAAGGGGCATGGGCAAGGCCCAGCCTCTGGATGCCCAGGCTTTAACTAGATCATGCAGCCTGCCGCCTGGATTATCAGGTGCTGGAGTATCAGGTACACAGCCATTGCCTCATGAAATTTTCTATTTGTCAGAGATGCCCAGGTATTGTTTGGGTCACAACCCATGTTAAACATGATTGTCATTATTATGAAGTCTGGGTGGTTTGGGGAGTATGCACTAGAACGATCAGTGAATATACCTTACCCTGACTCAGCCATGGGCGCCCCATGATTTGGTCTACCACAGGCCTCTGTGTGGAGTCCACAGTCACTATTTAATAGTTGAGGTTTCATGCTTCAGCAGAAACCTAAGGGAGTATAGTACCTTGCATGCAGGATCAGCTCTGTCAGCTGCCAAGCAGTCGTCCCTCTTAAATGAGTGGCACCCTATGACCATAAAACACAGAATGACACCCAGGCACCAGATGTTCACTGCAAGGGTGCTCATATTTTTCCCTCTGGCAGATTTATGGGGCAGAGTATGAGACAATGCCCCAGAACCTGTCCAGCTTCTGCCTAACCATGAACCTGCTACTCAGGCTGAAGTCAATGAGTTTGATGTTTCCTCTGACTCTCACTGGGATGTTCTCCAGCTTCAAGTCTCCATGAGCCATGTCTTTCTTCTGGTAGTAGCACATGGTACATGTGATCTACCTGAACCTTCTCTGGGTAGATATTTTCAATGTGTCAATAATTCGAAACAGCTGGATCACATTTTTGAGTGTTCTAGTCCCCATTGTATCCTATTTGAATATGATTGGGGAAGTGCTGCTATATATTTGGCAGGACTTTTTACAGTAACCTCTGTCCTGGTGAGGAGATAGCAGGCTAATTTCACCTGGGCAAAGCCACTCTGACCAATGTCACTCAGGACCCATTAATAGTCCGTGAAGATGGACCAGCTTAAGCTGGTCCTCTTGCCACACTTCACTACTCTGACTACTCTCACTGCACATCTTAACTACTACAGATGTTAGTTAAAAATACCAAAACAAAAAAAAGTCAAAAAAGAAAAACAAAACAAAAAACCCAAATCAAAAAAGCAATATCAAAAAACCAAAACTAGAACCCCCAAACCACCAAACGAGCTAACTATCCTTGAGTTTCACAGGCTACCACCAAGATTTCCCTGTACTAATGAGCGAAAAATCCAGGCACAGCCAGGGCCTTCTCTAGCTGGTGTTTGAAATTCCCTCACATGGCTTCTTGCGAGGTCAGAGCAAGAAATGACTCAAGACATGCACGGGCATAGCTCACTTTTTGGTCTCTAGGACCAAAGAATAAGAAAGGACTCCAGAAGCTTCTGTGGGTTACTTGTTTTGAAACTGAAATCTTTTCAAGTCTGAAAATTTGCAATAACTTTTGTCTTTTAAAGACCTCATCGTATCTCCACTCAAGGTTTTGATTCCTTTTTCTTTCAACTTGGAATAACTGGTATCAAAGGGATGGAGGCAGCTCGCTCCTGTAGTTACAGGATAACAAAATGCTCTGTTCCCTTTAGAGCTCGGTATTAACATCTATGGGGTAGAGAAGGAGGTGGTGGACTTTTTCACCATTTTCTCACAAGGTCCTCAGCAGATTTCTCCTAAGAGACCTTCACAGGATTGCTGGTCAAAGACACAGGGAGGGACTCCAGGTATGATACAAGTCTCTCATCTGCAGACCCCACTTTCAGTTCATGGCTGAATTCCTGAGGTGAAATATGTAGACTATGTTTAAGATTTCCTGTCTTAGAAGCAGTATTAATGGACTGCATCGCCATTTCTTTTTGATGAGAAAGTCCTTTTCTCACTATGGTGCCTTTTTATCATGGTTTGAATTCATGTTTTCTATCATCTTTATAAAAAGTTGTGGGACTTCATTCTCCGCCAGGAGCTTCGCAATGTTTTCCACCACCTCGAGGTGCCGATGAGCAATCATTACTTGCCAACGCAGCCTGGGGGCTGGGAAGGAGTCTCCATTTGTTGTTCACTGGAATTCTCGGGCGGGCAAATTTGTCCAGCATGTCGTCCATGAAAGCGGGGTCGTTTCTCCGCAGGCTCCTCTGGCCTGAGGGTGGCGGGCACCTTCCTGCGCTGCATTCTGCTCTCCGGCAGCTGTGGAGGTACAGGGGACCCCACCGCCCTGCAGCGGTGGGCAGGGCCAGTCTGTCTTGCCTGCCAGCTCCGAGGGCCCCGAAGGCAATCACTCAGCAAGACCGGGAGTTCAGGGATGCAGGTGGTGGATTCGCCTTCCCAGTTCCACCGCGCCCACACCATCAGCCCTGCCCAACTGCCACAGCTCCAGGTGGGGCCAACGGTCTGAGCTCGCCCGCAGTCCGCCCACTGGACATGGAAAACTATTCTAAGAGGACTAGAAAGCTCTCATTACAACAAGCACGCGCATTAGGACACACTACTGCAATGTTCAGGCTAACCTAGTAAAGCCACCTTGTCACATGTCATCCATAAAGTGCCACATTTGGATAGGATATCAACCTTTTCCTATCACTATTTAATCGAAATAAATAAATTAACTTACAATCCTTTACTAAGTACAATACATTTATTTAAAGGGATATAGTTCAGCTAAATTATTTTGATTAGCTTTGAAGGTCATTTCTCTCCTGATCTTCTAGACTAAGTAGGGGTTTGGGCAAACCCCTATGCTGTAGACTAAATGCAGCCAGCTGACCTGTTTCTCAATTTAACATTTTACTGGAACATAATCATACCTTTCCTTTACCTTCAATCGTGGCATGATCCACTAGTTCTGACAGAAAGCTTTTTACTTGTTAAATTGCTAAATGGCCATCAAGCTTACAGTATTTATTAATGGGACCTATTAAAAAGTTTATTGACCCGGTGCAGTGGCATATGCCTGTAATCCCAGTGACTCAGGAGGCTGAGACAGGAGGATTGCAAGTTCAAAACCAGCCTCAGCAATTTAGTACAGCCCTAAGCAACTTAGTGAAACCCTGTCTCAAAATAAAAAATAAAAAGAGCTGGAGGGCTGGGGATTTAGCTCAGTTGGTAGAGTGCTTGCCTTGCATGCACAAGGCCTCTGGGTTCAATCCCCAGCACTACATACATACACACAAAAACTGGCAAATCTTACTGTATGTTAATTGTTTCTCAATAAAATTGGCACAAAAATTGTTTTTTTTTTAAAAAAAGAGCTGGAGATATAGGTCATTGGCAAAGCATCCAAGGGTTAAATTCACAGTGTCCTCCCCCTCCCCCCCCACACACACACAAAAAAACAGAAAATTTTGTTAAAAAGATTGTCAGGGGCTGGGAATGTAACAGCAGTAGAGGCATGCTTAGCATGGATGAAGCCCTGAGTTTAATTTCAGCACACGCATATGCATGCATACACACACACTCACACAGACACACATACTCACAAAAAAAAAAAAAAGTTTGTCACCCCTGTTCTAGGCTGTTCTGACAAAAATTCTGACTGGAGTATTTGAATATATTTGAATACTTACAGTTACATCTCCATCCCTAGCACCATGCCTGGCACAGAACAGTGTAGTTTTCCTATATTCTGATGATGTTTGGTGGATTCCAGATATATCGCCTCATCAATGATAGACACATTTATAGAAGCCGGTCAAGATTCAGAGTCAGGGCAATTCTAAGACAAACATTTTCATGATATGAATAGCTTCACAGTGCTCTTGCACAATGAAGTAAGTACCTGGAATGTTATTCGGTTAGCTGTTTTGAGTGAATGGGGAGAAATCCTGTACTAAGAAAAATCTGGAATCATATAAATATTGGAAGATAAACTTAATGCAAATTTTCTCTTAGGACAACTAGTAAATGTTTCTCTTTAAAGAAGGAAATAATAAGACACACAGGGAAAAAAATGGTTGTGAACTGGAGAGAAGAGTATGAACTGAAAGGGTGAACTCTTTTTACTTGCTAAATTCCAGATACATGTTAAATATGACAAAGGCAACAGCTCTTGCATCCCTCCAACAGAATTAAAAATATGCGTAGTTTTTTAAGGGTAACATAAAAGTTCACCATGCTGTTACTATTACTGTCATTATTATACCCCAAACATGAAGCCTAGTACACATGATCCTTAAACTTTTTTGCATTCCTAAGATCTATAATTCTCTTCCTGCCATGAAATGGTAATGGTAGCTATGACAATGACAATCTACATAAGAATATTTTTAAAACAAAACCAAGATTTTATTTCATACCAAATAAATGTAGGGTAACTTCCCCACCTTGCTTGCTCTTCTAAATTTCTCCCTTATTATTCTTAGTATTTTACCTTCAATAAACATTGGCTGCACCAGCACTACACAGCACTACACAGGTTGTATCAATAGTGCACAAATCTCAAACTTCCCTGCTTGGGCAAGTTCTCTGTCAGCCATGAACAGGCACAAACTGTGATTAGTAATTACTATTCATTCAAACTAACAATTTTTTTTAACCTACTATGTACCTGTACTGCTATAGATCTTAAGGAACATCAGGTTCTTGTTCTCCTAGTGAGGAGAAATAAAAAAAAATAAACAGATAACAACTAATTGTCAAGGTGATTACTGCTATAAAGAAAATCAAAGCAACTGAAGAAAATAGAGTGGGAGGGCTGGGGATATAGCTCAGTTGGTAGAGTGTTTGCCTTGCATGCACAAAGCCCTGGATTCAATCCTCAGCACCACCACAAAAGAAAGAAAGAAAATAGAGTGGGAAAGAGAATGCTTGTCTTAGAAGGTTTATTGAGGGCTTCACTAATGAGATGAGGTTGTATCTGAGCAGAAACTTGGATGGAGAAAGAAGATGTGCCATGTAGAAATCTAGGGGCAAAGTAATTTAGGCAATCAAAGCCAAGGACAAGGTTCCTGAGGTAGGAACTAACATGGAATGTTTAAGAAATAGCAAAAACCCCAGTGTTATGGTATGAATCTGCAATGTCCCCCCCACCCAAAGCTCATGTGTTAAAAGCATGGTCCCCAAAGCAGCAAGGATTTATCTTCACTTTGGCCCCTTCTTCTCTTTCTCTGTCTGCTTCTTGCTGCCACTTGCTAAGCACCTTTGCTCACCTCCTCTCCCTCCATGTTGTTTCTACATTGGAGCCAGCTGACCAGGGAGAGAATTCTCTGAAACCCTAAACCCAAATAAATCTTTCCTCCTCTAAATTGTTCTTGTCAGGTATTTTGGTCGCAGCAACAAAGACTGACTAACATACCCAGTGTGGCAGGAATGTAAAAAATGTGGATAAATAAAGTGGTAGGAGACAGGTCACAGAAGTCTTGCAGCTACTGGAGCCAGAAAAGGGATCGGCAAGGGCTGGGCTCATATAGCCATTTAGTTCATTCTACTGGCTATACTGATAGACATTCCAGTTTTCTGCAAGCGTTGACTCTATTCAACTAAGATTGTATCCCATCTTCCTTCTTCCTTAGAAATATTTACAATAAGCTGCCAACAATTAAAGTAAGCCTAGTTTATCACTCTATTCCAGGCAAATCAAAGGAGCCATTGAGGATAACAGTAGAGGTAGGTCTACCGTGTTTAAAATTTCTTACTGATTTTGAGGTATGAAGAAGCAAACCAGGAAGGGGAAAGGCAGTTCACAGGAGGTAAAATACAAGAATCTGAGTAATGTTGAGCTTTATTCTGTGAGTTGCTACACTTCCTCCTCAGCATCAGTGATTTTCCAATCCGTCTTTCAAATTGATGAGATCTTCAAGCAAGGTAATGTGGCTACAAAGTTAGAATCACCTGTGTAGCTTAAAAATGAATAAAATATGTTCCATCCCCCACCCCTCTGAGGTTCTGATTCAGTTATGAAATGGAAATGATGAGACTTTTTAAAAGCTTCCACAGCTAAATCCAATGTGCAGCCAATATTGAGATGATCATGGTCCATTACATGTAATTTTGTTTTCTGAGTCCTTTCCTTGAAATACCTCTAGGGCTGGGTTGTAGGTCAGTGGTAGAGCACTTGTCTGGAATATGGCTCTAAATTCAATCCCTAACACCACAAAAAATGAACAAAATACCTCTAGAAGCACACATAAAGACCCACTGGTCCGAGGAGATGAAGTTAATAGCAAAGCAGAGATATAGAATAAGGTTTGTTATATGCAGCTTAATGTTCATCTAATTATAAATTGCTCATAATAGTTAAAATTCTGAATATGGAATATAAATTATTGAATTTCCAGATATTTATTCTACTTCAGTAGACCATAACACTCTTTTTAAAATTATTATTATTTGTTCTAGTTAGTTACAACACCTTTTTTTAAGATGTGATTTCTCAATGATATGAATAATAATGTTCTAACTTTGATTTGTACATAGGGATACAAATTTTTTCAAAGTAATACATAATTGGGTGACTTTAGAATTTCATGAAGAACTCTAATTTCCTTTGTGAAAATTTCTACAAGTCTGGAAATTAAAAATAATAATTTTTAACCTGACCTCAAAGAAATTACCTAAATATACTAAAACAAGTAGGTGATATAGCTGAATGAGTTCAAAAGTAAATTAATAGCAGAGCATAGTGGTCCACACCTATAATTCCCACTACTTGGGAGGCTGAGGCAATAGGATTGCAAGTTGGAGGCCAACCTGGACATCATAAGGAGACTCTGTCTCAAAATTAAAAAAAAAAAAAAGGCAGTGGGGATATAGTGCAATAGCATAGTGCCCTTGGGGTCAATCCCATATCATTAAAAAAATAAAAATAAATAAACAAACAATATTAACTGAAGGTATGTGACTAGTTTTGAATAGATACTAAATTAGGCTCTAAGGGGAAAAAATAATTTTATAAACAATTTTTATCAGTGTTTTCAAAAAGCCCTTTTCTTTTTTCTACATTTCCCTAACTGATGGGTTTTAAAATAACAGAGTTTGTAAAGTGATGCTCCACATTGTCTGATAACTTCAAAGTCAGGATTTTTCATGCCATATGTTTACAGAAGAATCTGGAATGCTACAATGACTGATTGTGAAATGACAAGACATACTGACAAAAGCAGGGCATATTAAAATTTTCCTGATTCAATATTTGTGGTAGATAGCAATTTGCTCTGAAATGGGGAAGCCCATAGCAGGGAAGTACCACTTGCTGGAAAGCACCTGGGGACTCTCTTATCCAGAATTCAGCCAACATCCTTTGCTTACACATTTGTACTTTCCTGCACTGCCCACAACACTTAAAACTGTCAAAGACCAAGCCTGTATTACTGATGGACTGGAAATTTATTATACAATAGGTTCTATGTACTTTTCTTACTCCATTCAGAAAGCCTTGAGGCTATCTATCTTCATTGTCTGTAGAGATACTCTCCTAAAACCTAATGAGAAGGTCTAAAGAAGAAAATTACAGATTTGGAGTGTTTCATTCTGTGGAGATATGTGAGTCAGATGGAATTGGAAGAAATGGAAAGCTGACCTCTTTCAAATAAAGAGGACCCTGAACTTCACAGGAAGATTCCCTAGGATATGTAATAAAACATCTCATTGCTGAATTCCATTAAAAGACTGCATTCTCACTTTAAAATGACCTCATTTTAACAGGGAAGAGAAAAGCAATATGAAATCTACTTGAAAGAACAGAGAGGCAAGAAAATATTATGAATAAGATAAGATTAATAAAGAGGTAGAAAATTGTCAATAGCAAAGATTGGGGCTGGGAGTATAGTTCAGAGATAGAAAACCATACTGAGCATGTACAAGGCCCTAACTCAATCCCTGGCACACACAAAAAAAGGCCAAGATGATCCTGTAAAATCCATCATGTTTCTTCCCCAAATTATCAAAATAACTTTACATTTGCCCCATCACATATGTGCTATGAATTCATCCATTGAAAGTCATGTTTTAATATATAAATACATGAGTGTCAATAAATATTTCTTCTTTAACTAAACTCTTATATGTAGAAATCTAAATAAACAAATAGATCACTTATATTATAATTAATTATTTACTTTGTAAAGAATGCTTCTTTGTATGAAAGTATGAAGGTCTTCCAGATATTACTTACTTACCACCTTCCTTTGAGGAATTTACTTACTGAATTCATATAAAACAAGCCTTAAAGATTATCAAGTGAGAGTTTTTTTACCTCATTTTTTTAAGGACCCATGTAAATCCTCAAATGTATCAGTGCTTAGTCTCTATAGTGTAGTAAATTAAATCTGTTGTTACAGAGTTATGATGAATACTATCTTTAAAGCACTAGTAATAATGTGCACAAATAAAATTCAGGAACTTGAGTAAGGAAATTGGTATATTTTGTTATATTTTGGTTCTTGAAAAATTCATGAGCATAGACCTTATCTTGAATCTATCTTCTGATTCCCAGTATCTAACACAGTCCCAGGCACACTGTTAAGAGCTGAGTATGTGTGAAATTGATGAGTCACGTTTCATTCCCTCTCTGAACTCTGCCAGGATGTGAGATCATTAGGACACTCTGTACTGTGAATGACAATTGACAGTGACAGAAACAGGCAGGAGAGCAGAATGAGGCACAAAGAGAAGCAAAATCTTCCATGGTTGGGGGAGGTGGATAATGATTTATTGAGAAAGATAATATATGTTCCAATTGGATTTGTATGATTTTTCAAAGTACTTTTACCAGATTCTTATCTCATTTCCTCCTCACTATTCCCTTGTGAAGCATGAGATTATTTAACATATAAACCATGTAATTAAGACAGAAAAGAACAAAATGCAACACTTTTACTATAAAGTATGACAAAGAGAAAAATCACAGTGAACTTCTTCCATAAGCGCAGTGAAGACTATACTTATACAATCAGAAAAACATCCAGGTTAATATTTAGGAATTTCTTATTTTCAATAAAAAATTATGATTCGTGAAATAAAATAAGTGATTAGGTGCTAGGTAATTTTTTATATGATGAATGGTATTATTGCTTCCCAAATGACTTTTTTCCCAAGTGGTATTTAAAATGTTACTATATAACCCACACAGTGAACAT
This sequence comes from Marmota marmota marmota, assembly GCF_001458135.2. Lineage (NCBI taxonomy): Eukaryota > Metazoa > Chordata > Mammalia > Rodentia > Sciuridae > Marmota > Marmota marmota. The sequence goes on from NW_026000169.1 coordinate 11,851,094, forward strand.
TCCCCCAAATCTCAAAAAAAAAAATGGATTTACTCAGTTGAATGTTGTTTTACACACATAATTTCTGGCTAGCAACTTACCCTGAAAGTCTCCACCACCTCTTTTGATCCTCCTTCTCCAAGGTATTCAGCGGAGCATCCGTTACTGCAGTCCTTAAAGAAGAATTAAACCTCCATTAAGTAAAACCAAAAAGGATTAACGGGGGTTTGGGATGATCAATAATACTCACCATCACACAGGGTTTTCTGTTCCGGTACCCAGGTGAACAAAAAAATGATATGTCAATCGAACGCCCAGGCACCAGCCCAAACAAGAGCCTCCCAAGAGTACTGCCCTTCACTTCCTACCCTGCCCGCGCGGTCTGGGTTGTTTTTGTCCTCCTCTGCTAGCTTAGGGAAAACTTGTTAAATTCCAGGTCAGCCCTGATGCCAGGGTTCACCAACAAAGAACAAGAAGGTAATTGTCTCCTTTCTATCCGAGTAAATCGTCTAGACTAGGGTTTTAACGCCATTTATAGAAAAATCTCCAGGGCGCGCTCAGCCTCGTGGTCTTGTCAATCATGGGCGCACAATAGCCAGAATGTAAAAGGGATGGGGACCGGCGTGAACCATTTTCTTCACCAGCAGGGTCATCCGCATCCACATCACACCAAACCCCACACTTTAAGGACAATACTTGTGATATTAGGAGAGGTGAAAAGATAAAGATACAGGGAAGAGGGACTAATTGNCATCAGGAGACTGCAGGAGCGCGAGGCTGCGGAGGGCGAGGGTGGCCCCCGGTGAGCGGCTGGACCCGAAGGCGGACGGTGCGGCCAGGCCCAGGTGCACCACCCGCGCGGCGCGTGGTGCCACGGCCCGGGGCCCCGAGCCAGCAGCTGACTCAGGGAAAGACGCAGCCCCTCTAGCATCCCTGAGGGAGGAGCCTCGGCTGTCTGTTCCCTTTCTGTCTGCAGAGCCGAAAACCAAAGTCGTTGTCCTAGCCACTGGGTCTCGAACAGAGGCCCAAGAATAAGCTCCTGGAGTCAGCATCTTCCCAAGGGCAGGCACTCGGCAGGCGAGCATTCTTATTTACTACACGACCTCTGGGAGAGAGGCCCGGAAACCTCCGCTAGGCAAAGGAGACATTCATTTACATAAAGGCAGCTTTCTGCAGACTCCAAATCAAACTGACAAAAGGCAGGTTCTGCCCTGGGGCGTTTGCAGCCAGGGAATGGCATTAGTATGTGGCTCTTGACAGCCACCGACCCCCAGTTGCAAACGGTTTTTAGATTCCTTTGCATCACCTACCCAAGTGGTTATTTGTACCTCCGGATGTGACGGGGCTACCAGGCTCTCATCCCCTAAGTTCTGTGCTATTTCTGCCCAAAGATCTCCATTCCATTCATCGTTTTCAGACAAAATAATCAAGAGCTCCTAGTCATACTGTTTTTACAGTTTTCTGATGTAGGCCCGTGATAACGATATTAGAGGCTGGGAAAGTGACATTGGAAATATTACTCGGCTTAGAAAGAGGAGATTGGAAGAGCTATTGTCTCCTCGGCTCTGTTTTCCCAGGGCAATTATCAGACTAAATTATGAGCCTTCCGGGGTCTGAATAGGAAGTGGTGACTGGGACCAACTTGATCTTTGAAAGGGAGGATGGCAGTTCATTCTGGGTGAAAGCAGTTAAATCTAGTCAGGTTTTAGAAATGATCTCACACAACCCTACAGAAAATGAAGCTCCAATCTTATCAACTAAGGAAACCTTCACCTGTCCCTTTCTTCCTCCCCGTTAGACAAGGCATTGAAATGCCTCTTCTGCCAGGTGGGGTCCCAAGAACCAAAGATTCCAGGTAGATCATGTGTCATCGCAACTGTGGCAACTGTCCCTGAAAACCTAGAATTTTAAATTGAAAACTTTTCTTTCTTTAGTTTACTCTTTCTTGTGTACAGGCCAAGTAAACCTTAAGAAACCAGTTAGCCACCCCTTACTAAGGCTTAAAAATGAATCCCTAGGTCCATAATGCACTGCAAAAAAGATATATGAATATTATGTATCCATAAAATGCTTTTAAAAAAACAATCCTTAAGGGAAACACTTCAGGACATCAGAATCAGTAAGGATTTTCTGGACAAGATCACAAAAGCCAAAATGGAAAAAAAATAATTTAAAAAGCTTCTGCATAGCAAAGGAAGTACTCATCAAAGTGCAAAGAGAATCTAAGGAATGGGAGAAAATATTTGCAAATTATACATCTGACAAGGGATCTATATCCAGAATACACAAGGAACTCCAAAAACTCACTAGCTAAATAAATAAATAGCAGTCTGGATTAAAAAATGGGCAACAGATCTATAACAGATCTAAATAGACATTTCTCAAAAGATAACATAAAAATAGATAACAAGTACATGGAAAAATGTTCAACATCACTAATCATCAGGGAAATGCAAATCAAAACCACAATGAGATCACTTCACCTGAGTAAGAATTTTAAAATAAAAATATTTAAAAATTTTTAAATTTGTTGTTCTTATACATGACAGTAGAATCTATTTGATATATTTAGACAAACATGGAATCTATCTTATTCTAATTAGGATCCCAGTCTTATGGATGTACAATGATGGTGAAATTCATTGTGGTGTATTCATATAGGTCAGATTCATTCCACTGTCTTTCCTATTTCTGTCTCCCTCCCCACTTCCCTTCTTTGCACTTTCTCTAATCCACTGAACTTCTACTCTCCCTCCACCCCTTGTTGTGGGTTAGCATTCACATATCAGAGAAAACAAGAATGGCTAGTATTAAAGACTAAAGAAAATAAGTGCTGGCATGGTGTAATGTTGAAGCGTATATATGTGCAGCTGCTGAATTTGGCAGGTTGGATCCAATAGACAATAAAGACACTCTCTTTATACAAGGTAACATTTATTTTAGTAATAATATAGAAGCAAGAGCAAAAGCAAAAGTGATAGTCAAGAGAGAAAGAGAACAAAACACATCACCAGATCAGGGGAAACACTAACACCTGACATCTTATAACTGGGAGTCCTTGACTGGGAAGTCCCTGGGCAGAACATCCTACTTGAAAGTTTTATTTCCCAGTAAGGCTCCTTAAATTCAAGTAAGAACAAAAAAACTGTGACTAACAACTGTGACTCTCAAGGACAATTCATCCCCCAAAGGACTGGCCACATCCCCAAGAGAAGGAGTGACAACCTTGAGATAAGTGAAAGATTCAGAATTCTCCTGAGGGAGCCAAATCCACTCAGAATGCAGCATTTTTTAGATGTTTCATCAAGGACATATGAAGGTCATGGCAGACACAAGGACATGGAATTTCTTTACTGTTTTCCTTAGCCCCTACATGAATGTGGAGAAAAGGAAATTCTTATGCACAGTGGATGGGAATATAAATGCATATAGCCAGTATGGAAAACAGTATGAAGCTTTCTCAAAAAATTAAAAATAGAACCATCATCCAGCTATCTCAAGAAATAGAAACAACCAAAGTATCCATCCACTGATGAACTGAATGGATAAAGAAAATGTGGCACATATGCACAATGAAATACTGCTCAGCCATAAAAAAGGAAATCCTGTCGTCTGCAACAACATGAATTGAGGTGGGAAATATGACAGGCACAGAAAGACAAGCACCGTGATCTCATTCACAGGTGGAATCTCAAAATGTGGATGTCATAAAGATTGAGAGTACAATGGTGGTAATCACAGGCTCCAGGGAGTAAGGGGAGGGGAGGGATGGGGAATATTTTTTTTTGAGGTGTTGGGGATCAAACCCAGGGCCTGGCACATACTGGTGGAGCACTCTATTGCTGATCTACATCCCCATGCCAGGGATGGGGAAATATTGATCAGTGGGTACTATCACGTACTACACATGTCAGAGAGCTAGAAAAGTTTCACCATATAGAAATGGTAAATGAGGATGTAATAGGTTTAACCTGACTACAACATTATGCAATTTATACATGTCTGGAAACATGTGCAATTTTATACTTTTATGCATCAATTAAAAATAAATGAGAATTGCTTGTATTTCTCAGTTGTTTGTAAACAAACCAAAAAAAAAAACCTCTCAAAAACAATGAAATAATGCAAAACACATTGAAGAGGCCCATGGAATTTGAATCAGATAACTTTAGAAATTTGTTCTATACAAGTCACTATTTTTCAATGAAGAATACCCTACAAGTAGGTATTTAATTTCCTCATCCAAGAAGTGTTATTAGTAAGCAACAACAAGAATAAGCCAGAACTATTAGTGACTCTACTCACCTATCATCTTAATTAAGATGCTCTGACTTTCACAATTTTTACTTTACTTTAACCCAGGGGCAAGAAAACCCACTGGGAAGTTAAGAATTGTCTGGGAATGGGGGTGGGGAGGGTGTGACAAAATTCATGTGTGTGGGCTTCAGTTTGGAGACTGAAAGAGGGTGGGGTGGAAAGGAATGGGTTTTTGAGGAAGCTATTAAAGAAAACACATTTCAGATGATCTTATTAATAAATTGGACTTTGAGTTGTGATAGAGGATACAGATGGAGAGAAACAGCCAGATCCCATCATCTTTAGACAGAATGGGCATGGGGAGTGAAAGGAAAGTGAGAAAGCAAGAGAGGGGCCAGCGAGAAAAGAAGGATGGAGGTCAGGCAGAGATCCACAGGAAAGTTTATTTGTCAAAGCTGACAAATAAAGCCCATCTCTAGAGAAGAGAGAGGCCCCAAGATGTTCGGGAGTTCAGCTTTTGTGGGGAAGGGTTGGAGTTGTAGCTGTGGCGCCATGGGATAGGCTCTGGGGTGCTTGTGTCAGAGGGAGACGGGAGGGCAATAGCATGGGATTGGCTTAGGTCCATGGTACCATAGGGCTTTCCAGAGCAAAGGGGTTGTGTCCTTCTGGGATTGGCTTAGGGTTATGGTACCATAGAGTAGATCACTAATGGGGATGGGGGGACTTCAGGTAAGAGGAAGTACAGGAAAGTGAAACTTATCTCATAAGATGGTGGTTAACATTTAAGATGGCTGCTCGAATGTTAAATCAATACCCTATAGGTAGAAGCAGGAAAAAAGAAGCAATTAAGAGGGCTCCTTGGATTCCAGCTGTATCATCTAGTTGGCTACATTCATCAAGAACAAGGGGACACTAGAATGTGACATGGTTTGAGGGGATGAGCAGATCTGGTTGGATCCCACTGAGTTTTGAGGTGTCTGAGACTCTGAGAGATCTGGCTGTCTGAAGCTCAGAGGAGAGGTCTAGATTGAAGGGTAATTATTTGATGAATCATTGCCATATAGGTGCTACCTGAAGTGGTGAATATGAATGAGAATCTCTGTACTTGAGTTTTCTGATCTTTAAAATGGGACACAGCTACACTTTTTATTTGATAATCGGGATACACAATCATAAAGCATTACTACATATGTATATGACTTAGAACCACACCTTGTATATCCTAAACCTTCAAATAATGTAGATAATGATTATTTTGCAGTGTTGACAAACATTTTATGTAAAAGGCTGTTAGGTAGAACTTGACATAGGCAATAGCATTTTGAAACACATCCTCAAGCTTACAACATGAGTCACTTCAAGTCACTGGCTCAGCCTGACCCAAACCCCAAACAATACTCCACCATCATGCAAAGAAACCCCACCCACTCCATCATCATTAGGAAATTGTTATCAGGGGCTGAAATCTTGAAAACACCTAGTTACTTATGAAGGTAACACTCCAAGGACCATTCCCTGACAACCTCCTAGCAACAGCCTAATTTCCCCCTCCCTCATTCCCCAGTATCTACACCAGGCTATAAGTGGTCTCAGTCTCCACTGAGTCCCCCTCCACAGGTTTGTCCCAAATACACCTGTGTTACTGCGGAGCCACTTCTCCTCTCTCTTTATTTCCTTCATTTGCTTCTTCCTTACAAGGACCAGGTAGAAAATATTTTAGGCTTTGAGAAATATGATCCTTGCTCCATCTACTCAAACCTGCACTGTTTCACTGAAGTAGCCAAAGAAAATATGTAAAAGAATAGGCATGGCAGGTTCCCACACACATACTTAGGAAACAGGAGAGAGAACATGTGGCCTGTGGAGGTGGGTTACTTGACTGTATGGTTTAGATATGAGGTGTCCTCCAATGTGTGAGATCATGCAAAAAAAAATTTAGAGGTGAGATGACTGGGTTATGAGAGGTTTAATCTAGCCAGTATATTAATCCCCTTGTGGGGACTAACTGGGTAATAACTGTAGGCAAGTAGGGTGTGAAATAGAGGAAATGGAGGAAATAGGTCCTTGGGTACATGTCTTTGGGGTTTATGTTTTGTTCTGGTTGAGCAGAGTTCCCTCTGCTTCTTGGTCCCATGCTCCTAGCTGTTTCCTTCCACCACACACTTCTGCCTGCCTCACCTCGCACCCCAAGGAATGGAATCAGCCATCTATGGATTGAGACCTCTAAAACCATGCCCCCAAATCAACTTTTCCTCCTCTAAAATTGTTCTAGTTGGCCCTTTTGGTGATAGGAGTGAAAAAAAGATGACTAAAATACTGACCCCTATTCCATTTAATTTTCCTAGCTAGGCATAGAAAGGTTGTCCATCAAACACATCCAAGAAGTCACTGTGTCTATTAATTCTAGCTTCACATGTCCTGAAGTTGCTATTTCTCCAAACACAGCACCACTATCCCAGTGCCAAATGGCTTCCAAGTAGCCCCTCAGAGTCAGGCTTGATTCCCTCTGGGCCATTCCTAGTGTGGCAACCACAGAAATCATAGCAAAATGCAAATCTGAACATACCTCTTCTTGGCTAAAAAAAGAACCCTTCAAGCCTTTGTATCAAGGCTTTTGACAACATACTTTAGCAAGCTCCTCAATTCTGGCTCCTATCCCTGACTCTCCAGCTCATCTTTTTCTTCTCTCTCTCTCTCTCTTTTTCCCTTCCTCCCTCCCTTCCTCCCTCCCTCCTCCTTCTCCAGCTTTAATTGTTTTTCATTTATATGTATAGCCTTTGGATTAGGGGTACACTGCTGATTACAACATGATATGAAAGAAATATATATCTAGTATTAAAAATATACATTAGTATATTAAAAATATACATCTTGTATTTTTCAAGGTTTATTTATTTGTGTCCTACTTGTACTTGGGTAGACAAATATGTACGCAGCATAATTCCTACTACTTCCCCCCACTCCCTACCTCACTGTCTCTGGAAAGGCAAACCATGCAGAAATCTTGATAAAAGAATTCTCAGTTGAGCTTATTTAATGCCACATCTCCTCTAACCAAATAAAACCAGCAATTTCACTTCCTATGTCTATAGTTAATGGATCAGTTTCCTAGACTGCAGTAACGAAGTGCTGCAAACTGGACCGCTGACAACCACAGACAGAAATGGATTGTCTCAAGCTTTGTTCAGTGGCAGTCTTACAGCTAATGAGGCTTATATGAGGCAAGATAATTGCTAATTGAAAACTTTTCCCAATACTCCATTGTGATGTCTTGCAATATAGTCAGCATTGGCAATTTCTGGTAGTCTCTACAGAGCCTGGGGGGGCAGGGGGGGACAGAAAAGGAAAAAGAAATTGATTGTCTCATAGTTCTGGAGACTGGATGTAGACAGGGCCATGCTTGTCTCTCCCAGCTTCTGGTAACCCAGGTGTTCTCGGTGCAGAGCTGCAGCACATCAATCCCTAAGTGATGTCCCCCTTCACATATCTTTTTCTTTTTTTTTTTTTAAATAAGAATACCAGTCATATTGGATTAAAGGTCCATGCTAATATTGTGTGACCTCATTTTAACTTGACATCTACAAAGACCTTATTTTCAAATATGGCATTCACAGGCATTGGGTTTTAAGACTTCAACCTCTCTTTTTCAGGTACACAATTCAACCAGCACAGTTAACTAACTTTAAATTTGATGATCACATCATCTTTCAAGATTTTTGCTTTGAATAATAAAACAAATGGATTTAGAAGGTCACATCCCTTTCATGCAACTTTTCATCAGTACTTGCCAGTGGAAAAAGGGGGTTCTTAGCAAAACTTAAAGGCTCTCAAATGTATGGCTCTAGACAGTCCCTTCTCTTTCTTGCCCAGTTGAGTACATGAAGTCACACTGAGACTGCTGCCTGCTCATGTCTCTTCTCTATACATGCCTGGCCTTCCTTGCTAGTCCACTCTCTTGGCCAATAGACAAGATTCCCCAATAGTTCATTCTGGAACTTTCTCCTTCTCCGCTAATACATCCATCCTTAATGCTGTCACCAGTGTTCTCTCTGAAAAGATTTTCTAAAACCTCAGCTTAAAACCCTAATAATAGCTGCCTCTGTGCAACCAGATGTTCTGGGCACTTTGGGTAGGATATTTTCTAAGTACTCAAGTGTCCTATCCCCACCCTACCCCCACACACACACCATAGTTCTATTATAGACCTTCAGAGAGGTTGGCTCCCTTTCCCAAGATCAAACAGCTATAGGTCAAATCAGTTAGATGACTAGTTTTGTGATCCTACCTAAAATTCTGACTCATTCCAATGGCTCCCACGTACCTAGAGTGTCGACCTCCAAATTTTATGGTTACAAAAATTCTTAGCATATGTGACAGATTGTGTTTTTCCAAGATGGCCTCAAAATTATCTTCCATTGCACATGCTCTTCTGCTCAAACCCTTAGGAGGTAGAGTTTAATTTTTTATTTTTAAATCTGGTAAGCACTTTGACTCTTTTGACACACAGAACATGGCATAAGTAATTTAGTGACCCACAAACCAGGAGAGATAATAATAAATTGTTACTTTATTAAGCCACAAAGTTTTGGGATGTTTGGTTTTATACCTATATTAACCAAAAGTGAATATATGGCTATCATATACTTAATTAGTTATGAAAAACAACTTATACAAAAAATACATTAAAAATAGAACTAAAAAAGTTGAGATAAGCATGAAATAATTCGCATTTTAAAATCTCTCTCCAATTATGATTTTCTTGTACCATTATATACCTTGGCTGCAGGCACAATATACACAAAGGCCAGTGGATGTAAACCCCTCTTACATAGTCTTACTGATTATATCAGTTTTTTGTGGTCCACTGCTTGTCAGTTCTGATTAATGCAATTAACAGAGAACTTATAATAAGAATTGGAAAACCATTAGCTGTCTTGAACAATATGGCAAGTTTCCTTGCTTCCGTATTACTAATATTTTCTTTATTCTGGTTTTATCCTTTTAATATTTTATTTGTGTTTGTTTTGTTTTCTTGCAGAAATCTTTGAAAGCCAGTCTTCTGTCTTACAAGGAGAACCAATTAACACTGCATGACATAATCTGTAAATCTTCTTAAGTAGGCTGGCTAGACCTCCAGGCATTACAACCTGCTAGGAGCCAGGCTGCACAAGGGACCCCACCCTACCCCCAGTGGTGACTATGCACTTCCTCTCCCTTCAGGACACTGTACAGTCTGTGACAGTGTGGTCTTGTCCCAGACTAAGCATATATCAATCCATATGAGCTAGATATAACTTAATTTTTTCCCATATCAGAGAAAATAAAATATAATAATTTCTTTGGCACACCAATGGCCTCTTCTACACATCTCTGAGCACATACACTCTGCTCTGAAACTCACTGTGCTCAGGACAAAATTCAGAGTCCTGAGCTTAGTCCTCAATGTTCTGCTCTTTCTCTGCCTAACTCTCCCTTGCCCCCCACTGCTCACCCTCCCTTGCACTTCTCGTCCCCCCCTTTCCTACACACAGAAATCCTTAACCCAGTAAGTCCCTAGGTCATCACCAAATTCCTTAAAATTAAGTGACAGAGGGACAGAAAAGCAAACATATGAAGATTCCTGATGGAAAGACTAGGAATTTCATTGCATGTTTGGAAATATTTAAACTTATAATTTTGCATTTTACAGAAGTAGAATCACATAACAACCTCTGAGGGAGAGGAATTAACCCTAATTAAAAGAGGCTGATTTTTTTAAAAAACCCATATATTATATCTTGGTTTGTTTTGGAGAACATTTTGTCTTACACCAGTATGAAGTAGGGGCTCTGCTTTTAAGAGTTCAGGTTAATTTACTTTGAGAAAATTAATAGCAAAACGAAAAGACACTGGGACCATGATCAAAGCAGAGATGACTGAAGTTTTTAATGATTGGTAAGAACATTAAAATTGCCCCTCTGCATCTGCCAGGGGGAAGAAATACAGGACCTCCTGCAGACCAAATTCCAGGGATGTTCAAGTTCCTTATATAAAACGGAGCCTGTTTGCATCTTAACCTATGCACATCTTCCTTTATACTAATTCTTCCTTGTCTTTTCTCCCTTACTTAGTTTGAAAAGTCTCTAGGTTACATTTAAGACTTAATACAACGTAAATGCCATGCAGTAGTCCTTACACTGTATCGTTCAGGGAATAAAGACAAGGTACAAAAGTGTACATGTTCAGTAGAAATGAAATCTTTGCAGGCCTAACTACATTGTCCACTGCAGTGGGCGGAATCCACAGAGGCAAAGCCCACAGCTATGGAAGACCCTGAAAAATCTATAATATATGCCCAGAAACATAAACCCGTTCTATTAAGTCCACGCTAAGTATTAAAAAGTGAGAAGACAGGTTGATGATTGACAATGAGGAAAAGATATGCACCAAATGGGAAGATAGGCATCCTACAATACAATTAATGGGAATGGATTTCCTGTGTATAAGATGTATGTCCAAGAAAATGTAAAACAATAATTTATCTCTGATATGTCCCTTTGTTCTAAAATGTGCTGCTCTCCATCAGAAGTGAAGCACACATACCACTCAGCACCTCCTCCAGGAAATCAAAGTGTATGACAGACACTGAAGGAGATGACAGAGTCCATCAAGCTTTCTGGGGTGAAGTGGTATATTTGCATAGTATATAGTATATGTCCCGGGTATACTCAGTCCTGGCATTCGGTTTGGAAATGTTAAATACTCTCATTTTCACATGTAGAGAAGAATTAAGTGGTTCCTGTGTCTGTCACCTGGATAATATAAGGGCCTGCGTCCTTCAGTGTCTCTCTCTTCAATGCCTAATTAATGATACACAGACTACAATCAGAGGAAGAAGGAAGGTCTTTAGACAAAAATTGTCATAAATCCTGCTGCCTTTAACAGTTTGAAGTTGGACTATCATAATGCTCAAAAAGTTTCTCTTTTCATTGCCTTTCTCCACCCTAAGCGGGGAGGATAACTGCAACCAGACAAATTCATGAAGCCTGGTAGTAGATTTTGCCGGTGACTTCATTAGAGGAGGTTGGATGGACATAATAACTGAGACGGTCTGTTTCTTTATACCTAGCAGTTTTTGCAGCTTACTAGACCATTTGGAGCAAATGAAAGAACAGCTTTCCTTTTGTACAGTGAGAGAAAGGCAGTCATGAAAAGGGAAATGGGAAAAGAGAATTGGAAAGATGTGCTCCCCACCCAACCCAGGGGCCTTCTGCCAGGCAAGGCTTGGGTAAGACTGAAATCAAGGTTTGTCAAAGCACATTATAACAACGTAGCTTAAAGATGTTAATTGGCTTTATTTTCAATTCTAGAATTGGGTAACACTTCATTCCATAACCTGGAATAAGTGTTCAAATGGGTTAAGCAAAAGAGATTGATGTCATAGGCAGAAAGACTCGAGAAAACAAAAGACAAAAGCAATGGAGCAAAAACAAAAGAATGAAAGCAGATTGGTCCCTTCAAATTTACTTTCTTTGCAAGGTGGGGACAGGGAGACAGATCAATAGGAAAAATAACTGATTTAGTTAACATCAGGTTACTTTGGTTTACTGGTTGTTGTTGTTTTTTTTTTTTCTTCCCCTTTTTGTACAAGACATTGAACCAGGGGTGCTTAACCACTGAGCCACATCCTCAACCCTTTTCTGTTTTTTATTTTGAGACAGGGTCTTGTTAAGTTGCTTAGTTACTTGAGGTTACTCGAGGCTGACTTTGAACTGGTGATCCTCTTGCCTCAGCATCCAGAGTAGCTGGGATTACAGGTGTGCACCACTGTGCCCGACTGGTTTGTTGTTTTGCTGTAAGGATTTAGACAGAGGGAACGTCATCATTATGTCAATTGATACTGGCCTGTTGGGAAATTTGGCTGTATCTCTTTAATTGCTTTGATGATGTGGGATTTTATCATGAGCAAATCCATTTTGATTTTCTGCCTGGTCTGTGCAGAAGCTTAGTCCAAAACAGTGGTCTACTCTAATCTTTATTTAACATATTGAAGACCTAGAAATTGTTGGTTTCCTAACATCTGTTTGTCCTGAGCACCTCTTTGGAAAGTACCCCAGGAGCCTGAGCTCTGCAGATTGACGTCACTAGTTCAACCTCACTTTCAAGAAGAAAATTGCAACATCGGATTATTGCCCTGTTGTTTCTGTATCAGTCTCCAGTCTGGCCATATTTCTAGTGGTTAGTACACAGGCAAATGTGTGAGCTTCAATAAATATTTGCTGAATAAATTAACGGAATATATAAATCCACCATTTAAATTTTTCCATATTTTTATTGGTGCACTATAGTTATGCATAATGGTGGGATTTGCTGTTACACAGTTTCACATGTACATAGTATAACAACGTAACTTAGCCAATATCATTTCCCAGTATTTTCCTATTCCCTCTCCTCCTCCCTCTCCTGATCCCTTTTATCTACTGATCTCCCTCCACCATGATTTTATCTAAATTAAAAATAGACAGATGAGCTAACATATTTTACACACAGAACACATACACTGTCAGAGAGAAAGAGAGATCAAGCAGAAAATAGATACTTACACAGTCAATTGTTTTAGGTACAGAAGAATCAAAAGTAGGTTTTAAATGTGGCTATTTGTTTAGGCTGTGTGATGTAAATCTATAGACCCAACTTACTAAACCACCTTTATCTATTTATAAAACATTTCATTTTTCTCTTCACCTTAATGCATTTCTAGAAAGACAGTGAAATGTCCCTAGGATTTTTTTTTAATCTTGTGCCATGAACTCCAAGTTCATTAGGAGGGTCTGGGTATCTAATATCTGTGTATCTAATAGATAATTGTCTAGTAGACACACCTAGGGCAAATCACATCATGTCTCTGAACTTCACTTTAATCTATCTGAACTTTGTCTACCTTCTCCATAAAGGTAAAAAGGGAATATGCAACTCAGAGAATTGTGCAAATTACTGAATAGAATGTGATTAAGTTACTTATTTGTTCTAACAGAAAGTTTCCAAGTTTATAGGTAGATCCTAAAACTGCACTGGTAAAGCACATAGATCCTGGAGTGACACTGTGAGATTCTACTCCAGCAATGACTCTTTTTAGCTTTGCAAATTAGCTCTAATTACTTGCCCTCTCTGTGCCTCAATTTCTTCATCTGTTAAATGATAATAATAATAGAATTTTTATGAGGGCTAATGGATAACTCAGGCAAAACCTGTGCCAAGTACCCAGTCAAATCTTAATATGCATCAGTTATAATTGTTACAGTGAAGATTCACATAGAGACTGAAGCTCTTTTAATATAATTTGGCATTTGTGAAAACTGAATTATTTATAATTTTAGAGAGAAGAAAGGACCCACTGGAACTCCATCTCTCTACCAACTGAACCTTGTGACATGGCTTAATTAGAGCCGGCTGCAGGGCTGAGAAGAGGTACTTGACCTTGTATGCTCCAAAACTCCTCTGGCAAACAGACACCCTATGTGGTAAGCACTTTACCACAGTACCAGGAAGGCCAATGGCTTTTTAGCATTTTCTCAGATTAATGGAAAAGCAATTTTCTACAGAGGTTTTTTAAATGTTCCAACTGGGTACAGACCTCCAGTTAAAACTTCTTTCCTCAAAAGTCCAGTTAATTTCATTCTCTACTTTTAAAAGTTTATCTGGAAGTTCCTTCTCACCAATGATGACACACATTCTTCCCACTGTACATAAGACCAATATATGACAGTCCTCAATTTATAAAACAGACATATCATTGAGTCTTTAAAATGTAAAGTTCTTTTCACAGATAGTTTTTTGTATTTTTTTTTGTTTTTTTCCTTTTCTGCAATAGTGGGAATTGAATCCAGAGTTGCTTTGCCACTGAGCTACATCCCCAATCCTTTTAATTTTTTTGAGACAGGGTCTCCCCTAAGTTTCCAAAACTGGTCTTGAACTTGTGATCTTTCTGCCTCAGCCTCCCAAGTCACGGGGGTTATAGCTGTGTATCACTGCACCTGACCCACAGATAGCTTTTAAATAGCAGTTCACTTTATGTATTTGAGTGTGATTAGTCACAAAATTTAAGAAGATATTATGACTTTACAATAATATAATATAATCAATAATATAACCATCTCTTTTAATATTTTCAATTGTAGGTGGACATAATACCTTTATTTTTATTTATTTATTTTTATGTGGTGCTGAGGATCGAACCCAGTGCCTTACATGTGCGGGCAAGTTCTCTACCACTGAGCTACAACCCCAGCCCCATAATCATCTCTTTTATAAAAACATGCCGTAAAGAACTGCATCTTTCTCTACCAATCTATATCCTGCTACAGATAGATAGTTTTAGAAGAATGAGCATGTATGTGTGTGTGGATATATGTGTACTTACATGTTTGTGTGTGTACATGTATGCTTATATGTTTTATGACACAGAGATTCATCATCATCAATAACATTCTACTTCATTATTAATTATTGCTAATCAAACAAAATAACCTATGCTAGTTCTAAGTTTCAATTCATGATCATGATACAATTCTTGAAAGGAGTTGCCAGTAAAAACTAAGGTTTTGACAGTGGACTTTGGGGGGAATATAAGATTAAGGAATCCAACGGAGAAGGTAGTTTGAGCATCCTTAAAGAACTAGTGTGCCAATAAATTTTCTATAGGGAATGGGAAACTCCTTTATGATACATGATATAATAAGTTCTATCAGGTATCATTCTCCCAAAAATGCATGAGATGGGTTTGAGCAGCATACCTGGAAAAGTAAGCCCTTGGGAATATTCCAGTGCTCTGAGCCTAACCCAGAAAAAAAAAGGAAGCAGACAATAAATGTCCAAAATTTTGCAATCTCCAGAACGGAACACTGAGTGGACAGCGGGCCACAGAGACATTCTAAAGTCCCCACTCCCCCCCGCCATGTTTTGACATATCAGCATTAATGGACTGTTGATGGACAGTTCCCAAGGATGGATGACTGTCTAAATATGACACTCTTCTAAATCTGGGGCCACAGAGCCACGAGTCAATATTGCCTTAGAATTCTGTCTTCAACCAGTATGATTTGTACTTGCCTTGAAAGTCAGCTTTCACGCAGCATGGTACTTGTGTTGAAGCATGTCACCTATAGGTGGGTTTGCATTCTCAGTGGTTCATTGTCTTGATTATAAAAGATACCTTGTACCTTGCCAGACCTTTGTGTTGTTTGATGAGACATTCAGCACTATTCCTTCTATCTTAGAGCAAACAAAGGACAAAATTTGCCATAAAAAAATAGATGTAGAAGGGAGTGAAGATTTATGATGTATCCTTGGTACATTTTGTTTTAATAACTTTCATTAATCACAAGTGGATAAACTATAAAATTCCTTTCTAAATCTATTCCTGACCCTTCTTTCCTTCTATTATTTTTTGCAGTAGCCTATGTAGTCTGTGCTTACTCTACAGATTTCTAGACATGTATCAAAGGAAAGCATGAAAGCATGAAGAGATAAAGACAGAAAAGTAAACAAACAAACAAATAAACAAAAACTATAGAAAAGAAAAAAGAACAAAAAAACCACCCAAATTTTTTCATGACTTGTTATGTGAAGAAACTAGTGCACAGATTCACATGTTTTAATGAGAGAATCAAGGGTCCTCATAAACTGGGACATGAACCTGTTGTTCCCATCAGATGAGTCATCAAAGATTTGACAGTTAATTTGAGTAAATCAGAATTACTCTGATAAAAACATGAGCACACAATCCAAGATGTTCCTCATATGAGCAGTTTCCTACTTCATAATTATAACCACCTTCTGTTGGATGCATTCTACATCATGGATTTCACACACAATTCACACTTGCAACAACAGCAGATGATGTACACTTTTATCATAAGCCCCATTTTGCTGATGAAAATATTGGACAAGGTTTAGTAATTGGCAAGGATGACTCAAAGGGCCCTATTATACTCACAGCCACGATTTGTTATAGGATGATATAAGAGAAAATCAGCAAGGGGAAGAGGTGTACAGAACAAAGTCCAGAGGCATGAGCTTCCAAGTCCCCAGACACCAGCCAAAGCCAACCTCACAGGCCTGGCTCTGTTAACTTCAAGTCTCAGGCCTGCTCTGTTAACTTTTTCCTGCACAGGAGTAAAGGCTGATCAACTACGGGGAAGCACAGGCCGGGGGCTCTCACTGAGGGCCAGGGACACGAAACACCATGTTCACTTTAGAGGTGACCAGACCAGGTATCTGAAAGGTTGACTGCCTTGACCAAAGTATGAAACCTACAAAGTGGAAGAGCTGGTGCCAGAATCCAAGTCTTCAGAGCACAAATGGCACTTATCAAATATTAAGAAAATAGACTCTTCTTTGTCTTTGCTCATCTCTGCCATTGGAGATAATCCTGATCAATTCATTTAACTTTTATTTATATACTACAAGATTCTATTCCACTCAGACAAAACAAACCACACAAGAAAATACATGTTGATTTTGTACAGCTAACTTTTTGATCTGCACGACGAAATGCTTAGAGCAACAGGCATTTCCAGTCTGCTGTGTTGGTAATTTTTCAATTCTTTGCTTTTCTAGACAGAAGACCACTACTTGTTATTAATTTATTAAAAAAAAATATTGTCTTAGAGTAATTCTTAGTCACTCATAAGAAAAAATTACAATGAATGAAGAGGGAAAGGGAAATTCCTTGTGTACCTAAGAATGTCAGCTAATCAATGCCAAGAATGAAAGACTTGGAATAGTTTAGGGATGCAGAAGCCCTCAGATAAAAGGTTATTAGGGAATAATATGTTCACACAATCTCAAAGTCACATGCCAGAGATTAGATATTAATTAAAAAAGGAGCAAATGTCCCTTTACAAAGCAGAGAGAGGGTGGCCATCACCCTCAACATGTGACTAAACTTAATATGACTAGTAGAGATGCCAAGAAATGTTATGTGGCTCCGGGTGCAAGGCAAGGAGTAGTACACTGCCTCATCTCAGTGGGGTTCTTCTGATTTTATTTTTGCATTATAATTATACGTAATAATGGGATTCATTATGCCGCACCTGTACTCAGTGGTATTGTTACCCTGAGGTTTAACCTAATCATAGAGGAAAAAAAAAAATCAGACAAATCTAGACTATGAGACATCCTAGAAGATAACTGGACTGAACAAAACAGACAATGTCATGAGGAACAACAGCAGCAAAAACATACAAGTATTGTCCTAAATTAAAAGAGACATAACCAGAGAGAGCAATGTGTGAACCAAGCAAAAGCAAGGTCATAACAGACATTTTGAGGTCAATGGAGAAAATTTATATATAGATGCACTATGGTGTAAGCCTACTGAATTAATATTAATTTTCTTAGGTGTGCAATATAAACAAATTTCCCTATTCTTAGCATATTAAGTATTAAATGAGAAAAAACACAGCTGCAATTTATTTTTATATGAGTCAATACTGGGAGAAAGGATATAAAAAGTTAACTATTGACATATCTAGATAAGTGGCATTCAAGTGTTTTTTTTAAAAATATTTTTTCACTTCTATAGAAGGTGCAAGGGCTAGTTTTATGTGTGAATTTGGCAAGGCCTTGATGACATGTGATTAACATTTAAATCACTCAAACAGAGTAGATCCTATTCCACAACATAGGTAGGCTCCATCCAATCAGCTGAAGTCCTGAAGAAAGGAAAAGATGGAGATTGTCAAGAGAAAAAGGAATTTGGCTTGGAGGCTGCAACAGAGATTATAAATCAGAGAAGCAAATAAAAGAGAAAGAAAAGACAATAAGGGGGGAAAAAAAGACTGCACACAGTAATTCTGTCTGGCCTGCCATGCAAATTCCAAACCAGCTCTGCAACAGAAACTCTCAACAGAATTTCCCTGGCCCAGCTTGCTCTGTGGCAGATGACAGTCCCCCACCCACTCCCTCCCACCTTCTTCTCCAGCCCATTCCCCATACATACATATATGTCCTATTGCTTCTGTTTCTCTGGAGAACCCTGCCTAGTACAGGTTTGGAAATTGCTAACTAAAAGGTCATAAAGAGCTGAAGATGCAGTTCAATGGTAGAGTACTTACCTAACATGCACAGGGCCTTGGGTTTGACTCCCAGCACTGATTTTAAAAAAAAAAAAAAAAAGTTGCAAGAAATAAAAATTTCTCACTTGTCTATAAAATGTGTGACAGGAAATAAAAAAAACAATACAACTTCCAAGCCCCATTTGAATTCTAAGTTATAACATTTTCCCTTTTTTAAAAAATTGTATGTGAAAAAATAGTCATTTGCTTTGAACTAAATTTCATCTCTTTGATGAAGTAATCAAAAATCCAGTTATGAGAGAAAAAAGACAATTCAAGGTGATCTACATAGATAAGTTAAGAAGCAATTCTGGAAAAACTGAGAATCTTATTTTTCATTCTTAAAAATCCACCAGTTATTCTAATTAAATATAGTGGACTTACACCTTTGTTAACATGGTTTTAAAAACTGCTGAAATGACATTTTTTAAGAAGTTTAATCAATAGGGAAAAGAAAATGGGAAACAAGACTTTAACAATGAGTGATGTGAACATGTTTGGAAGGTAGAAGTCTGGTAGTGGGGACTGCAGGAGCTGAGAAGAGGGCTCAAAGAAGGAGATGTTAATGGGAAGCCAATGTCTCTCAGGGAATTCCAGAAGGCTCAGAATAGAAGCACCAAGGACTTTAAAAGGGGAGGCTGAACATGGGGACTCTTGAAGAAAATTTGCACAACCATTCGTTGAATGGCATTATCTTGGAAAGTACAATCAGGAATCACTTTATTTTTCTCCCTTTTGCCCTTCAAAGCCACTTTGTAAAATCTCCCTTCCTCACCTGGAGATGATCAGACTGATCCCACTATAGGATTAAGAAAAATCCTGTTTTCAAGTTTTGTTTAGTTTCAGTTTTGGCTTTTGGTGCTGGGGCATGAACCCAGGATGCTCTACCGCTGAGCTACAACTCCATCCCTTTTTATTTTTTTATTTTGAGACAGAGTCACACCAAGTTACTGAGGCTCTGGAGGCTGAGGCAAGAGGAATTTGTGATTCTCCTGCCTCAGCCTCCTGAGTGGCTGGTATTACAGGCATGTGCCACAGTATCTGGCCATTGTATTCAAGTATTTTTCAAAGACAGTTTCCTGTTGCTGTAACTGAATACCTGAGACTTGTTAATTTATAAAACAAAGTTTATTTAGCTCACGGTTCTGGAGGCTGGAAGTTCAAGGCTGGGCAACTACATAGAGTGAGGGTCCCATGCTACCTTATAACATGATGGAAAAGCAGAGTCAAGCACTTGTGGGGCAGACGAAACAGGGGTGTTCTCACTTTACAACAGCCTGCTCTCACCATGATTAATGCAGTTTTATGAGAGCAAGAATTCCTTCATTCCTAAGACCATTAACCTAATACCCCCAGAGTGGTATTATCCAATCACCTCTCCAAGGTCTACCACTTCTCAACAATGTCACATTAGAAATCAAATTTCAACATGGGTTTTAGAGGGGATAAAACACATTCAAATCATAGCAGTTATGACTTGAAATAAAAACTTTCCCCTCTCATTGCACTTAGAGCTTTACTCTCTGAGCAATCTTCTTCCTATTCTCTATCATGCTCAGTTGGAATGTTTTGTTTTTTTTTTTTTCAGGGTGGGGAGATCAAACTCAGGGGCACTCGACCACTGAGCCACATCCCCAATCCTATTTTGTATATTTTATTTAGAGACAGCGTCTCACTGAGTTGTTTAGTGCCTCATTGTTACTGAGGCTGGCTTTGAACTCCCAATCCTCTTGCCTCAGCCTCCAGAGCCTCTGGGATGATAGGCCTGCCCCCCCACGCCTCGCTGGAATGGGGTTTTTGTTGTTGCAATTTCCTTGTTCTCTCTGTTCTCCATTCCCCAGCTGCTGCCGTTTGAATCCACCAGGATTATGTGCATGCCACGAATAAGAGGGAACAGGAAAGGTCTAGGACCATAAAAGTCTGGGTCCAGTGCTCCTCTTCTATGGTAAATTCCCCAATGCTGGAGTGTGTGTGTGTGTGGTGTTGGGGATTGAACTCAGGGCCTTGTGCATGCAAAGCAAGTACTCTACCAACTGAGCTATATCCCCAGCCCAAAATACTGGCTTTTGATTGCACCCTGGGGCATACGGAGATTTTTCACAGCCCACCTTTCCCCATCCCGCTGCCACAAAGGTCTATAGCTCCCCACAAAAGTGATGCATATTCTGTGCCACCTTTTAGGCTCCCCTTCCACTTGGGTTCTGGTACCTTACACAGCACATGACAGCTAGGGTCTCCTTGTCCCAGCAGTCAGCCCTCTTGCACAGGGTTCTTTTGAGGTATTTCTTCGATGACTCCTCTCTTCAATGTTCACATGGGTCAGGACAACTTAGCCCCACAGAACTCTGGAATAGCAAACTGTACTCACTAGAGAGCCTTCTCCTGACTCCTCACTGGCAACTCCAACCACTGACTATCCAAGGGTGATCCCAACACCAGTGTGTGATCCCCCAGCTAGCTGGGAGCACAAGTCCAGTGCTCTCAACATCTTCATGCTGCATTCCAGGCATTCCTCACATAGGTTAAGTATGGTGCTGGGGGAATGAGAGGATCACTCCCTCTCCTGATCCACTGTAAGGAATGGTCCAGAAATGTCAAGCCCTCCTTACTTATCCAAAAATGTCTTTTGTTGGATTCCAAATAATCATCTATTCTCCATTCTGCTCAATATCCAAATTTCTCTTAAATATAAATTGAAGATGAGTTTTAATGTGTGCAGAACTAGTTTTGCCTTTAGAAAGGTCTTTGGATATCCAGGCTGGGCATGGTGGTGCACACCTGTAATCCTAGCAACTCGGGAGGCTGAGGCAAGAGGATCAAAAGTTCAAGACCTGCCTCTGCAACTTAGGGATACCCTGTTTCAAAGTAAAAGAAAATAAAAAGGATGGGGGATGTAGTGGTAAAATCCCTCTGGGTTCAATCCCCAGTACACCTTCCTCCCCAAAAAAGAAAAAGTTCTTTAGATACATCTAACATGGAAAGCTGAGGTGCTTGTTTCTCTGCTCAGCATTGGAACCTCAGTGGAGGCCAGGGTCCCATTTAGCATCATATCTCACCCATCCTAGTTTCATGTACTCCTCTACATCTCCATGTCCACCCAGCACAACCTGGCGACTACCCCTTCTTGATTCCAGCAAGAAATGGAAGATTTATTTACTGGAAGAATAACCTATAAAAGATCCAAGCTGGGGGACTCTAAACACTGTTTTGAGAGCGATAAGTAAACAGCCACACACCAAATGGTGAGACTTCTAGTCTCCATCCCTGTCACAGAACATTAGTAGGAAGTTTTAGCCTGTTTGAATTTTTCTTCCTGGAAAAACTACATAACACCCTAAGAAAAGACCTAGAATTAATAACACTCGGCACGCCTCCAGCAAAATGGCCAAGTCATTTCCACGTGGGTCTGTAACTGAAACACAGGCACCAAAGGGGCAGGCGCCTGAGTAAGTGTGGTCATGTCTCACTCTTAAAAGCAGAGTCATGGGTCACCAGATATTTGAAGATATTAAATGTTCTCAAATATTTGAAAAAAATAATCTCCTACATAAAGGCAAAGAACTCCTGCCCACCAGAAAAAAAAGAAAAAAACAAAAAACACCCACACCAAAAACTATGAGGGGGACAATGCAGAGGGCAGAAGAAAAATCTTTAACTGCAGAAACTTAGGGAAGACATCTCATCTACGAAACAAGAATGTATGGTATTTTCAAAAAGGATTTGTCAGAATTTTAAAGGCTCTTGTAAATTGTAAATATGTAGGTTTGAATTTTAAAATTGAAAAGGAAGATTGGAAGACAAGATTGAGGAAGTCTTCCTTCCACTCAAGGAAATCGGACTGTAGGAGAGAAAAAAGAGAATCAGTTAAGGAGGACAACATCAAACTAAGGAATTTAAGAACAAAGAGGAAAAGAAGAGAAAAAAATCATCAACGATATATGACCAAAAATCTCCTATGCATGTCATCATAAAGTTTCTAAACACTAGCAACATAAAGAGATCCAGAATGCTAACCAGATGTGGTGGCACACACCTGTAATCCCATCGACTCACAAGGATAAGGCAGTAGAATTGCAAGTTCAAGAGCAGTCTCAGCAACTTAGAGAGGCCCTAAGCCACTTAGCAAAATCCTGTCTGTAAAAAAAAATATAAAAAGGGCTGGGGATGAGGCTCAGTGGTTAAACACCTTTGGGGTCAATCCCCGGTTCAAAAAAAAAAAAGAATGCTTCAAGAACAAACAAACAAAATTAGGTTATTTGAAGGATCTGAAATAAATGTAACCTTGGACTTCTCATTAATGGCATAGGAAACTCAACAAAGCAATTCCTTTAAAATTCTGATGAAAAATGATTTTAAAAAATATATATATATTTATTTTTTAGTTGTAGTTGGACACAATACCTTTATTTTATTTATTTATTTTTATGTGGTGCTAAGGATCAAACCCAGGGCCTCCCATGTGCTAGGTGAACACTCTACCACTGAGCCACAACCCCAGCCCCTGAAAAAACGATTTCTAACCTAGAATTTCATTCATACTCAAATATCACCCTAATTTAATAGTAGAACAAAAAGCATTTTCAGGCATGCAAGAAATCATTTGCCTCTCATGCACTCTTCTCCTAGGAACTATTGAGGAGATGTGCCTTACAAATGAGGAAGTAAACTAAGAAAGAGGAAGCCCCCAGCTTTAGAAACCATGCAACTAACTCAGACAGAGGATGAAGGATACCAGGAGAAGTCTTGGAGAGGCAGCTGGGCAGCTGGCCTGGAGAAACCAGCACAAACTGGAGCAAGAGCAAGGGGGTTAGCAGAAAGAGTCCAGGAAGAAAAGAAACTGACTAATAAATAAGTACATTTAACTTACACTAAAT
The DNA here is from genome assembly GCF_001458135.2 of Marmota marmota marmota. Taxonomy (NCBI): domain Eukaryota; kingdom Metazoa; phylum Chordata; class Mammalia; order Rodentia; family Sciuridae; genus Marmota; species Marmota marmota. The sequence continues at coordinate 11,874,300 of NW_026000169.1, forward strand.
GATACTGAGAGGCTATTATAAGAGTTGGGAGGAGTTTATAATAAATACAAAGTGAAGGTGGCAAGTGAAAGAAAATAGTGCAATAATTAACTCTAGGAAAAACAAAATATTGTGTAAGAAAAAAATGTAACCATGGTACACTATTGACTCACCAGTGACTTTTTTTTTTTCTTTTGGTACTGGGAATTGAATCCAGGGATGTTTAACAACTGAGCCACATCCCCAGCCCTTTTTGTATTTTATTTAAAGACACGGTCTCACTAAGTTGCTGAGGCTTGCTTCAAACTCAAGATCCTCCTGCCTCAGCTTCCTGAGCCACTGGGATTACAGGTGTGTACCACCAGGCCCAGCTCACTAGTGACTTTTAAAAGTCCAGGTCCAGATGCTGCTCACACCCAGCCCGCAGCATACCACCACACTTAGAACAAGATCCACACTCTCACCAGGGCCTAAAGGAGCTTTAATGGTGTGGCTTGAAAGTCATTCTGGTGACTTTTCCTCTCTCTCACTGCGCTCTAGGAAGCTTCATTGGCTGCTCCTTATAGGGGGGACACTCTGACCTTCAGATCACCTGTGGGTTTTCCATATTTAGGTGTCCACTCCAAGTTCACCTTCTCTGAAGTTTTCCAGTGTATGTTTACCGGCCACCGTAGATTAATACTAGCTTTCATTCAACTCTGCCACTGTCATATCATTCTATTTTATTTTCCTCATATTGCATCACTGATGGAAAATACTTTAAATGTTACTATATAAGAAAATATTACTATATAAGAGAAAATCATAATGATTTTAGCTAATATTGCTGTGGTCCTTATTTTGGACCACACATTCTTCCAAGTTTATTTGATCCTCACACTATCTATGTGAGGTAGGTACTATTATTACCACCATTTCTTCAATCAGAAAACTAAGCCACAGTTAAATGACTCACTAGGTCACTCCCAAGCAGTCGGATTCACATGCCTGACTCTGGCCTGCTGACTTCCGTGTCACCTGGTCTTTTTCTGCCAGTTCTATGAGAGCAGCAATTTGTCTACTCTTCACTCTCCTGGCCTCAAGAGCTTGAGCAAGCCCAAAGCTTATATAATGAGAACTCTCCACATTTCTTCAATAAATGGATTACAGTACTCTGAGATAATCAATCATCTGGAGGCAAAATAAAAGCAAGGGGCACATACTTTTTCCTTCATGAACCACATCTCAGTTTTGTGCACCATTTGGCTCTAGTTGTTCTGGTTCTCTTAGTTTCAAAACAAAAAATATATATTTATTTATTTATTTATTTATTTATTTATTTTTGCATCAGGAATTGAACCCAGGCACCACATCCCCAGCCTTTTTCTAAATTTTTTTTTTAATTTTGAGACAGGGTCTCACTAAGTTGCTCAGAGCCTCACCAAATTGCTGAGGGTGGCTTTGAACTTTCGATCCTGCTGCCTCTGCCTCCCTAGCTGCTGGAATTATAGGCATATACTACTGTGCCCAGCTAGTTTTCAGATCTCTTGATCAAGATATTTCTATATTTTCTTTAGGCTTCAGGATACATTTTTTCTCTCTGTATGCATCCTACCCCTGCTCCTGTGTTACAACTATATGGGCTCTTGTGTACTACCCAGTGTTTGGAGGATATGAGGGTCCCACCCTCTGGTCTGTGCCCAAGGTCAAGTGGGTATGGTGGCTATTGTTCTATGGACCAAGTGGATCCAGTGTGCCTGCTGCCTACAAACTTCCAGGGACTTCCAGAAGATTCTGTAACAGAGTAGTGTGGGGTTAGAGACTACTCCTTGCTGGATGTTATAGTCTAGGGAGGAGTCCAGAGTTCACACATGCAGAAAAAGATCAATTGTTCCCAAATAGACAAGAAAACAGAGCATTCCAGAGAGGGTTTATTTTAGATGGTCAGCTAGCTTAGACAGCCTGAAAAGAGAGCTGTGCAAGACCCAAATAAAGGCCCAGAAAAATCAACACATTCCTCAATATTTTTCTATATCACTGTGATGCTACTCATTTAGGTCATCATCATCTCCCTCCTACCTCTCACCACAAGGAGCTCCTTCCTCTCCAGAGTATACTTTATTGACAGTAAATCTCTTAATTTTAGCGTCTCTTATAATCTGGGTAATCTGAGAACTTCCCATATCATCAAGTCCCAGTTTCTTTTGTCTTGAAGTTCTTCTTCCCTCAATTTATCTCTTTCCTTTCATTTTGACATGATCAGCAAGAAGATACAAGACTGGATGGAGATGTAGCTCAGTGATAGAGTGCTTGCCTAGCAAGTGCAAGGCTCTGGGTTCAATTCCCCACACACAAAAATCTCAGATGAACAGCTAACTTCATCACCAGCAAGTTCTGCAAATTCTACAAATGCAATACACAATTCTACTGAGGATCCTTTTTCCCTCAGTTTCCCTGAACCTGCTCCTCATTTCTTCATCAGCCCTCATGGCAACTTTTTTTTTTTTTTTTGGTACCAGGAATTGAATTCAGGGCCACTCAATCACTGAGCCATATCCCTAGCCCTTTTTGTATTTTATTTAGAGACAGAGTCTCACTGAGTTGCTTAGGGCCTTGCTAAGTTGCTGAGGCTGGCTTTGAATTCACAATCTTCCTGCCTCAGCCTCCCGAGTCACTAGGATTACAGGTGTGGGCTACTCCCACACCCAGCCAAATGCCCTTATTTCTACCAGCAGTCTTTTTAAGACCAGCCAAGTTTTCTCTATCAAGCTTCTCAAAATTCTTCCATCCTCTATTTAATGCCTGAATCCTCTATTTAATGCCTGAATCCAGTTACTTCTATACTTTTTAGGTATTTGTTACAGCAGATCCCTATTTCCAAATCTATATTCCTTTCCTACTACCATTGTAAAAAAAACACAACATACTTTGTGACTTAAACGTATCATACGTTATTTCTGGATGTCAGAGTCTAAGTCAATGTGTTAGCAGGGCTGCATTCCTCCCAGACAGAATCCCCCCAGCCTTTTCCAGCTTCTAGATGCCACCTGCTTTTCTTGGTTCATGGCCCCTTCCTCCATCTTCAAAGAAGCAGTGTAGCACTTTAAATCTTAACCCCTCCCTTCCCACACACATATCCCTCCAATGTCACATCTTTTCTGATTCTGACCTTCCTGCTTCCCTCTTGCAAAAACCCTCGTGATTATATTGAGCACACCCAGAAAATCAATGACAATCTCCTCATCTCAAGAACCATGACTTACTCACATCTGCAAAATCCCTCATGCATAGCAGTTCCATGGATTAGGCTCTGCACATCTTTGTGGGGGATTATTTAGCCAACTACACTTGACAACTACCTACCATGGGCCATGCATTGGATTACATATGGTTGCACAGTGGTTAAAAACTGGATATGCATTCTGCCCTCAAAAACATATGGTCTAGTGAAAGAGTCAGACATCAACCCCAAATTCACACAACTAAGGACAACCAATAAATAATTGAAATCTGAGGTAAGTACTCTAAAGGACTAGGAATCACAGGTGCCAATGGATCTCTGAGAAAGCATCCAATCTGAGGTTGGCAGGGTGGTCAGGAGTCACTAAATGAGGATTGGAAGAAGGCCTTCCAAGCAGAAGCATCAGCAGTGCAAAGACCCTGAAGAAAATGATCTGGGGGCAAAAGGGATGTAGAACAATGACATGAAGACGAGGCTGCAAAGGTGAGAAGGACCAGATTCCTCAGGTACTTCTAGAACGTGTCAGGAACTTTTGAGTTTTAATCAAAAAATAATAGAAAGGGGTTGAGGACTTTTTAAACTAACATGATCATGCTAGTCTGTGGAAAACAGGGGCTGGGGATGAGGGTGAGCAAATGCGGATACACAAACCACCCAGCAAAAAAGAAGATGGTTGCCTGATCTGGGCACAGAGTAGTTAAAATAGAACTGAGGAGATATAAAACATATCTTGGATCAAAAGTAACCCACAGGGTTTGTGGTTCCTTGTTGTGACTTAGGTGTAGTGTATGGCCTCAAGTGTAAAATGCAACTGGGAAATGTAGGGAGTTAAAGGAAATAATAAATTAAAGGAAGTGAGATGCCAGGAAGGAGAATGGGTCACCTTGAAATACAGAAAAGAATGGAAGAGAGATTCAGGAGGAAAATGCTGAAGTAGTCTTGGGTGGAGGAAGGCTGAGCGACCAGGATGTCAATGGTGGTCATAAGGCAAAAAGAGCATGGACTGTGGCAGGAGTAGCAGTGAGGGCCAGGAGGCTTCTCAGGAGGAATGCAAGGTGGACACAGCACTGGCCAGGACGACGGGAGGGCCAGAGAGAACGGGCAAACTCCACTGTGGAGGGAAAAGCAGGGACACTTAGGGAAGGTGGAGGGGAGTCTATTAATATTGGTTGCAAAGAGCATCACAGACAAATTTGAGTGGAAAGTTCTAGAGAAGAAAGTCAAGAGAGAAAACCAGAGCACTAACAGAAACTGAAGGTGATGGGGGAGTGTGAGGATAGCAAGGGATGGTGAATTTAATTGGTTGCTGGGCTGCCTGTGTTGAGTCTCGACCATGCATTTCATAGAGGAGGCTGGAACCCTGACCTCTCTGTGTTGACCACTGGGCTGGAAGACACTCCAGTTTTTCCTCCTGTCTTTTATGGTAAGTGAAGGAGTAGTTGAGTCTGGGTCCAGGCGTCTCAAGGAGGATGCAAGCACACTGGCTCTTACTTCCTTGTTCATCTGTTCTTTCACGGTTCTGCTCGAACATCCTGTTCCTATAAAGGCTTTCCTAACTTCTCTGACTAATCTTTTTCACACATGACTGTACCTTCCAGAGATTTCCATTCCAGCACCTGTTATATTTTACTGCGTTTGTTTTTCATATATTTCTCTTCCTGAATAGAGTGTTTCTCAAGAGTAAGAATGATCTTAAATTATTTCTGTTTCCTTACTACCTTAGTACAAAATCTGGTAGCTTTAGAGCAACATAAGGGTTTAATTAAACAAAACTTAAGAATGGTTTGCAGGTCATATTGAATCATAAACAGTAGAATGAAAGGAATTTATATACAATACAATAATTTACTATAAAGTTTGCTATACACATGAATTTAATTTACTTTCTTAATGATTTTCAGTTAGTTGTAATTAAATACATGGTAAGTACTGTCAAGCAATATGTCCTTGGTATACGTCATTTACCCGGTATTTCATATATTAGATATTAAACTCAGGGGCACTCTACCACTGAGCTACATCCCCCGTACTTCCTATTTTTTTATTTTGAGATGGGGTCTCAATAGTTGCTTAGAGCCTGACTTTGAATTTGTGATCCTCCTGTCTCAGCCTCCTGAGCCACCGGGATTACAGATATGTGCCATCCTACCCAGCTTCAGATATTCTTAATAATAGTTCTTACTTCCACTACAAAGTATTTTCAAGTTTTAAAAATTTTAATGTTGAATATAATAAACTCACATGTATCCAAAATTAAACAGAAATATCCAACACAAAAGCTCATGGTGATTCTCCACTTTTCTATACATGACAAGTTCACTTGTTTTTCCCCCACCTCCTCTCACATACACTCTTTTCTACACCTGATGATTGTGGTGGTGACTGATCAATCTTTTGTTATTACAAACAAAGCTGCAATAAATACTCTTGTTCATACATCACTTCACACATATGCAAGTAAATGCAGTGTGTTTCTAATTAAGCTAAGCTTTAAAAATGATGCTGAATCATTAAATCTACCTCAAACTATGCAGTTCTGCTCATGTAATTTCAAGTAATCCCTCAGTCCCAACTGTGAAGCGTTGTCCTTCAGCGTCAAGATAGACTGATGTGCTACTGCACATAATGTTAAGAGGAAGGAAGGTACCAGCTAGCCAGCAGATGTATTAATGTGCGAGAGGCCTACATTGAATGATTAAGAAACATAAACCTTGCTGACATCCTATATCTATATACTTACTGAAATACTACATCACTAGTAAAATATTTGCTCTAGTATTATTGAATTTTAAAGTGCCAGTTTGACTAATAATATCATGCTTTATAACCAACTAAAGAAAGCATACGTAGTATTATGTATTTTAAAAATAAGCCTAAAGACTCATGGCCAAGCATAAATGATTGATCCATATAACAAAAAGACAAAGGAAATAAGTTAATCATCAGGAGGTTTAGAAAATGAATATAGCAGGTAATAGAATAGTTCACAGGGAATCTGAGAAGTCTTGTTTCTTGAGGTATTTACTTGGAATCAAACTAAAAGCTAGAAAAATAAACTTGAAAGAACAAATCCTTCTTTGGTAAAAGTAAAGGCCCCAAATGACCTCTTAGATATTTCTTTGGAAATTCTAGGATTCAATGAACACTGTTTCTAAGTGCCTCTTTTGTTGGATTTGTTTGTCAGTGTCTGCATTCATTAGTTTGTTTAAAAACCGCATTGTTTGCAACAAAGAAAAACATGTTAAACAGTATTGGAATTGATTAACACATGACTTTGTTGTATATTCTAAATCCATTCCAGGGTGGTTCCCTTTATAGATCGCCTAAATCCCAAAACAGCAGTGATTGACTAGATTGGCATTGCTAGGCATCACTGATGTTCATGGGTTCAATTCATACTGTTATGCAGCACCTGGCTTGAATGACTTTTCCCAGAATCATTTACCATCTTGTACACTTAAAATCTATTCACCACCTATATGCAGCATCACCTCTGACAGGCTGAAAAAAAAAAAAACAACCAGAAAATAGTGGCTGTATGAGTCTGTCAATAAGCTCTAAGACATGTAAATACTGTTCTCTGTCTTTATAACCCTCTGTCAATGCTTGACTCCAGAGAAATCCAGATGTGAAAAATGTATGTGCTGTTCAAAGGCAAAGAATTATAAAAGGGAATCAAGCTGGATCTTGGGGATCTAAAAATAAGTACGTGATTTAATGCATATATTTAATATACCTTTGAAGTACCAAGTGTGGTGCTAGGTTCATACTCAAGTGGACAGATTGAAGCGTACAATCAGTATCTTTTCTGACTTCAAAACATAACTCTGCTCTTACCTTTTCACCTTCCACCCACATTCATTCCACCATAAAAGCCTGGTCATTGTTCTTAAAGTCTGTGAGGAGTGAGGGGCATTGTGAGCCATGCAGGTGGTGGGAAGACAGGTGGAGGGAATTAGAGACCAGTAAATGGCAACAAGAAAGCTCACTTCAAAGACCAACTCCTCAGTGATGCTGAGAGGAATACATGTAACGGAGAATTGTAGAAGTAAACATCAGAAAGAGTCTCATGCGCAAAACTAAATTCAGTAGACAATAGGGAAGTCAAACATAATGTGCTGGTCAGTGACATTGCAAAATAGTACTTTAGGAAAATTAAGCTTGAGATCAGTTTACAGAACAATTCAAGTAAAAAGTCATCACAGGCCGCATGGTGGTGCATGCCTGTAATCCCAGCAGCTTGGGAGGCTGAGACAGGAGGATAGAGAGTTCAAAGCCAGCCTCAGCAATGGTGAGGCGCTAAGCAACATAATGAGACCTCTCTCTAGTAAAATACAAAATTGGGCTGGGGATGTGGCTCAGTGGTTGAGTGTTCCTGAGTTCCAACCCTGGTATAGATCCCCCTCCCCCCACAAAAAAAGTCATCTCAACATAAACCAGTACACTGGCAATAAGAAAGATCCAGAGAAGGTAGATCCAGAGAAGGTAGGCACCACAGCCTACCTTCTAGACTATGAGAGATAAGAGAATAAGGAAGAAGTAAAAGATGGCTGAACTTACTATTGCTACACTCAGGTGTGGCTGAGGGGTGATCACCTGGTAGCATTATGGCCATCTATGTCTGCCCCTTTGACTTGCACTACAGGTAAGGGGAGTTATCTAAACAGGAAGGCTGGGAACCCTAAACTACTACACTCCAGTAAGAAATTGCTTCTTAACTCTGTCTAACAAAACACATAAACTCACTTCAAAACTAGATTAAGGTCAAAGAAATGTGGGTACAGATTCTGAGAATCCAGTTTTACACTATAATTATGGACCTTACATCTTTATGAGAAAAAAACATGAAGCTGATGACTCGTGTGCTGTAAAAACCAAACTACGGTTGCCTTCTCTTTAGAATAAAGGATTTAGTCCAATGCTTTGAATTTTTCAACTTTCAGCACCAGTGTCGAGTTCTTGTTTATGAATTGTTGTATCTCTCCTAATTGCAGAGGCCAGAACTGGTAGCTCTCCACAACTGTGAATAATTAGATCAGTTCAATATTTTCCATAACTCTTCCATGCTTGATGGATCCGAGTTTCCTGGTTTTAATAACAGATGTTTTAGGTATAAAATTTTGTGCTTGTATGTGTTTGCTCATTTTGCTGGAAAGATTGACCATACTCTCAAAAGATTTGCCAAGTTGTATGAAACCCAAGAAAGGCTAGAACCACAGAAGGATAGACAGCACCCTGCAGAGCACTGGAGGGCACCCTGGATATTCAGACATGGCTCGGAGTATCTAGTTTCCCATCATGCTCTGCCATTTGTGCTCTTAAGTAATTGTGGTAACCTTCCTGATCTTTAATTTTTTCATCTGGAAAACAAGGTTAATAATTTCTGCAATGATTTCCTCATATGAATGTTTTGAGGTTAGAATTCCATGTTAAGTAGTTTGATGGTATTTAAGAAATTATAAAGCATTGCTTTCTTTGTTAAGCAAAGGAGTCCTTCCTCAAGCCTGAGTGACCTTCCTCTATAAGCACCAGCACAAAACCTTGTAAGGAGAAAACATTCACTAACACTAAAAACCAGGGGATCCTTGAGTAATATATCGTGCCTCCTTAAGCGAAAATTGCAGGTCCATTTTAACTCTGCCTTCTATCTTTAAAGTTCACAGATACATTTATTATGATTTCAAATTCCTGAACTAACATCCAGTACTAAAATCAAAACACTATAACATTGTATCTCAATCAGTTAAAAATGAGATGAAATGCACTTAGCAAAGTCACCCTTCTATGGAGTGGTGGAATGTTAAAACTTCCCTGTGTTCCTCCCGTGCAAAGCTACCGTTGGCCTCATTCCAAGTGCATCTCAGCCCTATCTCTTTGTCAGTCAAGCATAAGACAGCTGTGGTATGCTTGGTCTAGAACATCGCAACAGGTGTTCTCCTTCTGTCTAGACTTATAAGGAGTTAGAATCTGAACTCTAACCCTATGCCTGAAACTTCTTAATACTTTCTGAGTAGATAACCATCTATAGTCAAAATAGCAAAAGCATATCTTTACATGATAGGCTATAAATGCAACTGATAAAATATTTAGACCTACACTTCAAAATGAAGAACTAACAAATAAATTTAGCTCATTTCAGATAGATTATAGGACAATTTTTAATGACACTAAGCTGAGTTTTACAAGAATTTCACAATTCTTCAATTTCAAAGCACCATATGGCTTTTTTAGTTCAAATTATTGCTATCAAAATGTCATTTCCTCTTCTTCTTTTTTTTTAACTTGTCTTCTTTTCTTTCATTCTTCTTGACCATTCTGTATTTTTGGAATCTTTTTTTCTTTAAGATTTTTTTCTTTCCTATTAATTGGTGAATACAAAAAAAAAATGTTTTGGAAAAAAAATGTAGTGGCATATATGGTAATAGAAAAATGTTTGTGTGATATGCTTTGCTGTTATTAATAAGGTGATCTAATTTCTAAGAAACTTTAAGGATAAAGTATGCAATTTCTAGAGATAATATAATTTAGCTTTGTGGATTTAAGAGAACTAATTATATGCCATAGATAAAATTAGTGCTTGAACCTTGGTGTTATAGAAGACTGCTTCTGCTTTGATTTTACATTCACCATTGACATTGTGAATCACTGACCAGGTGTTACAATGAAAATGACTGAAAACATTTGCTAAGTTATGTTTCTGATCCAAAGTATCCCAAGTGCTTAATCCAAAGTATCCCAAGCGCTTAATTTTGAAACATTTTAAAATCTGAACTACACCTCACATTTATGACTCAGTTGATTTACAGAGAATCAATTTCAGTGGCTGTGGTTGAATGGACACTGGCATGCTTTACCAAATGGCTACAGAGGATCAGTAAAGCTCAGCAGCAGGAACATTTGTTAAGTAAAATGTTTAGAGCATTTGGACAGCTGTTCAGGGTATAAGTTACACACAAAGGGGGCACATATTTACAACTGTCAAATGAACAGATCAGCTACCATTTCCTCCCACGCTCAAAAAGAATAAGAGAATTATATAGAAAGTAGAAGACTGCTGAACAATGATGTCTACCACAGAAGGTCTCAGATTCTCACCCCCTTCAGCATAGGCTGAACATTCCAATGGATTCCCTGGGGTCGTATCTGTTATTGAAAACAACTGTAGTTACCAAGCCTAAAGAGAAATAGAGAAAGATCTGCATCTTTCTATACCAATTAAGAAAAGTGCATTTAAAGAAGCCCACAACCTGAAATCCCCAAATAGATAACAAACCTAAACAACTTCAGATGATTACAGCTTAGAATTAAATATTCATTTATGTACAGAAATAATTTACTTATAAGCTCAACTCTCTGGGGTTAATAATAATACTACCATTAGCTTTCCAGCCACTCACTTCCCTACTTTTATTTATAGATGTGACAAATGAGAAACAAAATCTGTAATTATGGAAAATTGGGAGAGTCATGGCGCTGTAGAAAACCATCACTTAGTTCTTAGCACACACATCTGTTAGGGTCAAATGAAGTTTTCAAATTCCTTTAAAAAGATTTTCAAATCATTTCAAATAATTAGACCTTCTCAGGTTCTAATGAACTGATGAGCATGATAATTTCTTGCATTCACATGAAAAATCTTTAAAATTCGCCTTTGTTTCTACAGTTCTAAAATCAGATGAAGTTACTCATTATTAAAACTCACCAGATGAAATGTTGGCTGAGATTACATTTTTGTCTGCTCCCCCACACCCACTCTCACAATTTTCCTATCCTCCCCAGATTCCATCCTTTTGTTAGGCCTGCTTAACTAGCTTTGCAGCTCTGAGCCCTGCCTCAGGGGCCACATGGAAATGTAAAGATCTCTGCCCAGCAGGCCTCCAACCAACCCCCCAACACACAGGGACAGCACTGCATCAAGATTAAGATTCCCCCTTCTCTCTGTTAACCATACTTATCACTCACCCCTACCCCAACCCGCGACTTCCCTGTCTCCATCCATTTCAGATATGGGTATCTCTTACATCTCCACTTTCATTCCTTAAATCATAAAATTTTTATACACATTATTCAACTTATATGCTATGTTTCTTATTCAGTTGCTTATTCTGTATGTGCTCCTCATCTTAAAATACAAGCTCCCAAACTTCATGGCTGGAGAATTTACTGAGGTCAATCAATCATGGTGCTGTGCACAAACATTTTTTAAAAACACAGACTATCATAGCCATGTATAAGTAAGAAATAACTAGAAAAGTTCTTAAAAATATTTTTATTAACACATATTAATGGGCTCATGAAAGTTCCATGCATGCATACAGCATGCACTGATTGAACCCAACTTCTCTTTTCTACCTCCTCCCTGCCATCTTTCCCAACCTCTAGTAATCAATAGTAAGTAGAAAGATCTTGAAGTAATAAAACAAAGGAACCTCATGTATTCCTTAGATCATACTAGAATAAAACTAGTTCTTTCCTAATCTTAGCAAACATCAGGAAACAGATGAGACTATTTGAAGATACCTTCTAGTTTCCCATGTTACAAAAGTGCCTGGTAAAAGGGATAAGGGCTTTTAGATTCATGTTAAAGGACCCAGAAACAAATACATAACCAACTACAGCTTCACTCAGAACAGGGAAATGCTGGAAAAGCAAGACTGAATCTCAAAAATTTCTCCTTTTATCACTAAAGCGATACTGAATCCGAGTTGTTTTTTCTGCTAAACTTAAGCAGACATGAGCAAGCCACAAACAGCATATGTATAGGAAAATAAGAATGCTAGACTTTTCACTGAGGTTCATTTCCATAATCTTTTTAATACAACACTTAGTAGAGTTTCCACTTGTTTACTGCTCAGTTGTGGTGGGAATTGTTATCTGATGAAAAAAGCACCATTTGTCTATGACTTCTTCTGAATGAAATGCACTTCATCTCCCTGCTTCGAAAATGAAACGTGGCTTATTTCTTCCAAGAATTCTGGTTGCATTAAAGGAATTTCTCAATTTTAAGATGCTAGATGGCAGCACTACTTGTCCGGACTTCGTTTTCCTTTGAAAAACCAGCTGCTTTTTTTGGTGTTCACCTTATTGCAGCTTTTCCAGTCTGTGAGTCCAGGAAACAGAACATTTAGCTGTGTACATCTCTACACTGAAAACTTCAGAAGTAATTAAGGCTAGGCTAATTATCTTAGATTAGCATAAGAATACAAGCCATTAGGGTGCTCAATCCTTTAATAAATGTACCTTAGGCTTATATGATTTGAAACACATAGAAACTGCCACAGGAAACATTTTTAAAAGAGTCTTCTGCATTTAGCACCTAAGCGAGAGGGTTTTTCCTCCCACAACTTTCTCTTTCATTACACACACCCAACAGAAAAGCCCTTTTGCAGCCAGGGACACCCCCTCTAAACACCCTCTTCAAATCCCCCATCCCCAGCACATCTTAAAAATTTAAGAACAGTTTCCTCTTTCTTTCCAAACTTCGAAACAAGCAGAAGAGGGAGCTGCGAGAAGAAAGAGCTCTGAGCCGCCTGGTATCCCGGTTCACAAATGCAGCTTTGAAAAAGCCCCAAAAAGGCACGTCTTGCAAGCGGAGGTTAAAAAGTCTAAGCAGAATGGAAGGTCCCAACAAACTGTGACTGACAAAAAAAGATAACACAAAGTCCTTCTTTCCTCCCTCTTCTGTCAACAGTGTCCTTTGAAAAATCGATGGATGGTTCGATTCTTAGGACACATTTTTGTCAAATACAGACAAAATCAGGAGTCGTTACCTTCATTGTTCTGTTGGCTGTGAGCGTAGCTCGAGTTGGGCGGAGGGTGAATCCCACGTGTCCTAGCCCCTGGCTGCGTGGTCCAGGTGGGCAACTGCACCGAGCCGTCCGGCTGCTGCGCGACTAGGGAAGCGTCTGGGGCGGCGGCGGTCACACGTGGCGGGCGGGATGGCAGACTGGCCTGGCGGCAGCGGAGATGCAGCCCTCCAGCCCTCTCTGCGCTGATTGCATCAGCAGGAAGACTGTTTCCCCCAGACCGCCCCCAGATGGTGGAGTCTCTCCCAGCACCAAGGTCCTAGCCGGCGCCCTGCCCAGAGCCAGCTCAAGGCTCACTCTCTCACCAGGATCCCATCACTTAGAAGTGAGGCGAGTGAATGTGTATGCGAGTGTGGAGATGGGCACCTCAGAAAGAAAGAGGAGAGAAACCGATCAGAGATCAAATTTAATTGCCATTCCCTCCATCACCCCCTTAGAGCCTCTAAACCTCTGCCCACCTAATTTCTTACTTTCCCCAAAGAAACTATCCTGCATGTTGATATGGTCACAGCACCCCCCTGCTCAAAATTACACAGTGATAAGCCGCTGTGTAAAGCAAAAAGTTTTAAATGTATTCTGAATAGTAAAGAGCATGTGCCTTGTTTTAATTAAGTTTGCCAATGTCTTTCCCCCACCTCCTACTCCATTCCCCCGCTCTACCCTCAGCTAAAACCATTTTTGCCAGTTCCTTCTGTACCTAGGAAACAATTTTTAAATCCTGTTATTTATACACAGTTTTTTTTTTTCTGATATGAAAGTGCCTGCCAGTCCAGGCCATCCCCCTAAGTTCTTGCCCAACCTGGACGCGAAAGCTCCCCAAATGCTGCTTTTCTGTGTCCCCGCCTGTGGCCTGGCTCCCTGATTTTTGCTTAAGGGCCCTTTGCAGTTGCCTCCAACTTCCTCTCTGTCAATTGGCAAGTTCCCACTTTTATAAATCTGAACTGAAGTCTTTGAAGCTGTTGCTAACTCCCTCAAACAGAATCGGGCTCTTTGTATATGCACTACATTTTGTTCCATTTTTTTCTTTCTTTCATTCTTTGTTTTGCAATGCTGGAGATGAAACCCAGAGAAATTGTGCCGGTGAGGCAAGAGTTCTACCACTGACCTACATCCTCAGCCCCAAATCCATGTTCTTCATACTGCTTCAATTATTTGTTTGCAGAGATGTTATTTCAGTAGATCATGAGGTTTTTCTTTTCTTTTCTTCTTCCTTTTTTTTTTTTTTTTTTTTTGGTACTAGGAGTTGAACCCAGAGACATTTAACCACTGAGCCATGTCCCCAGCCCTTTTTATATTTTATTTTTAGACAGAGTCTCACTAAGTTACTTAGGGCCTCCTTAAGTTGCTGAAGCTGGCTTTGAACTCATGATCCTCCTCCCTCAGCCTCTTGAGTTGCTGTGATTATAGGCATGTGCCACTGCACCCAACTAATCATGAAATTCTTAAGAGCAGGTCCTGTGTGGTGGTCATCTTCCATGCCTTAGAAACACATGAATGTTGAATACAAATGTATGGGTGCATAACAACTACTGGTTAGATAAATGAATGATTGCATTATGTATTTGAAAAATATATTAAGTTATTTCTATGTGCCAGACACTCTGCAATCTGTTAGGGACAGAGTGGTATACAACAACAACAACAAAAATTCTTACCCTCAAGGAACTTATAGCATGGGAAATAGAAAATAAACTTTAAATCAGGTAGCAAAATGTACATCAACTAATGAGTAGATCTAAAAAAAAAAAAGTGTGGTATATGTTATTATTTAGATATGAGGTATACCCCAAAAGCTCCTATGTGAGACAATGCAATAAAGTTTAGAGGTGAGTCAGGTATGGTGATGCAGGCCTATAATCCCAGTGACTACAGGGAGTTTGCAAGTTCAAAAGCAGCCTAAGGCAGGAGGATTGCAAGTTCAAAAGCAGCCTCAGCAATTTAGGGAGGCCCTAAGCAACTTGGCAAGACCCTGTCTCAAAATAAAAAATAAAATGGGCTGGGGATGTGGCTCAGTGGCTAAATGCACGTTTTGTACCAATTCCCTGGAAGAAGAAGAGGAGGAGGAGGAGGAGGAGGAGACCACCACTTAGAGGTGAAATGATTGGACTATAAGAGCCTTAACCTAATCAGTGCATTAATCCACTTAAGTATATTAACTTGGTGGTAACTGCAGGCAGGCAGGTAGGGTGTGGCCAAAGCGGGTAGGTCTCTGGGGGCATGCTGTTGGGATTTATATTTTTGTCCCTAGTGAGCTAAATTCTCTCTCTGCCTCCTGGCGACCATGTCCTGAGCTGCTTTCCTCTACCTCACTCTTCCACTGTAATGTTCTCCTTTACCTAGGGTCATCTATGGACTGAGACCTCTGCAACTGTGAGCCCCAAATAAACTTTTCTTCTTCTATGTTGTATTTATCTGAACTTTGATCACAAAAGACAGAAAAGCTGACTAAAACAGTGTACTTCACATGATGGAATATTATGTCACAATAAAGAGACATGAAGGAGGCAGAGTGGTACTCACCTGTAATCTTGTATACTCAGAAGGCTGAGGTGGAAGGATCACTTGAGTCCAGGAGTTTGAGGCCAGCTGGGATCATAATGAGACTCTATCCCATAAAAATGAAGCAAAACAACAACAAAACCACATGTGTGTTATTCCTGTAAGAGAATCACAAGTTCACAGGTTCAAGGTTCAAAGCTAGCCTCAGCAATTTAGCAAGGCTCTCTCAAAAATAAAATTAAAAAAGGACTAAAGGCTGGGCACAGTGGCACAAGCCTGTGATCCCAGAGGCTCCGGATGCTGAGGCAGGAAGATCACTGGTTGAAAAACAGCCTCAGCAAAAGCAAGGCACTAATACAAAATACGGCTAGGGATGTCGCTTAGTGGTCTAGTGCCCCTGAATTCAATCCCTTTTACCACCCCCCCAAAAAAAAGGATTAGAGATGTAGCTCAGACGTAGAGCACTTGCCTAGCATGCATAAGACCCTGGGTTCAATCTCCAGTACCACAGGTGGGAAAAAAAGTATCTATATGTGTTATAATATGGTTAAACCTTGAACACTTTACATAAATTGAAAAAAAATAAGAAAGCGTAAGGACTCATATACTGAGTTACTCCATTTATCTGAAATGATGGAAACGGAGACAGAATAGATGGTATGGCCCCTCTGATGAAAGGTGGAGTAAGGAGTTTATGTTCATGGGTACAGAATTTCCTTGTGGGGGGGGGGGGGGGTGGCGGCAGGTGAGTTAAAATGTCCTAAGCTGGTGACTCAAGTGGTAGAGTACATGCCTTGTATCCTCAAGGCCATAAGTTTGAGCCCTGGCACTGCAAAAAAAAAAAAAAAATGGTGGAGGGGGCACATAGATAAAATGTTCTAAAATTAGGTTGTGGCAAATTATACAGTATATGGATTATGTCTCAATATAGATGTTGTTTTAAAATCAGGTAACACATAGTAAATGTTTTATTTATTTATTTTATTTATTTATTTTACAGTGCTGGAGCTCAAACCCAGGGCCTCATGCATGTTGAGCAAATTCTCTACCACTGAGCCACATCCCCAGCCCAGCACACAGTAAATTTTATGAGGAGAGATAGAACATGGCCATGGGATAAAGAGCAATAGGGTTATAAACCTAAATGGAGCAATGGTTATGCCTGGCAATGACTTCCAGATCCAATGACCTTGTTGTGCAAGGGTTCACTGATGTTAGCAAAGAAGAGAAAAAGTGATATCAAAACAAAGAGCTCGAGAATAAGTAAAGTGTAACATGTAATGTGGGGAGTTCACATCTACAGAAGAATGAGACAATCTGGCTCAATAGGGTCCTCTGTTCCCCCTAATGCTTATAAGAGTTCCCACAGGTCTCCCCAGTGACCACATGTGAGCTCCCAGAGCTGCTCTCTCAAATAACAAAAACAATTCTTCCCAAGTTTTAAGAGTCCTCCTCATTCACCAAGTGGTGTCTCTGTCACAGGTGGTTAGATGTGACTTGCTTGAAATGTGGTATGTGAAGCTAGTGACTTTAAGCAAGTCACAGCTGAAAGACATTTAAGGAAGTAGACGCCTCCAAACTTGATTATGCCACAGCTGAATGATATTTAAGGAAGTAGAATTCTCCAGACTTGATTATTATGCCATATTATGCCATAGTGTTTGTTATCTGTCAGCAGTGGTGTGTGTGTGTGTGTGTGTGTGTGTGTGTGTACACGCATGCGCACTAGGGAGTGCACCCAGGGGCACTTCACCACTAAGCCACATTCCCCTATTCTTTTTATTTTTTATTTTGAAATAGGGTCTTGCAAAGTTGCTGAGGCTGGCCTGGAATATGTGATCCTCCTGTCTCATATTTCAGAGTATTGAGATTATAGGTGTGTGCCACTGTGCCTGCAGCACTGTCTTTTACTGAACTTGAAGAAAAGACAGAATTTTTACTAACTTTGAGATGACTTCAAAGTCCCACATAGCCTAGTTCCATTAAATCGACACTGTTACCACAAAGTCCTTTATTGTAATCATTATCAAAAAAATATATGCAGAATCTCTTTCCTGTCACTTGGTATATTTTCTCTAGGGGAAGGAAATTCACAAACCTCCTTGAGCTATGATCATCCCCTGGGCCTCAGGTAGGAGAATTAGCAGAAAGCAATGATATGCTCTTACATAAAGAGCAAAATGTACTATAAAATTCAACTATACAAGCTCAGAAAAAAAGTTATATTTTTTCACAATCAAAAATACTACCAAATTTTATCTTTTTTTGTATCTCCTATAATTGCACACATTACCCATTACATATATGTGTACACACACCAAGTTCAGTTCTCAAATATCATTTATGCTAAATGGAAAATTTAAGACATTTTCCAGGACAATTTAGATTTACTGGATTTATTTTTAGCCTTGCTTTTCATGTTCTAGTACCTAATCCCCATGAAAAATGGGACTCATATCAGAGAGGTTGGCCACCCATCAAAATTGGGGGAACACCAAGTTGGATGATCTCTCAAGCCCAGGGCTGGTGACATCCAAAGAGGGGAAGGGAAGCTACCCAAGGACTTCCCATTGAATAAGGAAAAGGCTATAATCTTTACATCCAATTCTTCCTATATAACTTGATAAGCTTTGTGTAAACTATCTCTGGATAAGGTGGGGAAAGATTAGGGTTTTTGCCATACTTAGCACTCTCAGTTTGATTCTTAACTCCTTTAAAGAACACACTTGAGTCTAATCCTATTGAGTCTAATCCTTGGTCTATAAACTAAGACCAAGGGGGCTGTTTAATAAATGATCATCAAGTAAAGGCATGGAGTTAGGGAAAACATTAGCTTTCAGGTCAGACCAGAATTTGTATACCCAGTTTCACTATTTTGTAAGTATGACCTTTCACAAGTTATTTAATAGCTCTGAAACTCAGTTTGATTTTTTCACTGAGATAAGGAAGGGGGTACCTGATTTGAAGGTATGTTACAGGAGACAAACAAGGCAATATATGTACAGTGCCTCGCACTAGAGGTCCACTCTATATGCCCCACCTAGGTTACCTGTGTGTCCTCTCAACAATGATCAAGTGAAGGGCATGGACTGAAGCTTCATCAAAAGCAATTTTAGAATATTACAGGCACTCCACTTATTAATTAAGACTTCTGGAGTGGGATACAGACTCTTCTGTACTCTCTCAACATACAATTAATTCCCATCCATTTTGAAAAGATGTTGTAAATCTTTCCACCGGTTCTCTGTAACTTCTCAGGGTACTTCCTACACTGATCCAATTGATCATCTTTCTTGAAACCCCTGCCTTCCACCTCCATTCTGGACCTTCTCTGGTCTCTCCAGAAGGTTCTTTTTCCTTACTTATGATCATCTCTTTCTTTTCATGCTCTGTTGAGAGCCACAGCCGAGTCGGAATGGCCCCTGGCATTTTGCCAGAAGTAATGGTTGAGAGGCGAGCTATTAAGATGATGATAATTAAGTTAAGCTGTGTCAATAGGGCGGCCCCTGCTGCCTCCGGTGCCTGCTACTTTGGAGCTCTGGCGGGGATTCCTGGAAAGTTCACATTGGTTGGTGAAGTTCCCGGGGAGTTCCTGTTGGTGTGGTGTGCGAGAGGAGCCGTGTGGATGGCGTTCAGGAGAGTTCCAGGGGAGTGTGCGTGGAGTGCTGGTGGAGTTCGGGCAATAAAGTTTCCTGTTTGAAGATATAACTGCTTTGTGGTGGCTCGGTGATTTGTGCCCAGCCAGACTGCGGCAATGCTCTCTAAATGCAGGCTAGATTTTAATTTCACCAGTGTTTGATCTTGGATTTCCTGTTGTGCATTCTGCCCCTATATGTCTCAACTATGACCTGAGTCTGATAATTTCCTGAAACTATACTAGATATTTGGTTCATCAATATCATTTCAATTTAATTATTTAAAATCCAAGCCTAAAAATCTTGGATTTTAATCTGATTGTCCTTCTGACTTCCTTCTCTCCGCTGATATCATCAACAGCCTCCAGGTTGTCCAAACTCCTAACTTTAAAGAAGCTCATATCTTCAGAGATAGTGTTTAAACCGGGAGGGAAAGAACTGGTCTTCCTCTTATCACCAGGCTTTCCCAGTTCTATCTCCGTAAGATCTCTCATAGTTATCTCCCTTCTGTTCCTATACCCACTGTCCTAGTTTAGTCAGTCCTTATACCTCCCCGCCCCCTTATTGCTATTCCTGCCTTTAATCTCTCCTTGCTCCAATCCACTCAACACAGATGGCAAGTAATCTTCCTAGACTTCTGTTCTGATTAGATTGTTTTTCCTGCTCAAACACATGTAAATGGTGCTCATATGCTCTTGTGTAAGCCAGACATGAGTACACACTGTGTACCTAACCACAACCAAATCTTCCATCATGCCTTCTGAACGATATGACTTGGAACTTCTTTCGCTCCAAACTTGCCACCTACATGATCTCCAGTTGACAAGATCCACTTTAATTACCACTGCCCCTTTGCAGATTTTCCTGAAGCCTATCCTTGCTCCAGATCAGTTGTTTCCTACTGAGAATAATTTTGTCCCCCAGGGGACATTTGGCAGCGTCTGGAGACATTTTTGATAAGAAGACCTTTTTGGTGAAGAGATTTGCTACTAGTATCCTGGGTAGAGTCTACTCAGGATATTGTACAGGACAAGCCCCCACAAAGAGGAATTATCTGGCCTCCAATATCGATAGAGCCAAAGTCAGGAAACTGTCTACAGGTCTATGTCAACTTTAGTGCTGTTTATATATTTCCGCTGTAGTCTCACTTATCCTTTTCTAGGGTGCCTTCTGTGAAGACAGGTAGGGAACTGTTATCTTTGCAATGAGCGCTGCTGCACTCACTAACCACACTTCAGACTGTGCCTGTTCCACTCCTCCCTCCTCCACTCCTCTTAATCATTTAATCTCTTCATATATTCTGCTCCTTCAGGGTTTCATCTTCTGTCCTTGATTTTTTTTCCTCATTCATTTTGGATGATCTCCATAGGAGAATTCATCTGCTTTTTGGCTGATGTGGGTACATTTCTACTAAAGGGCATTTGCTTCCTTGCTTCCTGCTTTTTTTTTCTTCTAATGGATCCATGACTATTTTTTTTTTCCTGAGGAAGAAGTGTAGAATATTCCTAGTTCTGAGGAGGAATAATTAATCTAAGGCAATAATGACAATTTCATTTTATTTTACAGTCTACATATTCTCCCATACTCTCTTGGACTAGGAAGGACCCAATGGATCAAGTTCCAGTCAATGAGACCTGAGAGACTCTGATCAAGGGTTTTATGTTCTGATTAGTGCAATAGTAAGTCAGGCAAAGAGTCCTTGCTGGTGTTCCAGCATCTTCTCCCCACTCCCCTTTCTCTTCTCTCCTTCCCTCCTTTTAATTTTATTCTGGTAAGAACATTTGACATGAAACCTACCCTATTAACAGATTTTTAAAATGTCCAATACATGGTTATTATCTCCAGGCACAATGTTGATAGCAGATCTCCAGAATTTATTCATCTTGCATAACTGGAATTTTATACCTGTTGATCAGCAACTCCCCATTTCCCCTCACCTCAGCCCCAGGATATCACCATGGAATCCCTTGCTTTTCACCCCATCTCTTCTTATTTTTAAATATATATATACCTGTTTCAGGGGGCTGCCTGCAGCCATCCTACAACCATGAATGGCAGGCCCAAGATCAAAGACCAATATTTTGAGGAGGACAAAGTAGAAAGAGAAAAAGGGTGTGGGCTGCTGATAACATCACCAAGCCACCTTGTTGAACCTGGAATTGCCCACCTTCAAAATTCTATTACATGATTTAACTAAGTACCTTTATTGTGTTGCCACTCTTGGTAGAGTTTTTAAATTACTACCATCAAAAGCATTTCCTGGCTACAATGACTTGCATACTCCCCTGCCACCTGCTTCAAGGGGTCTTTACTCCTAATTCCTACTAATGTCTGTTTCCACATTTTGGACCCAAAGCCATGCAACTCAGTTGGATATATTTACTGTTTACATGATAACTTATGTTTACTCTCAAATCCTTCTCTCTCTCTCTCTCTCTCTCTCTCTCTCTCTTCATCTTATATACACGCCTCATATGCATCCTACTATGTGCTACAGCCTTGATAGAATTTTTCAGATTTTTCTTTCTTATTAACAGCACTATTTAATTAGTAACTCAAATAATAGTCAACTTCAGATCCTATCATTTCTGCTTTCTCTTTCAGTCTGATCATTTCCGAGTTCTATAAACTTTTCTCTTTATTACTTCTCAAATCTGTCTTTTGCTCTTTGAAATAATTAGGATATCTTTTTTTAAACTCTCAGTATGTCTTAGTTGGACAATAACCTCTCAACTATTATCTGTGTGACATTTTGATATATTAATCTGTCTTCATCTTTTTTTTAACCTGTAATATAAGGATAATAAATCAAGTGGTTTCTAAGAGGATTAAAAGACTGAATATCCATAAAGTAACTAGAATAGTGCTTAGCACATAGTAAATGGTCAATGAATATTAGCTGTAATTATTGTCATTGATACTAATTTAATTTTTAAAAGTTGTTCTGTGAGGGGCTGGGGTTGTGGCTCAGTGGTATAGCACTTGCCTAGCATGTGTGAGGCACTGGGTTTGATCCTCAGCACCACATAAAAATAAATAAGTAAAATGAAAGTCCATCAACAACTAAAAAAATTTTTTTAAAAATCATTCTGTGAGTTGATTTTCTATACCATACAATATTTTCTGCCAAATCACCACCGCCCGAATACTTTCTACTTTGGTCTAACTAATTGACTGGAAGCTCTGAAGATCATGCTTAGAGAATAATATGTTATGTTCAAGCCATTCTCTCCTATGCCTTCAGAACACTATCAGTTATCACCTATGTAGCCCTTTCATTTAAAAAAAAATTGAAGGTTTCCTTATTTGGTTCATAAATTTCCTTCCCATCTAAAACCCGGCCATGATCTTATATCTCCAAATGAGGACTAACACTTAAAGACTGCATAATCTTTATTTCTACTCTTTGTAGGCCATTTGCTTCCAAAGTTGTACTCTTGACTTCCCCTAAAGCTGCTCACTCCCAGGGCCCATCCTTGAGCTACAGAATCATAACCACGGGACAGGAAAGTATATGGGTAAGACTCAAATATCTGAGACACTGAGATATTATTATGTATACTGAAGTTTAACACAACTAATCTAGGCCTGATATAGTTTGGATCTGAAATATCCTCCAAAGGCTCAAGCATTAAAAGCTGTTCACCAATTTATGGTGCTATAGGGAGGTGGGAAAACTTTGGGAGGTGTGGCCTGGTGGGAGGAAGTTAGATCATTGGAGGCTTGCCCTTGAAGGAGATATTGACACCCCTGGCCCCTTCCTGTTATTCTTTTGCTTCCCGGCCACCGTAGTGAGCAGTTTCCTCGGCCTCATACTCCTCACTATGATGTACTGTGCTGCCAAGACCCAAAGCAGTAGGGCCAAGTGAACCTGGACTGAAACCTCTGAACCATAAGTCCATTTATCTCAACTCTTTGTTACAGCAACAGAAAGCTGACTAACACAGGACCTGTCTCAGAACTGCTATGTCTCTAAACTTTTTATTAAAACATTATCCTCCAAGCAAAACCTCCTATTCTTCCAAGTTTCTCGTTTATAGTTAATACTGTATCTTTAACCTCATCCATCCCTTTAGCTCTCTGATGTCTCTGCTAAAAGAATGACTAAGCTAAAAGAATGACTAGTGTTTAGTACATCCTCAATAAATATTTGTTAATAAATACTTTATTCTGACCTATGGTTTCTTCCTTGTCTTTGTGTCTTTCCATATCTAAGTTTTTATACTTTAATTCATCATTTGAATATTCTTCTTTATCCAATAAGATCATCTCTGCTCTTTAATTGAGGTAATAGAATATTTGCCTATTGTAAATATTGAGATGGTATATTTACATTGGTCATCTTGCTACTTATTTTCTATTTATCACATCTATTCTTTGTTTATTTTTTTCCTAATTTTGTGCTTTTGGGGAAATTAAACTCATATTTGCAGTGATTCCATTTCATACTCCATGTTAGCTTATTATTTGTACATATTTGTTATTTTTGTTGGTTGGTTTTGTGTTTATGTCATACACCTTTAATCACAGTCTATATGTCGTATAAGAATCTTACCAAAGTATGCTATAATTTCCAATTTCTTGGCCTTTGTACTATATATATTTTTCTTATTATTATTATTTTGACTTCAATCAATTCTCTTAATGTGATTTTTAAAATAAGAAAACAAAACATATACTTACCAATCTATTCACAATTCTGGTGGTATTCATTTCTCTGTGTATTCTTTTCTTTCTGCCTGAAGAGTTTTTTTATTTTTTAATATTTTTAAAAATACCTTTTTAGTTGTTGATAGACCTTTATTTATTTATATGTGGTGCTGAGAATTGAACCCAGTGCCTCATACGTGCCAGGCAAGCTCACTACCGCTGAGCCCCAGCCCCAGCCCCAGTCCCAGCCCCTGAAGATTTTTTTTTAATATTATTTATTATGGAGGTCTGCTGGTGATGGATTCTTTTTATATGTCTGAAACAACATTTTTGCTTTTGCTTTTGAAAGATAGTTTCACTGGTATAGAATTCTACATTTTGGTTTTCTTTTCATACCTTGTAATAGACTTTGTTCTACTGTCTGGCTTGCATTATTCCCAGAGAGAATATGCGGTCAATCTTATCTTGGCCCTCTGTTCATAATATGTCTTTTTTCCTCTTGTTGCTTTTAACATTTCCTTCTTATCACTAATTTTAAGAAACTTATGAGGTGCCTTGTTGTTGGGAGCAATGACTGAATAATGGTTTTTGAGCTGTCCTGTGACAGAGGCAATGCCTCTTCTGGGAACTTTTGGTGTGAAGGTGTTAATTAAGATTTCCCAGTTGCTATGGTGATGCCCTGTTCCAAAGAAGTTTCTATGCCAGCCATGGTACTATCAGTTTTTGACATTGAATTTCAGATACAACCTGTCCTGGGTTTAGAAAATTGTGGGCACAAACCAATAATCCTAATTGGGCTGTTCATACCTATGACCTTGGTTCTGCTTGTTTTGAAGAAACTTTCTTACAATAACCCTTTTGATGTTAAAACTTGTGTAATAAACATCCTTGAGCTGTTTCTGGGTCACTCTCTCCCTACCACAGTTTAGTGATTCATTGAGCCTCACCTTTTTCTTTATTTGTGTGTCTATTTGTCTCTTCATCATCCCTTCATTGCCCCTCTGGTTTCCTAAATTAACAACTGTTTAGGTAGCAGCATCTTGTATTAGTTTTCTTATTTTAAAAATTTTTGTTTTGTTTTGTTTGGGATTCAATGAGCCTCTTAGGTTAATAGGTTTATAGTTTCCATCAGATTTGGAAAGGTTTTTGTTTGTTTGTTTTGTACCATGGATTGAACCCAAGGATACTTAAACACTGA
Organism: Marmota marmota marmota; assembly: GCF_001458135.2. Classification (NCBI taxonomy): domain Eukaryota; kingdom Metazoa; phylum Chordata; class Mammalia; order Rodentia; family Sciuridae; genus Marmota; species Marmota marmota. The sequence continues at coordinate 11,899,287 of NW_026000169.1, forward strand.
GTCACATCCCCAGACTTTAAAAAATTTTTCATTTGAAGACAGGGCCTCACTAAGTTGCTGAGGCTGAATTTAAACTTGCAATCCTCCTGCCTCAGCCTCCTGAGTTGCTGGGATTATAGTCATGCACCACTAAACCTGACCAGATTTGGAATGTTTTGAACAATCATTTCCTCAAACTTATTTCCCTGTTCCTTCTCTCTTGAATCCTTCAAAGGCTGTAATTATATATATATATATATATATATATATATATATATATACATACACATATATACACACACACACATATAATGTATATATAATTATATATCATATATATCACTTAAAATTGTTTCATGGGTGATTAGTACTCTATTTTCCAGTTTTTTTCCTTTGTCACATTTTCAGTACTTTCTATATCTCTAAGTTTACTAGTCTGTTTTCTTTTATCTGTGTGACATTTTGATGTATTAATCTGTCTTCAACTTTTTTTCCTTATCTGTAATATGAGGATAATAAATCAAGTGGTTTCTAAGAGGATTAAAAAACTGAATATCCATAAAGTAACTAGAGTAGAGAGTAGTGTTTATCATGTAGTAAATGGCCAATAAATATTAGCTGCAATCACTGTCATTAATACTAATTTATTTAAAAACATGTTTTATGAGATTATTTTCTAGACCATACAGCACTTTCCGCCAAATCACCACTTCCCAGATACTTTCTACTTTAGTCTAACTAATTGACTGGAAGTTCTGAAGATCATGCTTAGAGAATAATATGTTATGTTCAAGCCATTCTCTCCTATGCCTTCAGAACGCTATCATTTATCACATAGCCCCTTCATTTAAAAAAAGAAATTGAAGGTCTCTTAATGTAATCTAAATTTCACTTAGGATATTATGCTTTTAATTTCTTATCTTTTGCTTTTTTTATACATTCCATATTTGGACATGCTATTAAATGTAATTATGTAATATATATTATGTAACATAACTCATATATATGTCCATATATTTTCATAAACATATACATAATTTGTAATAAATGTTTTAATATATTTGACTATAAACTTTACCTTCTGTCTTATTTCTGGCTTTATTTCAATTACTGACAATTTTCCTCATTATGGGTCATATCCAGGCTTATTTTCATCATTGGTAATATTTACAGGATGCCAGACAGTATGAGTTTTGTCTTGGAATGACAGGTATTCTTTTACTGTTTTTGTTTCAATATCCTTGTGCCTTATTCTGGGGCACCGTTGTTAGTTGGAACCAGTTTTCTCTCTCTGGGTGTTGCTTTAAAACTTTGTTAGATGGGACCAAGGCAGTCATTAGTCAAAGGTGATTTTATTCCATATCTGAGAATGAGCATACTCTCTGAGTACTATGCCCATTACCCAATGTATTGCAAAGAATTCCAGCATTGGTTGGTGAGAACGTCAACTCTTCCAACTCTTCTGTGTAGGGTCCTCGGTTTGTTTCTGCTTCTCCTTTCAGGTGTTTCTTCCCCAGTCTTGGTAGCCTCCTCACACACATGCCTGGGGTGGGCACCCACTACAGAGCCACAGAGCTCTTTGTCTTAAAAATCATATGATCAATGCCACTAAAGAATTTTTAATATTCTTCAATATTGTATGAGGATGTAATGTTAACTTATCTGATTTTTTTTTTTTTTTTGCAGTACTGAGGATCAAATCCATACCTCTTTTATAAGGGCCCCAATCCCAACTGAAGGGAGGAACCTTCATGACCTAGCACCTCCCAGATGCTATCATACTCTCATTGCTATTGTACTAACCACCAAATTTCAATAGTTGAATTTTGGAGAGGACATATTTGAACTAGCTATCTATCTATCTACACAAACACAAACACACACACACACACACACACACACACACACACACATTTTTAAAATCAAAATCTCAAAATCTAAAATTGTGTATATGAAACTATAGTGTTTCTTGAAAGCACCCATGCCCTGGGTGGAGACAGTGAACTAAACTAACCAACAGCTCTGTGCGGTGGCCCTCTTAAAGTGGTAGTGTTCACTTACAAGTAAGTGAATATCTCCAAAGATAAACAGCATACTTGGAATGGTTGATCTGAGAACCAGCAAAGCCAGCAGACCTTCAAACCTAATATACACTTTTTGTTGCAAATATTAGTGCCCCCTTAGCGATACCACTAGATAAGATGATCTTCCTACATGCAAATTTCAAACATGAATATTATAAGGGAAAGCCAAGCTGAGTGCAGTGGCACCCATCTATAATCCCCACAGATTGGAAGCCTGAGGCAGGAGGATTGCAAGTTCAAAGCCAGCCTCAACAATTTAGCAAGGTCCTAAGCAACTAAGCGAGATCCTACCTCTAAATAAAATATAAAAAGTGCTGGGGATGTTAGTGTTTAAGCACCTCTGGGTTCAATCCCTGGTACCAATTAGAAAGAAAGAAAGAGAGAAAGAAAAGAAAGAGAAAGAAAGAGAGAGAGAGAAAGAAAGAAAACTAATTTGTAATAAAAGAATTTTATTTAATTATGTAAATGCATTAAGGTAACTCTTCAAAAAGGCACAAATGGAGCTAAATATTGTTATCTACATGTGGAATTAGCATAAATGAGAAAGCCTCAAATACAGACTGATGCTGGTCAGCGTGTAGTCCAACTTCTTAGTTTTCTAGAATGGATTTTAATTTGACACTGGCAGTCTAATATGGAAAAATCCTTTGTAAAGCTTGTGTGTATACACACACACACACACACACATACACACACACACATATACATGCACGCACATACATACACCACAAATGCTTTGTTTTGGAAATATTGGAAAAGGAAAAAAAGTTAAGTGCCATCCACAATTTCACTACTTAGAACTCCCATCATTAATAATTTGGATATTACTTTTCTAGCTTTTTTTTTTTTTTACTATTCTCTCTCTATATTTGAGAACATAGTGTATGTAGTTTGCTTTTTTGTTTGTTTGTTTGTTTGTTTCCCCCACTACAAATCGCCATCTTTAAATTTAGAGATCATTTCTGTATCATCCGCATTTTGCCATTTCTGGCTGCCTCCATTTCTTTTGGTTTTATTTGAGTGCTGACAGAAGATCCAGTGCCCCAAATCCTGTGAAGCAGAAATGCCACCACAGTCTTTTGAGTGGCCAGAGAGCTTTATTAAGTCAACAAAATCCCTTCTCAGTTTGGAGCTACCGTGCAGTGGGATTCAACACAGACATTCCATTTGTCTGGATTTTCCATTCTGAGATCCATGTAAGTTAGAAAAATAAAAATGTAAGTTTCATCATATTCTTTTTTAATTATTTATTTTATTTATTCTTTTATTTGTAGCCATATATTTTCAAAATTGAGGACAGGTTTTCACAGAGTTGGTAGGGTTTGTAAAAAGTCTTAGAGCAAAGCATTATAAAGTCTGAAATTTAAAAATTTTAGTGTGGTCAGCATCATTTTATGTACATGCCAATTCCTTTAGGCAGTAACTCTTGGGACAGCAGATGACCTGCCCTTAGGCATGTGTTACAGGATGGTCTTATACCATGTCAAAGGTTCTCTGCCTCTTAGCTCCTCTGCTAACCCAGCCTGGGCTAATCAGCTTATGGGATGTCAAAAATGGGTTCTTACTGGCAAAACTAGTGTCTCTATGATTATTAGGAGGGCAAAAGTTAGAAATATGTGGTTGTCAGTAGAAATAATATTCTCTACTTATGTGTAGGCACAATAATTTAGGGAGACTCCCCAAGTCAGGCCACAGTCTATGGAAAGGCAGGCTGCCCAGATGATGCTTGCCTTTGTGGAATCTCTTCTTCTAAGTATGGGCTGGATTCAGGGACTTGATTGTAATGAATACAACAGGGGAGAAGTGATAGGATGGTACTTTCAAAAAGTTTAAAAAGACTTGCTCTTCTTTCTTTTTTCTCCTCTCTCTCTCTCTTTCTTTCTGTCTCTTTCTCTTGGTTTGCTCATGCTGCAGGAATCCAACTGCCAAATTTTGAGGCAGTCCCACAGAGAGGCCCACGAGGAGCGGGATTGAGGCCTGCCAGCAATCATGTGAATGATCTCGGAAGCAGAGCCATCTAACTCAGCAGTGCCAGATTCCTAACCCACAGAAACTGTGAGAAAGTAAATGTTTATTGATCTAGCCTACTAAACTTTGAAGTGATTTGCTTCAGAGCCCTAAATAACTAATCAAGATAGATAAGACGTGGAGAAGCTGGGAGAAATGACTCAGGGCCTGACATATTTTTGACAGTAACATAGCTAACACTTCAGAGTACCCGGGGTGCGTTAGGCTGTGTTCCATGTATTTTACATTTAGCAGTTCATTCAGTCTTCACATTGACACTGTCGTTATCCCCATTTTACAGAAAAGGAAACTGCTATAGAGAGGTGCAGTCACTTGTCCAAAGGGAGAGTTTGGAGGAAGACTGATAAATCCGGAGTGTAGTCCATGCTGTCAGTGAAAGTAAATCTTGTTCTGTTAGATGGCCAACTTGCAGGCAGATGGTAGGGTGCAGGAGCAGAACAGTGACCTGAAAAGCTTACTCAAGACTAACTTTGAGATCCAGCAGTGGCCCATGCCTATTAATTCCAGTGGAGCCTGACACACAAGTATCATGAGTTCAAAGCCAGCCTCAATAAGTTTAGTGAGGCCTTAAACAACTCAGTGTAGACCCTGTCTCTAAATAAAATTAAAAAAAAAAAAAAAGGACTGGGGATGTGGTTTAGTGGGTAAGCCCCTATCAGTTCAATCCCTGGTAGAAAAAAAGAGACTAACTTTAATTTTATTCAGCATGACCTATACAAATTAAATTGCCCATATAATTATGATTATGAGGAAATTTGCCTATTTTGGCAGGGAGGGGCATTTTCCAAAGAAGGCAGAAAGCTCAGAGGTGGATACAATAAACATGACCATGAGTGCTCTTGTGTGGTGCTATCTTTTTAACATTTCCATCTCAATGGATTTACTCAGAAATAAATTCATTAACAGTTTGACCCATTTAGTCTTCCTCCAAGACAAAATAAAATATATTATTGCAATTTTTCACAAGCAAATAATGAAAGTCATAGGCTATTTTGTTCTCTTTGTTTTCTCCATAGTGACCTCCATGTACTTCTTCTGGCATTTAGAATTTCTCAAAGGGAGCGGGTGCCCAGGGATTTCAGCAGAGCCTGAAATACTTCACTTTGGTTTTGTCCTTGCAGATGACATCAAACTCTTCTCTATGTCATTACTCAGAGCACTGTCTGACCTGATTGGTAAAAAACACAAATCACCAGCAACTTTTGTTTGTTGGTAATAAAAATGCCTTGTTAGGTATCAGAAAGTTAAGTCCAGGTTTATTGTCCCAATAATATTACTAGACAATAAAAGATAGTTGACAGGGGATAAGCAAACTTGAAGAAAGCATATTAGTGAAGTTCTAAGAACTAATAACTTATTAGGCTCATTCCATCTTATACCATCTTATTATAACCTTGTAACTTGGCATCTGATTCCAAATCCCGACATCAGGACTAGAACTTCTCTGAGAAACTTCCTCTCCCATCACAAGGATAAAACCAAGCCTGTTGATTTTGATTTTACCCAGGGTGGTTGATTTATTATTTAACTGTGTGTGAGAGTTAGGGTTGTGATATGGGGGAAAAGTCATGGTGAAGAAGTGATCATATTTTGTATATCATAAAAACAAGAAAGTGAATGCAATATTTGTGTAACAATAATTCTTACCTGCCTGGCAGAAAAAAAAATAAAAATATGTGTGTCTTGCAAACTAAATAAAAGTTCACTTTAAATATTTACATATTTAAAATGAAGATCTCTTTCATTTAAAAAAATCCTGGCATGTATTTGGTTTGGTATTCTAGGGTATGATACAGAAATGAGATCCACTCAAGGGATTATTTTCAAAAGTACAACCAAGACACATTCATAAACACTGTATCTAATTCAAATAGTTCAGTTGCTACATGCCATGAGGCTATCTTTTGGGAAGAACATACACTGCAGACTTATATACTTATTAAAGCATACTTGCAAAGCCACTCCATGGCTATAGCCTTGATCTTATCACTATCAATAGCTGCAGCCCTGTCGTATCTCAAATTCTGTATTTCACTCTTTGGTTACCACCTTCTAACTTCTGGATCTTGCCTCATCTTCTTCAGCAAGTACAGGGAAACCATACCCTGAGCCCAGAGAGCTTCACGCTAGCCACTGTGTGTCCTTCAAGCCAATCAGCTCCCCTAACAATCCACAACCCTGTAAAATACCTGCATCCCCTATTTCCTTTTCCCTTATAAAGAAGTGATTGTCCCTTTCTGAATCTCTTTGGGTTCTTGGGTTCTCACCTTCCCACGACGCCCCCATGCATCTAAGTACATTTATATGCATTTTCTGCGACTGATTTATCTGTTCCAGTTTATTTCAGTAGAGAAGACCCCTCAGAAGGTCGAGGGAGAAATTTGCACATCCTTACAGCAAGATCTTCTAGCCACAGATCCTTTTACAATTGTACTGTCCCTCACCCCCACGATTCTGTCTGTATTTTCTCCCTTCCTGGCATAAATGGCTATCAGCAGGGTCACTACTTTGCATATTCTCTCAATTCTGCCAACTCCTTATTTTCACATTATATTTGCATGGACAAATCACAAGCCTGGTTAACTCCAGTCCTCCAACTTTGCTGTGCCTATACTCACATAGCCAAAAAACACATTTATTAAAGCTACTCCATAGCCACCATGCTATCTGTTCAAATGTGGAACCATGGATTTTCATGCTGCCTTTGATGCTGACCCCAAATCATACTGAGTTTCCCTAATTCATTCTCTCTTGAATTCTCTCCTAGATTATTTTATACTTTCTCTTTTCCCTTCAATGCCTAACACTTCCTCTCTGAGGCTTTGCCAATGTTATTGAAACAATGAGAATATATCATTCACGGCTCTCTAACCCACCTCTCTGTGTGTTTCCCACTCTGTCCCCTGTGCTGCTGGCTGAACCTGAGTTCTTCCTGTGCAACTGGCATCAGGCTATTATTTCTTCCAACTAAAAGAAACAAGTAAAATTTCCATAATTACATTTCTTTCTCTCTGAGTGTCCATTTCTTTCCCCTCTTTCACAGCACACTCTAAAAAAGCTTTCTCTATGTTCACAGATTCTCCTCCCATTCACTTTTTTTATGTAAATTTTTAAAAATTTATGTATGACAGTGGAATGCATTACAATTCTTATTACACATATAGAGCACAATTTTTCGTATCTCTGGTTGTATACACAGTATATTCACACCAATTCGTGTCTTTATACATGTACTTTGGATAGTAATGATCATCACATTCCATCATCATTAATTACCCCATACCCCCTCCCTTCCCCTCCAACCCCTCTGCCCTATCTAGAGTTCAACTATTCCCCCCATGCTCCCACTCCCTATCCCACTATGAATCAGCTTCCTTATATCAAAGAAAACATTTGGCATTTGTTTTTGGGGGATTGGCTAACTTCACTTAACATTATCTTCTCTAACTCCATCCATTTACCTGAAAATGCCATGATTTTATTCTCTTTTATTGCTAAGTAATATTCCATTGTGTATATATGCCACCTTTTATTTTTATCCATTCATCTATTGAAGGGCATCTAGGTTGGCTCCACAGTTTAGCTATTGTGAATTGTGCTGCTATAAACATTGATGTGGCTGTGTCCCTGAAGAATGCTGTTTTTAGTCCTTTGGGTATAGACCGAGGAAAACTGGTATAGCCAATATGGAAAGCAGTATGGAGATTTTTTGGAAAATTGGGAATGGAACCACCATTTGATCCAGCTATCCTATTCACTTTTGAACACATCATAAAGAACATGCTCTCATCAAGATTACCTACTCTCTCATGGCTAATCCAGGGTCATTTCCTAATCCTCATTTCCTTGTCCTATCAGTGGTTGATCACTTTTTCCTCCTGAAAGCCTTCTCCACCTGGCTCCAGGACACTGTGCTCACCTGATTTTCCACATACCTCTCTGCTGTTCCTTTTCAGTCTCTCTTGTTGGTTCTTCCCAGGCTGGCTTATGTAGAGGCTTCTTTTCTACCTGCCTCCATTCGGTGAGGGGGTGGGGGGGTGGGAGTGGGGGTCTCAGTGACTCCA